>NC_041718.1:9137849-9468399 GCF_900700375.1 Denticeps clupeoides
GGAGGAATCGAAACGCCCGAACGTTCGCGGTTTCCCCCCTGAAATGAAGAAATAACCAGATGGCTCGACTTTGAGGGCACCTGTTCTTATTGGACCGTCCAATTGATTGATTTGACATACCGAATACCTTTACACACTTGATCTCGGACAGCTTGGGCCATGCGTGTAAAGTGCGCGGTTCGTTGTCAGAAACTGTGCGGAGGACCGTGTACTTTACTGGTCGCCCGGAGCCTGTACATCGCGGCTAATCAGTTGATAGCCGGCTCACCGTCGCCGCCGTAGTTGTCGGTAAACCCCGCAAACGTTTATACACAGTCCTACATATTAACCCGTCCATAAAGCAAGACCAACCCTCGAACGGACGGGGCAACTGTAACAACACAACAACTCTCCCGAAACGCGCACGCCGGCCAGACAGAAGGCTAGCTGCGCGGTGCTAACGCTGCCGTTAGCCTGCGTGCTAACATACGTCAGGACGGCCCGCTAAGGCGGCTCAGCCTCCGCTGGGATCCAAACTACCACCCCTGCGGCAAAGCCGAGCTCCCGGGAAACCGCGTCGCGCCCGCACGGAGAAAGTCTTGGTTCTTCGTGGGAGAGAAGAGTTGCTTGTTTTCTGTGGGTTTTTTTTAGCGCCCGGGGGCTAAATAAACCCTGCCTGCTGTCACAGCGACGCGCTATACGAGCATCGGTATTAATCGTCGCCCTCGTTTCGAAGTGAAGCTCAATCTCCCTGAAGAGGGGGGAAAAACACGCCGATGTAGCCGCTTGTTTTGGGGAACGCAGAGTCGCTAATTCTGGCACTTGTTGTCACTTGTCTTGTTCCCCCCGCGACACCCGGCGCCGCCGCTGACAGGCTTGACCGTCATCTCGCCTCGCCCGCCCTCCTCACACCCGGCCTGGACTTCAAGCCCTCGCATATCCCGACCGGCCGAGCGGGTCTTTCCAGGAGCCGCTGGCGCCGCGCAAACGCTCCGGTCGCGGGGAGCGCCCGTGACGGGGCCGGGGCCGGGGCCTGGCTACTCACCGTCTTTCACCGTCTCCGCCACCAGCATCGAGCTGCCCGAGCCGCTGCCGCCCCGGTGTGCGCGCCGTCGACGTCATCGCCCAACTCTTTCTCGGCGATCTTAAAAGGACAGTGACGTTTTCTGCGGTTGCTCGAGGGCGCCCTCTAGAACGCCAGAAGCGCGTCGGCGCCGTTCACCTGCAAGGCGGCCTCGAATCCCTGGAGCATTCTTATATGACCTCGTTTAGTGCATCTCGTATGCATACACGACCTCTCTAAAAAAAAATGGCACGGCTTTAGTTAGAGGTAAAGCCATTTTAAAATAATGAATTGTGCTGGATTTTGAATTACTGTCATGTTGCATATTTAGTAGACTTTAAGTCTTTCCTTCAAATTACAACATAGCGAGCTGCTGGAACCGGTGTGCGTGTGATAATGTACAATTTTATCTACAACAGAACCTCCAAGAACAAAGATCTTTCTGACCAGATGTGCACATTGCTCTACAGGAAACTAAGCTAATATTCAACTGTGCAAATCAAATGCTGAATTAACCATGGATAATGTAAAGATATTTACACGTGCAACGATATCTTGTGTCATTCATGGGACTTCTTATTGTTTGGCTTCACATTACCAAATGCAGGGGTACAGACCTGATGGATTGACTGTTCTGTGAATTGGTTCAGTATGCATCTGAATGCATTCAGAAAAGCTCAGCAATGGTCCAAATGGGTCCGTATAAAAAAATGTGACAGAAAAAAAGGAGATATTTTGGAATCATTCATTGTTTATGCTTTTAATATTGTGGGAGCACGCCTTGTACATTTTTTTTTTTTGCAACAATCCTATATATTATAAAACCCTAACCAAAACAACTTGTGTAATAAATCCTCATAGAAGGTTTTGACAGCATTATACAGAATTTTGGATGGGAGTTTATTTAAGGTTCTGTCAAATGGATGTTTATGTACATATTGAGTTCAGCATTCAGCCATCACAACAGGTTGTAGTGTAAAACCTTTGCCAACAGTTACCCTTGTCATATTTCATGAATATATATATATATATATTAAATAAAAGGCTATCCAGTTCATATTGCTACTTCTCTAAAATAAATATGGGTACATTTAGGGAGGGGGGTGTCTATGCTTCCTTAAGCCACTGAATAAAATTTAATTCTTTAGGGGCTAGTCATGCCCGCACAATACAGTGAACATTAAGGCAGACAAAACGTACTGTACATGTCATACATGCAGAAAGCCTTTATGTACATAAACACTGACATTATACAAGTTGACAACAAGTCCATCTGGACCAGACAACAATGACCTTAGAAGCGTGCTTGAGTCACCAAACACATTTATCTTCAGCTGCTGTGCTGAATTAATCAGTCGCACTCAAAAAGCACAGCACGAAAAGAACAGTTGTCTCGTCCAAGTGATGGACCGCTCAACAGCTTTAGGGTGAACAGCAACGACAAGGCTGAGAATGGCGAAAGGCAATCTGTAGATGGCTCTGTGTAATAAGAATTTGCCCTTTTTTGTTCTGTGACAGTTCTGTGAAGTTAAGTGTGATCTTTCTTGAGGTTTTCCTTCTTTCCTAAGGGGTGCATTGAATGTCTCTGTTCCGAGTTCGTGGAATTAAAAAGGAAAAAAGAATGGAGTAGACAAAAAAAATGTCTAGAAGTTGATTATTCCTTTACTGGTACTGTCTGTAGTCTCCAAAAGGAGCAGATGGAGCAGCCATAGGAGCAGGTTCTTCATCAAACTGAGGACCTGACATACCCCCCAAAAAAGGAAATCAGGCACTCATGACTGGACACAGCAATTAGACAGATTAGAATTAGATTACTTCAACATATTTTCAATAATCCTTAAACATTCAGGCATCCACCGGTATCTATACCAGGAAAAACACTACATTTATAGCCCTTATCCAGAGTACCTTACAGGGACAGTCCCCCTGGAGATACTCAGGGTCAAGTGTCTTGCTCAGGGACACAAGGATAGCCAGTGGGGTTTGAACCTGTGACTTTGTGGTTACTACCACTACCACACTGGTGGTATGATGTTATTTCAAGTTAGACAGGAATGTGATTTAGTTCCGTGTGTGCAAGCTGAACACATGTACAGAACTAATGGGTGGTAGTAGCCTAGTGGGTAACACACTCGCCTATGAACCCAGATTCAAATCCCGCTTACTACCATTGTGTCCCTGAGCAAGACATTTAACCTCAAGTTGCTCCAGGGAGGGACTGTCTCTGTAACTACTGATTGTAAGTCGCTCTGGATAAGGGCGTCTGATAAATGCTGTAAATGTAAACTAATGAGGCGGATGGCAGGACCAGGTAGTAGTACCTAGAGACGTGCTACCACTGCCTCGGGTTACAGCAAATGACTCCCCAAATGTCCCACACACTTTTTCAAATGATTCATAATTTAGCCTTAATCCAAAGCCACTGCATCAATGCTCTGCTATGCTTTATGGATGTTAACTCACCTGTGGGAAACTGCGCGGAGGCAAACCTTGTGAGAAGGATGCCAGCACCCTCTATCAGTGCTAGAAGTATGCCTCCCATTGCAGCAGAGCCTACCATGGCAACAGGCCCATCTGTAAAGAAAGTGAGCATCAGTGCAAAGCCCTTAACGGAAGTGGCCTACAATACTTTCTTCCTGTCTGATTCAAGTTTACAGATCCCTGTGTCTTGATGCGTCCACCATTTAAAAACATCTTTTTGATGCTGGAACATAATGCATATGATGGGGCAGTAACATCGGTAACATGCAGGTAAATCGGTAACATGCAGGTACCTCTAATATATTATCCAATATTTATTGAATTGAGGCTGAGGTCATCGGCTATGAAGGTACATTCGTACAAAAAAAAAAAAATGTAAAAAAAAGCCTGCCATTCAAACCTCCCTTCAATCTCAGCCGGACATGATGAAACGCACTCACTTCGCGCAGCAAGGATTGCTCCCGTCATCGCGCCACTAGTGATGGAGTTCCATGGGTCTTCTTTACCTCTGACCTTCACCAACCCACAGTCAATCATGGAAAAGAGTCCGCCCCAGACCGCAAAGCTCCCTGCCACACAAACGTCATTAGAGTCCAACAGGCTAGAACAACTTTGACTTTCTACGTAACTTGCTCGAACATTCGTACACGCAACAAACCACTGAGAGGGTGGTAATCAGCTGAATCAGAATCAGATGCAAACGACGACTTACCTCCGAGCTGCGGGGCTCTGGTCCTGATCGCGGTCATGCTGCCTTTCAAACGATGGCTCATGCCCTGAACACAAGGTAGCGTACGACACGTGTTCACCCGCTGTGCGCGTCTCTGTGCAAGTACCGGCTCTGTAAAAAGCCCACCAGACTTACAGCAGGTGAATTCCGAAACCCCTTGACGGCCTGAAAGATCCCACCGCCGATGGCTCCCATGGTGAAGGCCCCTCCGCAGTCGTCTACTATCCTCCAGGGGCTGCGCACAAAACGACGAGTCAACAATTATCACACGGCTAAGCACGGCTGTTAAGCAATTCTATGTAGAGCAACTAAACGTGCTTAACAGGATGTATTATGACATTACCAAATGTTGACATTTGACATATGACATTACCCAAATATACATATAAAACACTTGATACAACCAGATCTTTCTGATATCGCAATCAAATACTTGTGTCATCGGGTTTTGAAGAACAAGGTCATCGGCATGTCGAGCTCTTAGCCATGTTTGCTACAGCTGAAGGGTATGAAAGCTAACCGCGCTAACCACGCCGGTTAGCATTGCGCTAACGTTTCACGGCGCAAGTGGATCAATACGACGCCAAAACATTCTCGGGTCGAATCGCTCTGGTCCGAATGAACGCCATCGCCGTGTCACAACTCCAAGTTCGGCCAGTCGGCGAAAATACTTCGAGACGCACCAGAACGGAGCGCTTACCAGGGCTCCCTTGCGTACTCCTCCATTTTGTTCTAGCCGGACCCGCTGACGCCAGAGAGTGACGTCACACCACAACTGTTCCGGCACTATCACGTCGCACAGCATCCAGGTCAACAAGCCTGTACAAAGTTTGTAGTTATGTCTGTCAGAAGCAAAAACGGAAAGATTACAGGGGGATTATTATCACTTTTTTATTTTCATTATATACAATTCGGATTTTGTGATTACATCAGTGATGGGGCAACTGTAAAAGCTGTATGTGATTATTCAATCCAGAGTGATTGAAAGTGGAAGTGAATGTGGAAAGAAGCTCCTCCTCATTCTCTCTGTGTTGGACTTCAGGGAGCAGAAGCGCTTCCCTGATTGCAGCAGAGAGAACAGTCCATTGTTGAGGTGGCTCCTGAGGAGGTCCTTCACTATCTTCCTGGCCCTGGTGCAGCACCGCTTGCTGTAGATAGATTGAAGGTCAGGGAGCTTGCTACAGATGATGCGTTCGGCTGATCGAACCACCCTCTGTAGGGCTCGCCTGTCCTGCATGGTGCTGTTCCCGAACCAGGTTGAGATGTTTCCCGTCAGGATGCTCTCTATGGTCCAGGAGTAGAAGTTCCTGAGCACCTTGGAGTGCAGTCTAAATTTTCTCTAAAAATTTAAATTTACAGCATTTGTCAGACGCCCTTATCCAGAGCGACTTATGATCAGTAGTTACAGGGACAGTCCCCCCTGGAGACACTCGGGGTAAATTGTCTTGCTTGGGGACATGATGGTAGTAAGTGGGGTTTGAACCTGGGTCTTCTGGTTCATAGGTGTGTGTTACCCACCAGGCTACTACAACCCTAGCAGCCTATGGGCTAAAGAATGTTGTTGATGATCACATCACTAAAAGGGACTAATTTGCTGGGTTTTCAAATCTCTGCAATTTCTTGCAGTGAGATTACATCTGTTTTTACTTTTGCTGCTTAAAAAAACACTTCCATAAATGACCGGCAAAAATCTCAATCGACTTGAAAATCTCACATAAAAGAGACGAATATAGCTAGTTCTGATTTACTAGTAGGTTGTTTTTAACTTAGTGATGGGAGTACTGTTTGGGACGTTAACATGTTTATGTGAGGCTTATTAACAGTATTAGTAATATCGGCCATATTTTAAACTGTTTTAAACTGATACCTAAGCTACCATTATGAGGTGAAGACCAGGAGACCATAAAGTCGCAGGTTCAAATCCCACTTACTACCTTTGTGTCCCTGAGCAAGACATTTAACCCTGAGTGTCTCCAGGTGTTCTGTCCCCTTAACTGCTGATGGTAAGTTTCTCTGGATAAGGATATCTGCTAAATGACATTAATTTAATGTAAATTCCTTTAGACTCTTTCAAAGCTATCCTCCTAGACATTTTCTTAAAGAATGTTTTAAAAAATTTTGTTAATATCATCATAACTAAATTCTTCATTGGTATTGGGACCCACAGACACACAGTTGAGCTTTAACGACTTCCCATCCTTAATCCAGAGGCTTTAATATGACGTTGACCCACCCTCTGCAGATATAACAGTGTCCGCATTTTCCACAAGGTTTAGGAGTGTGCCTATGGAAATTCTTGATCATTCTTTGGAAAGTGCATTTGTGAGAGCAGACGCTGATGTTGGACCAGGGTCTGGCTCGCAAGCTCCACTCAAATTCATTCAGTGTTCCACTGGGTTGAGGTCAGTACAGGACAGGACACTTTTTTTTTGGTTTGGGTTTTAACCATGCTTGGGGGAATGTTTTTTTTAAAGCCACTTGTGTGAGCCATGTATTAGCCATTGAATTCATAAGCAGAACTCATGGCACACATATTTATATATATATTCTATATATAGGGGTTCCTCGTTGTTGTTTAGACAGAAATAACTTCACATCTTGCCTTTTGGATATAAACTGCAGAAATGTAACTAGTGTCAAGTAAATAGAACTGCTAGAGTTAAATGAAATATTTACTCTACTTCTCGCCCTGCCCCTCTCTCTGTGTATGTGTGTCTTTGGTTAGGAGACAGACGGACTGCTGGCCTTATTCCCATTATTAGGAACAGGAAAGGAATGAGCAGCAGGCCGAGTCTCAGTTGAAAAATGACCAAATATAGTCATTTCAAAGATGCAGGGTGAGGCGTGTGCACTTGAAACATAAACTGCACTGATGCTACTCCAATCAACCTTAGATCCCCAGGCGAAGGTGCACTAAGGAGTTGAAAAGCCCGCATCTGTAAGTTTTAAACAAATGAGTTCTACAATTAGATGTTCAGTGGAGCATTTGATATGTCTCAAAATAAATATAATAAAATTATCTGTAATTACCATTGACTATGCATCCCTGAAATAATTATATAAATGTCTGCTATGTGAGATCTACATATGTTCCAAATGTATTATGGTATTATATGAAGCAGTATGTTGTTTTATGTAATGCAAGACAAATTTGCTTTCAAATTTAATGTCATTAGCCTCTAATAGAACCTTTGTGCACATTACATGTGGAATAAATACCTTTTAGATAAATTAGGTCATCAATGAATTGCATTATTTAAATTATTAGTTAATTGAAGTGTATTTTCCCTTTAGGATGCATGTACTATGTACAGTGACATTTCATTTATAACATTTGTAATAACCAACCGGCCTTTCAATGACCATGGGCATTCATTTTGTGTGTGTGTGTGTGTGTGTGTGTGTGTGTGCATGCCGAAATTCTTTATTAGTATCTGTTTAACTTCTATATATTCAGCATCACCAGAAACATCCATTACGTCATATGCCAGCCTTTTCGTTGGAATTAATTCAACTTTACGTTGGCACACAGGAATATCAAGAAGCAACAGGTTATAAATGATCAAGTACAGTGCCTAGCAAGGAGTTGTTTTCCATTCAGTTTCTATTAATAATGAAAGATAGCATTTAAAAGGGAATGATATTACAGCATGATTGTTCAGCACCATCAAATGTTGCCCTTTTCAAGGGTGATGAACAAAACACACATTTTTGCTTTGTATTTACATATGTCACTCTTTGGAGAGCCAAGAATCTTGTCTCCTGGGTTAACCTTTTATCCAAGTACATGGTTCTGCTCATCCTGCTGCTGATTTTTTTTTTCCATTTAATCTAGAACGATCTATAATAAACATTTAAAAATATAACATTATCTAGAAGTATGACAAAAACAAATGCACTGTGTATCTCATGGAGTGTCGGTTTAAGAGCAGTCCACACTTAAGACTGAAATGAATAAAGAATTGCTGCACGAGATTCTACACAGAACATTAAGACATTCAAAGATTCATAGAGATTTCAAAAGGTACATCCAGCAACTTGTCAGTCATTTTAAGAACTTTAAATACTCTTCTGGGAAAGCCCTCCTGCACACGTCAAGATAAAATGAAATTTCCATCCCGAGTCTGTTCTAAATGGCAGGAATTCTAGGTTGGTTTAGCGTAAAGCCTTGTCTTTACTCGTCAGACCTGGTAGTACGTCACGCCACTAGCAGTCACCTCTTTTCTGCCAGGCGTGAAGTGTTGAAAAGGCTGAAACCCATTGGAAATATCCCTGATAATATGCCAAAGAGAATCCCCATTGCTGGATGAACTCCAAGTGACACACGTGAGGCGTGTTCTTTCACATTTTAAATGTTACACACTACCGTCTGCAAGGTATTCGTGAGTTTACCCAGAACTGAATGAGCAACACATCGTAGTCCCCACTCAGACTCACTCTCAGCATACCACAGGAACTGCTTCTTCAAGTGCAAATGACAGGCTAGGCATCTGCACAGGCTAGAGCCAAAGCCACCTCCTGCAGACCCTGGCATCTCACACCTCAGCAATCCACACCGTCCAGTGAATTTTGTGTAAAACAGAGAGAGAATTCAGGGTAGAGTTTGTGCATCAAAAAAAACCTTAAACTTCTATATGCGGTTCCTTATACATCCTCTTCATTCTGCAGAGGAATAGCAGTATTGTTACAAAGGAAGCCGAGCTGTGGCTTCCTCAAGGTCCATGAGATGTCTGACCCCTCTTTCTCCCTTTTCTCCTCTCCCATCTTTGTGTGCTTCCTCGTCTATTGCAGTAGCTTTGGCACGGCAACCTGGAGAGGAAACACAGCAAACAAAAATTCAGTTTTAGTTCAGCCATACCATTATGACCAAGTAAAGTGAATCACATTATGTAATTCACATAAGTTTATTATATGCAGGGTGGCACCTACATATAATAAATGGCCACGTGAACATCTGGACACCAAAGCTATGGATCTGATGTAACTGATATAACCGATCTGATGAATGACGCTGTCTTTTACTTCACACATCATGGAAGACCTTGGGTCCTGCATTCGTGTGGGTGTTGAGGTGTACCACCAATCAAGTACCAAGTACACCCCTTCGTGGAAACCGTATTACCCTTTCAGCAGGATAATGAATCTCAATCCAATCGAGCACAATTTACAGGACTTGGTGCAAGACCCCACAACACAACAGTGGGGTCCATGCTATGATGGGTAAAGACAATGGCGGAATTTTAGGTAAGTGGGTAAAATTATATTTCTGATCAGGGTATGAATGAGCGTATTTGTCGTTTTTTATGCTTAGATATGATTTTAGAGAATAGAGAATACCTCTATTGTCCCGGGGTGATAAAATACAGTGGGTTTTTTCCCCACCGGATGAAGATCCGGTGAACCTGTAATACCTTTTTCAGCTGTTTGATATTGCTGCTCCTGATGGAGGCTAGCAGCTGGTCCCGAGAGTTTGTGGCACCAGCCCGGCCCCCACTCCTGTCCTCCACCTTTCTCTGTGACATGGGGGTCAGGGAGTTTTTCAGGAAGTCTCCATCAAGCATGGGTGCAGGGGGCGGAGGAGGAGGTGGTGGAGGTGGCCCCCCTGGACCTCCTTCCTTCTTTTTACCCAACCTAGGAGATGCCATTGGAGATGGCTGGGGCGAGGGTAGGGGTGATGGCTTGGGGGATGGTTTCGGCGAGGCCTTGGGAGACCGAAATCCAGCACCAGCTTTGGGCACCTCCAACGAGTCTTTTTTGTCGCTGTTGCCCTGGGCTTGGGCCAGTTTCTGTTCCTGCAACCTTTTCTGCCTCTGCCGATCCATGTTGCGGCTCAGGAGGTTGGTCATGGTCATGCGTGGACCGGCCAACTCAAAATGGTAGCCGAGCTTCAGCAGGGTAGTGTTCTCTTTGAGCACCTTGACCATCTCCATCTCTGTCTTGCCTCCACAGATGTGCCGTTGGTTATGGAAGCGGAGCTCAGTGAGGGTGGCATTGTGCTGCAGGGCTTGGATCAGGGAAGTGATCCCCTTGCTAGTGAGATGGTTGGAGTCCAGGTTGATGCTGGTGATGGTCTTGTTATTGCGCAAGGTTCCTGCGATTGCGTAAGCGACGTGGTCGTCGGCGTGGCAGTTGGCCAGAGCGAATGCTTTAACGTGGGTGTTGTCCCTCAAAGCCTCGGCAAACTGGATAAGAGTTTTTATTTTGATGACCTCCGAATTGTTCACAATCAGCTCTGTCATACTGGGGTCATTGCTACGGACTTTCTCCAGGGTCTCACTGAACATGCTGGCCGATTCTTCTTCCTCCTCTTCTTCTTTGGTCTTGGCTTTGGGAGTTTTGATGGCCATACAGTTCCCTATTTCCTCGGTGTTCCCAGAAGTCTGTTTTAAAGTTTCGTTTTTTGCCTTTTCACTTTTCTCCATGTCACGTACACTTGAACTTTCATTTTCGTTCATTTTCCCCTCTTTCAGCTTTACGTCTTTCTCTCTGTCCTTTTGATCTTCTTCCTCCTCTTTTGGCAGCTCATTTGGAATATCAGCATTGTCTTTTACCTCTGACTTCTTCTTGTCATCGCTTTTACTTTCTGCTGACGGAATTTGCTTCTCTTCCAGTTTGGACACAAGTCCCCTTGTCTTGTTATCATCTCTTTTCCTGATTTCTTCTTTTCTCTCTCTCTCCTTAGACTCGTCCTTGTCTCTTTTCTCCTGTAATTTGGAGATCAGCCCCTTTGTCTTGCTGTCCTCTCTCCTCCTGCTTTCTTCTTTCCTCTCCTTCTCCCTGCTGTCCTCTTTTTTCTCTTGCAGCTTTGAGATCAGCTCTTTAGTCTTGCTGCTGCCACTCTCCCTACCGTCTCGTTTCCCGTCCCTGCAAGCCGGGCCTGCTCTGTCATCTTTGCCGTCGGCGTCTTTGCTGTTCCTGTCCTGCGCCTCGTCCTCTCGTGTGGTGACGCCGTCCGGCACCTGAATTCCGCCATCTTTGCTCTCCGACCTGGACAGGCGCCTCTCCTGGCTCAGGCCCATTTTTCTCAGGTACTCCTGCTTCCGGCTCTCTTTCCTGGTTTCGCCCTACAGAGGAAGTCAGTGAACGTAAATAAACCCAGTGGGTGCAAATAAAGGCATACGTGACCGCAGCAGCACGTTCTGATGCATTTTGTCGTCAGACGTAGTGCCGTCACAACACTCTTACTGCACATTTACCTTCCATCAGCCGTTCAATTTGTGCCGTTTATTTTACAAACACAAATAAGGCAGTAAATATTCAGATGCTGTGAATTTACATTATGTGCTGGGGGGGGCATCTTAGAGAGCAGAGATAAATCTGCACAGCAACTCAGTGTTTGATTTTCAAGCCCAAGTCTGTTTTGCCGTGCGAAGCTCCGGGCCTGGCAGACGTGGCCTTAAAAGGCAGTGTGAGCAGGAGCAATCAACCAAGGAATTCCATCAGGCTGGGATTCAGAACCTCCACAGAGTGCTGCTCCACTCTTCCTCCAAACGTGCAGAAATGGGCCCTACAGCTTTTACTGCGCGTGCACATTTCTCCATTTACTAAAACATAACCTCCCACGTTTAAACTGTAAAACTGCCAGTCATGGCACTTGTCTTCTCTTGGCTCTATTTTGGACTATGCATGTTGATTTTCTGCTTATATCACAGATGCAATAAAACCGGCTGTGGGTGCAAGGCCCCCCACCACCACCGGCCCGTCAGAAATGGTGAGGAGGACCGGGCCCTCCTGGAGAGACGGGTTTCAGTCATAACGCCGTGATCAAGGGCGTGCCCGGCCACAGATCAGCTACACATCATCGTGCTGGGACATCATTTATCCTTCTCATTATCTATGGAAGACATGCTAAGACATCTTTGAGCATAAAACCGAATACATTTTGTCATGACCTCCCTGTCTTACCTCCGCCGACAAGTCCCTCTGAAGGGGCTTCTTTGAGATGCTGGAGCCTCGGTTGTTGACGCCTGCCGGTCCATCCGTCTGATCCACCAGGATGACCTCGCCGGGGTCGGGGTCAGGCACCGTCATGACCTCTCTCTTCAGCTCCTCCAGGTCCTCGGGCGACAGGTTGGAGAGCAGGTTGTCGATGTCCGGGTCCTCGCTCACCTGCCGCCCGGTCCGGGTGAGACCCCGCACTTTCCTCCGGGACATGGTTCGGGGCGGGGACGGGGGGACACCGCGTCGACGTTCCGCGTCCTCCCGCCGCGATCAGTGCCGCAGAAGAGACCCGCGGAGAGCGCGTCCGCCCATCGCCGGGCCGCCGGGACATTCCGCGGAATCCAGCCGCGGCTGCATGCCCAAATTTAGGCCAGGGTGCACAGTCCTTTAAAGGCAATAGGATGGGCCACGGTCCCCGCTTCCCCCGCTGCCCAAATCTCGCAAGAATCGTTCAAAATGGCTCATTCGTTGTCGTCTCTTTCTTTTCTTTTTTGTTTAATTGAAATAGCCGAATAGCAATTGAACGAACCGTGATTGTTTTAGTTTTTTCATTATGCATCAAATGACCTTTTGTTTTAATTCATATGCATGAATTCGGCAGCCATGTGTGACACGCATTTCGCAACTAAAACGACTGATGAAGACACTGCAGCAAAATAAATATATATATACACACGTAATAATAATGAAAATTAAACCAATAACAAAACCTGTTATGCAGAATTCAGACATTTTAGGCTGTTATTTATTGACCGTGTAAGTGTGTTTTGTTCGCTTTTTTTTTCAGGCAATATTAATTTGTAACAAAATACAAATATGTCAAAGGTTTCAAACAAGTCTTTAATTCACTTTAGTCAATTAATGCTAGTTCATCTTCATCAGTCGCCAAAGGATCCTTCTCCAAAATTGGTTTCTCATCAAAAACCAGTAGCCCTGTCAACCTAAAATTACCCCACAAAACAGTATGAAGTGTAAAAAATAAAAAAGAACATTTTTGCACACGAAGGCCACTGTCTGCAGGAGCATCTGGCCGCTGAGTAAGAACCAGGATCGAATAAGGAACTGAGAAGATGGGGAAAGCACATATTCAATACAAGGTGGACGATCTGTTAAAATCATCTTTATACATTTCAAAGTAAAGTAAAGACAACAAACATATGATCAATTATTAGACGGGTCATTTGGTTTATTATTCTGCATTCTGTTAACAAATCTGTTAAGGTGATCACATATTTACATATTTTTTTTAATGACTGCAAGTTGTTAAAAAGAAATCTGATTAGATATCAGAAGTTTCCACATATCAATACTGTCAATGTTATATAACACGATACTACTGCGATCATTGAAGGACAAGTGAACTGAAACTAAACGTACCATTATCATCATCATCATCAGATAATAGAATTGAAAGAACAAAACAGAATATCCATATAATAAATACAGCATTAATGTTCCTAACTTTTTTTGTTTCCTGTACATTTTGTCAGCGCTTAGTACATCATATTACATGATATTAAATCTATTTAATAAAGGGTGTCATATAAAGCCAACCAAGATACCGCTGACATATTGTAGGATGTTAAGGTGTGATTTGACTTTAATATAAACCACATACATTTCCTTAGCGTCACATGTTTAGATCTGGTAATGAGAGACATGTTGGTGAATTTCGGAAGCATTGCATCCCACTTCAGCGAGTGCTAAAGTGCTAAATATGACACAAAATTCCAAAGTTTGCACCAATAAAACCTATAGCAACTTCTTACGGTTTACAGTGTTTCCTGATTGCGGGGTGAAATGTTGTGTGTTCTTTCGCTGATCCAGGTACAGTGCAAACTTCAGCTACGCAGAGTTAATGTGATCAGTCCATTAGCAGAGTATAAGCATGTTTGGAAGTTGTTAGAGCATGAGATCAGATCACACACAAACCCCCTCTTTTTTACAGAAAACAGCAGCTGTTGCTCTACGAAAAAAAGACCTAAAAGCTTCTTGTGCTTCTATCAAGTGACAGCAAGAAGGTTTATTTTTTCGGCAAGCCATAGATCCACAGGACTCTAAAGCCAACTCGTGCATCATTCCATAAATTAATAAATTCACAAATACAGAAACAGATAAAACAAAGTACTTCTGGTTACACAAGGAGAACCAAAGAACTTTTTAACCTCCCAACATCAGTTTCCTTTTCATAGATGTTCAGGACCTCTGCACCCTTAGGCTCCAGGATACTGTGGTGGTGAGTACGGTGGAGGAGCTGCAATAAGACACGCAAGAGTGTAAATTCCACGTTCCAGACGCAGCCTAAAAACAAATGAATCAAGAGACAAACTTTGTGTGTTCACTGATCACTTAAGATCCTCAAAATGCATTTAGGACTTGGGGTATGTTGGCTAAGATATGTGATTTGTTCAGCACACAATGATCCATTAAAAAAGTATTAATTTTTAATTTATTAATTAACTGTCATGTACAAGCAGTCAAAAGTCTCTCTCACCTGCCTGGCTGTACCCGGGATCTGCCGGAGGATATGGTGGATAGGGGCCTGGCTGCATCATGGGATACTGCTGAGGCATGCCAGGTTTATACTGGGGTGCCAGTGGATACCCAGGGTTCGGGTAATCCGGGTGCCCAATGGGTTTCCCATAGGCATCGTACATCGGGTAACTGGCCATCGGAATCTGTGGAGCTGAGGGCCAAACACACTTAGTGATGATTGAAATAGATCACATTGGATCTTGCCATGCCTTCACCACTCAGCAAGTCCAACATGCTGTAATTACACAAGCATCATGTCTAAAACAACTGGGGGGTTTAAATGCCAGAGTTGCCAGTTAAAATAGGCATTGAAGCCATTTGTTAACAGCGAAGCCGGGGCAGGCATTCAGAAGTCAGCACTATGGCTCAATGCTTACTGTACCTTCATGAGATTCTGTAAGCAAAGACATAAACAGTTTTATACATTTAACCACAACACATTGGAGGTGTATGCATCACCCTCTAAACAATAAAACGTTAGAAATACTGCAAACAAAATGTAATTGACTGGATGTTGAGGCATAATATAATGAACAACGCACACCTGAATGACGTGCCTTTATCGCGGCTGCACAACATTGAGGCAATGGTTCCAGCCATTTTTAACATTTTAAAACTCCTTTTCATGCATGCAAAGGGAATGCTAATGCACTAAAGACACACAACTGACAGATCCTGTTCAACAGCCAAAAGCTAAATAAAGTTTTACTATATTCCATCAGATATTGAAAACCAGTCAGATACATTTGTTTAAAGTACATATTATGTTTTTTGGGGTTTTTTTAAAGGCCAAAATAGTTTTGTTGTTTTTTCCACAAAAGGGTGAATATGTGTATGTACCTCCACTCCTCCACAACTATGATACAGCAGATAAATCCAAAAATGATTGCATGATGCAGTAAACGTTAAAGACGTTCAAACTGACTTTCTACCGAGTACAATTGTATCGAATAAAGAGAAAGCGTGTGAGACAGAAAGGTGAAGGGGCGTGCTGTTACCATCATAAGGGGTTCGGCCTCGCTGCTGCCGACGCTGGTACAGGTAACAGCAGGAGCACATGAAGCAGCACACCATGGTGGCAATGATGGCCACGAACAGCAGGATGGACGAGGCGATGCCTGCTATGGTGGTGGGGCTGAAGGGAGACACAGCATGTTACTGGATTGTTTAGTACTCTGCGCTGATAATACTGCAGTGTTGTAACCAGAAAAAGAATGGGGAATTGTGGTAATAGTATCTGTGGGCTCAGCTACCAATGCTTTAACTGAAACTGTCAACCAGAAAAGTAAAGAAAAGGTACCTGGCGCCATCTACCAGTATTACATTACATTACATTACATACCATACCAGCATTTAACATTAATACGAGGTCCCCTAGCCTGTCTGTGGTCCTGCAGTGGCTAGAAATGCCAATATGTCAATATGAATTTCAGAAAGAAACTTCAGATACAGTATTAGGGGTAGACTAAACAAGAAAAACATAATAGGTGAAATTTTTTTACATTTACATTTACAGCATTTATCAGACGCCCTTATCCATAGCGACTTACAAACAGTAGTTACAGGGGACAATCCCCCCCTGGAGACACTCAGGGTTAAGTGTCTTGCTCAGGGACACAATGGTAGTAACTGGGATTTCTGGTTCATAGGCAAGTGTTTTACCTACCAGGCTACTACTATGCTACTACCACCCATCAGTAACCCATCAATACAGTAACTGTGTGGAGTCCTTATTCTGGGAAACCCCATGTCAAGGCCACATTTTCTTTTGTTGAGACTCTTCATACACATCCGATGAACAGGATCAGGGTTGCAGGCCTCTGGGCCAAAGCATCAGCATATCTACATCCAACCTCATCCTGCAGAAAGTAACGGGGTAAACTGCGCTGGAGCAGACTGAACGTAACAGGGTAAACTGTGACTGGAGGAGACTGAACGTAACGGGGTAAACCGCGCTGGAGCAGACTGAACATAACAGGGTAAACTGTGACTGGAGGAGACTGAACGTAACGGGGTAAACCGCGGCTGGAGGAGACTGAACGTAACGGGGTAAACTGTGACTGGAGGAGACTGAACGTAACGGGGTAAACCGCGCTGGAGCAGACTGAACGCAACGGGGTAAAATGTGGCTGGAGGAGACTGAACGTAACAGGGTAAACCGCGGCTGGAGGAGACTGAACGTAACGGGGTAAACTTGGTAGACCACGCTGGAGCAGACTGAACGTAACAGCGTAAACTGTGGCTGGAGGAGACTGAACGTAACGGGGTAAACCGTGGCTGGAGGAGACTGAACGTAACGGGGTAAACTTGGTAGACCGCGCTGGAGCAGACTGAACGTAACGGGGTAAACTGTGGCTGGAGGAGACTGAACGTAACGGGGTAAACCGTGGCTGGAGGAGACTGAACGTAACGGGGTAAACTTGGTAGACCGCGCTGGAGCAGACTGAACGTAACGGGGTAAACTTGGTAAACTGCGCTGGAGGAGACTGAACGTAATGGGGTAAAATGTGGCTGGAGGAGACTGAACGTAACGGGGTAAACTTGGTAGACCGCGCTGGAGCAGACTGAACGTAACGGGGTAAACTTGGTAGACCACGCTGGAGCAGACTGAACGTAACAGCGTAAACTGTGGCTGGAGGAGACTGAACGTAACGGGGTAAACCGTGGCTGGAGGAGACTGAACGTAACGGGGTAAACTTGGTAGACCGCGCTGGAGCAGACTGAACGTAACGGGGTAAACTGTGGCTGGAGGAGACTGAACGTAACGGGGTAAACCGTGGCTGGAGGAGACTGAACGTAACGGGGTAAACTTGGTAGACCGCGCTGGAGCAGACTGAACGTAACGGGGTAAACTTGGTAGACCGCGCTGGAGCAGACTGAACGTAACGGGGTAAACTTGGTAAACTGCGCTGGAGGAGACTGAACGTAATGGGGTAAAATGTGGCTGGAGGAGACTGAACGTAACGGGGTAAACTTGGTAGACCGCGCTGGAGCAGACTGAACGTAACGGGGTAAACTTGGTAAACTGCGCTGGAGGAGACTGAATGTAATGGGGTAAAATGTGGCTGGAGGAGACTGAACGTAACGGGGTAAACCGCGGCTGGAGGAGACTGAACGTAACGGGGTAAACTTGGTAGACCGCGCTGGAGCAGACTGAACGTAACGGGGTAAACTTGGTAAACTGCGCTGGAGGAGACTGAACGTAACGGGGTAAAATGTGGCTGGAGGAGACTGAACGTAACGGGGTAAACTGTGGCTGGAGCAGACTGAACGTAACGGGGAAAACCGTGGCTGGAGGAGACTGAATGTAACGGGGTAAACCGTGGCTGGAGGACACTGAACGTAACGGGGTAAACCGTGGCTGGAGGAGACTGAACGTAACGGGGTAAACCGCGGCTGGAGGAGGCTGGAGGAGACTGAACGTAACGGGGTAAACTTGGTAAACTGCGCTGGAGGAGACTGAACGTAACGGGGTAAACTATGGCTGGAGGAGACTGAACGTAACGGGGTAAACCGTGGCTGGAGGAGACTGAACGTAACGGGGTAAACTGTGACTGGAGGAGACTGAACGTAATGGGGTAAACCGTGGCTGGAGGAGACTGAACGTAATGGGGTAAACCGCGGCTGGAGCAGACTGAACGCAACGGGGTAAAATGTGGCTGGAGGAGACTGAACGTAACAGGGTAAACCGCGGCTGGAGGAGACTGAACGTAACGGGGTAAACTTGGTAGACCACGCTGGAGCAGACTGAACGTAACAGCGTAAACTGTGGCTGGAGGAGACTGAACGTAACGGGGTAAACCGTGGCTGGAGGAGACTGAACGTAACGGGGTAAACTTGGTAGACCGCGCTGGAGCAGACTGAACGTAACGGGGTAAACTGTGGCTGGAGGAGACTGAACGTAACGGGGTAAACCGTGGCTGGAGGAGACTGAACGTAACGGGGTAAACTTGGTAGACCGCGCTGGAGCAGACTGAACGTAACGGGGTAAACTTGGTAAACTGCGCTGGAGGAGACTGAACGTAATGGGGTAAAATGTGGCTGGAGGAGACTGAACGTAACGGGGTAAACTTGGTAGACCGCGCTGGAGCAGACTGAACGTAACGGGGTAAACTTGGTAGACCACGCTGGAGCAGACTGAACGTAACAGCGTAAACTGTGGCTGGAGGAGACTGAACGTAACGGGGTAAACCGTGGCTGGAGGAGACTGAACGTAACGGGGTAAACTTGGTAGACCGCGCTGGAGCAGACTGAACGTAACGGGGTAAACTGTGGCTGGAGGAGACTGAACGTAACGGGGTAAACCGTGGCTGGAGGAGACTGAACGTAACGGGGTAAACTTGGTAGACCGCGCTGGAGCAGACTGAACGTAACGGGGTAAACTTGGTAGACCGCGCTGGAGCAGACTGAACGTAACGGGGTAAACTTGGTAAACTGCGCTGGAGGAGACTGAACGTAATGGGGTAAAATGTGGCTGGAGGAGACTGAACGTAACGGGGTAAACTTGGTAGACCGCGCTGGAGCAGACTGAACGTAACGGGGTAAACTTGGTAAACTGCGCTGGAGGAGACTGAATGTAATGGGGTAAAATGTGGCTGGAGGAGACTGAACGTAACGGGGTAAACCGCGGCTGGAGGAGACTGAACGTAACGGGGTAAACTTGGTAGACCGCGCTGGAGCAGACTGAACGTAACGGGGTAAACTTGGTAAACTGCGCTGGAGGAGACTGAACGTAACGGGGTAAAATGTGGCTGGAGGAGACTGAACGTAACGGGGTAAACTGTGGCTGGAGCAGACTGAACGTAACGGGGAAAACCGTGGCTGGAGGAGACTGAATGTAACGGGGTAAACCGTGGCTGGAGGACACTGAACGTAACGGGGTAAACCGTGGCTGGAGGAGACTGAACGTAACGGGGTAAACCGCGGCTGGAGGAGGCTGGAGGAGACTGAACGTAACGGGGTAAACTTGGTAAACTGCGCTGGAGGAGACTGAACGTAACGGGGTAAACTATGGCTGGAGGAGACTGAACGTAACGGGGTAAACCGTGGCTGGAGGAGACTGAACGTAACGGGGTAAACTGTGACTGGAGGAGACTGAACGTAATGGGGTAAACCGTGGCTGGAGGAGACTGAACGTAATGGGGTAAACCGCGGCTGGAGGAGACTGAACGTAACGGGGTAAACCGCGGCTGGAGGAGACTGAACGTAACGGGGTAAACTGTGGCTGGAGGAGACTGAACGTAACGAAGTAAACCGCGGCTGGAGGAGACTGAACGTAACGGGGTAAACTGTGGCTGGAGGAGACTGAACGTAACGGGGTAAACCGCGGCTGGAGGAGACTGAACGTAACGGGGTAAACTGTGGCTGGAGGAGACTGAACGTAACGGGGTAAACCGCGGCTGGAGGAGACTGAACGTAACGGGGTAAACTGTGGCTGGAGGAGACTGAACGTAACGGGGTAAACTTGGTAAACTGTGGCTGGAGGAGACTGAACGTAACGGGGTAAACCGCGGCTGGAGGAGACTGAACGTAACGGGGTAAACTGTGGCTGGAGGAGACTGAACGTAACGGGGTAAACTGTGGCTGGAGGAGACTGAACGTAACGGGGTAAACTGTGGCTGGAGGAGACTGAACGTAACGGGGTAAACTTGGTAGACCGCGCTGGAGCAGACTGAACGTAACAGCGTAAACTGTGGCTGGAGGAGACTGAACGTAACGGGGTAAACCGCGGCTGGAGGAGACTGAACGTAACGGGGTAAACTTGGTAGACCACGCTGGAGCAGACTGAACGTAACAGCGTAAACTGTGGCTGGAGGAGACTGAACGTAACAGGGTAAACCGCGGCTGGAGGAGACTGAACGTAACGGGGTAAACTTGGTAGACCACGCTGGAGCAGACTGAACGTAACAGCGTAAACTGTGGCTGGAGGAGACTGAACGTAACGGGGTAAACCGTGGCTGGAGGAGACTGAACGTAACGGGGTAAACTTGGTAGACCGCGCTGGAGCAGACTGAACGTAACGGGGTAAACTGTGGCTGGAGGAGACTGAACGTAACGGGGTAAACCGTGGCTGGAGGAGACTGAACGTAACGGGGTAAACTTGGTAGACCGCGCTGGAGCAGACTGAACGTAACGGGGTAAACTTGGTAAACTGCGCTGGAGGAGACTGAACGTAATGGGGTAAAATGTGGCTGGAGGAGACTGAACGTAACGGGGTAAACTTGGTAGACCGCGCTGGAGCAGACTGAACGTAACGGGGTAAACTTGGTAGACCACGCTGGAGCAGACTGAACGTAACAGCGTAAACTGTGGCTGGAGGAGACTGAACGTAACGGGGTAAACCGTGGCTGGAGGAGACTGAATGTAACGGGGTAAACTTGGTAGACCGCGCTGGAGCAGACTGAACGTAACGGGGTAAACTGTGGCTGGAGGAGACTGAACGTAACGGGGTAAACCGTGGCTGGAGGAGACTGAACGTAACGGGGTAAACTTGGTAGACCGCGCTGGAGCAGACTGAACGTAACGGGGTAAACTTGGTAAACTGCGCTGGAGGAGACTGAACGTAATGGGGTAAAATGTGGCTGGAGGAGACTGAACGTAACGGGGTAAACTTGGTAGACCGCGCTGGAGCAGACTGAACGTAACGGGGTAAACTTGGTAAACTGCGCTGGAGGAGACTGAATGTAATGGGGTAAAATGTGGCTGGAGGAGACTGAACGTAACGGGGTAAACCGCGGCTGGAGGAGACTGAACGTAACGGGGTAAACTTGGTAGACCGCGCTGGAGCAGACTGAACGTAACGGGGTAAACTTGGTAAACTGCGCTGGAGGAGACTGAACGTAACGGGGTAAACTTGGTAGACCGCGCTGGAGCAGACTGAACGTAACGGGGTAAAATGTGGCTGGAGGAGACTGAACGTAACGGGGTAAACTGTGGCTGGAGCAGACTGAACGTAACGGGGAAAACCGTGGCTGGAGGAGACTGAATGTAACGGGGTAAACCGTGGCTGGAGGACACTGAACGTAACGGGGTAAACCGTGGCTGGAGGAGACTGAACGTAATGGGGTAAACCGCGGCTGGAGGAGGCTGGAGGAGACTGAACGTAACGGGGTAAACTTGGTAAACTGCGCTGGAGGAGACTGAACGTAACGGGGTAAACTATGGCTGGAGGAGACTGAACGTAACGGGGTAAACCGTGGCTGGAGGAGACTGAACGTAACGGGGTAAACTGTGACTGGAGGAGACTGAACGTAATGGGGTAAACCGTGGCTGGAGGAGACTGAACGTAATGGGGTAAACCGTGGCTGGAGGAGACTGAACGTAACGGGGTAAACCGCGGCTGGAGGAGACTGAACGTAACGGGGTAAACCGCGGCTGGAGGAGACTGAACGTAACGGGGTAAACTGTGGCTGGAGGAGACTGAACGTAACGGGGTAAACCGCGGCTGGAGGAGACTGAACGTAACGGGGTAAACTGTGGCTGGAGGAGACTGAACGTAACGGGGAAAACCGTGGCTGGAGGAGACTGAATGTAACGGGGTAAACCGTGGCTGGAGGACACTGAACGTAACGGGGTAAACCGTGGCTGGAGGAGACTGAACGTAACGGGGTAAACCGCGGCTGGAGGAGGCTGGAGGAGACTGAACGTAACGGGGTAAACTTGGTAAACTGCGCTGGAGGAGACTGAACGTAACGGGGTAAACTATGGCTGGAGGAGACTGAACGTAACGGGGTAAACCGTGGCTGGAGGAGACTGAACGTAACGGGGTAAACTGTGACTGGAGGAGACTGAACGTAATGGGGTAAACCGTGGCTGGAGGAGACTGAACGTAATGGGGTAAACCGTGGCTGGAGGAGACTGAACGTAATGGGGTAAACCGTGGCTGGAGGAGACTGAACGTAATGGGGTAAACCGTGGCTGGAGGAGACTGAACGTAATGGGGTAAACCGTGGCTGGAGGAGACTGAACGTAACGGGGTAAACCGCGGCTGGAGGAGACTGAACGTAACGGGGTAAACCGCGGCTGGAGGAGACTGAACGTAACGGGGTAAACTGTGGCTGGAGGAGACTGAACGTAACGGGGTAAACCGCGGCTGGAGGAGACTGAACGTAACGGGGTAAACTGTGGCTGGAGGAGACTGAACGTAACGAAGTAAACCGCGGCTGGAGGAGACTGAACGTAACGGGGTAAACTGTGGCTGGAGGAGACTGAACGTAACGGGGTAAACCGCGGCTGGAGGAGACTGAACGTAACGGGGTAACTGTGGCTGGAGGAGACTGAACGTAACGGGGTAAACCGCGGCTGGAGGAGACTGAACGTAACGGGGTAAACTGTGGCTGGAGGAGACTGAACGTAACGGGGTAAACTTGGTAAACTGTGGCTGGAGGAGACTGAACGTAACGGGGTAAACCGCGGCTGGAGGAGACTGAACGTAACGGGGTAAACTGTGGCTGGAGGAGACTGAACGTAACGGGGTAAACTGTGGCTGGAGGAGACTGAACGTAACGGGGTAAACTGTGGCTGGAGGAGACTGAACGTAACGGGGTAAACTTGGTAAACTGCGCTGGAGCACCTGAACTGGAACAGCATGCAGCGCTTCTGCTCCCGCTCGGTGATGAGCTTGAAGGGGTCCATGCAGCAGTAGCGCCGGTGACAGTTCCCGCAGCAGAAGGTGATGAGCGGGCAGTCGAAGCCGTTGTGCCAAGTGCCGTTCTTGTCGACGTACCACAGGCAGTCCTCGTTGGCGTTTGCTGCCGCCACAAAGCACACAAAGACGGAAAACGTGTTTAGCGTCATGGGTTGATTCGTTAGCTTCGTTAGCTTTTAATGACGTGGACGAGGACGAGGCGCCAACATGTGTCGGCCGTCCCCTTCCAACCATTTACATTTAAGGCATTTGTCAGACGCCCTCATCCAGAGCGACTTGCAACGTGCTGCCATGTTACCATCGATGAAGTGATCAGTTCTGGTTCACTAGGACCCCCAACTATGAATACAACCTTTTTATTCACTCTGTTCTAGTTTCTATACATAAGACAGACAATAAGAAGGTTACAAGATCATCTAAACATTCAAAACCACAACAGATCAAATTATTCACAAGAACCTCCACGTTTTAGCCGTTGTGCAGACATAGATTAGAAACAAACAGGACCGCGGTTATATTTACTGTGGCTCTAAAATAATAATCAATTGGATTTAAATGCATGCAAATGTTTGTTATAATACAATTTAAAAGGAAAAGTTGCTAAATATAAGATGAATTCTTCGTGCAAATCCACGTCCCAGTTACGTCTAGAAATAACGTAAACGTGAACGCGCACTATTCGGCGATCAATAACCCATAATTCCACAACGACAGGACGCGCGGCGCCCGGGGCCGCCGGAGAAGGAGGCCTGCAGGGGACCCGCGGCGCCGTCTCACCCTGCCAGGCGGAGAGGATCACGGCCAGGAGCGGCAGCGCCACCGCGGTGAGGGACATCTCGGCTGCTCGGCGCTCCGCACGACGCGTCGGGGGTGGGAGAGATCAGTCGCCGCGGTCGCCGCGCATTAATCCAGGGAAGGCCGGAGCGCGGGGCTGGAGATCATGCCTGGCGACGTGGGCGCGGCGAGCGTGACGCTGCAGGGCGACGCGACGTGACGCGACGTGCGACGCGAGGCGACACAGACCCGCTCCTCGGTCAAATTCACTTTAAACGTGGTACGGATGCAAAAACGGAAAAAGAAAACGAGCGTGTATGTATATATTTATAGAAAAGGAGCGTGTGTGTGTGTGTGTGTGTGTGTGTGTGTATATATATATATATATAGAGAGAGAGAGAGAGACAGAGCGAGAGAGAGAGAGACAGAGCGAGAGAGAGAGCGAGAAAATGAGCTGTGTGTGTGTGTGTGTGTGTGTGTGTGTGAGTGTGTATATATATATATATAGAGAGAGAGAGAGAGACAGAGCGAGAGAGAGAGAAAATGAGCTGTGTGTGTGTGTGTGTGTGTGTATATATATATATATAGAGAGAGAGAGAGCGAGAGAGAGAAAATGAGCTGTGTGTGTGTGTGTGTGTGTGTGTGTGTGTACACACATACATACATATATACTTTGGACACATCTTCTCATTCAATGTGTTCTCTTTATTTTCATGACCATTTACGTTGGTAGATTCTCACTGAAGGCATCAAAACTATGAATGAACACATGTGGAGTTATGTACTTAACAAAAAGTGGAGACCTGGCCTCCACAGTACCGGACCTGAACCCAATCGAGATGGTTTGGGGTG
Organism: Denticeps clupeoides; assembly: GCF_900700375.1. Lineage (NCBI taxonomy): Eukaryota > Metazoa > Chordata > Actinopteri > Clupeiformes > Denticipitidae > Denticeps > Denticeps clupeoides. The sequence goes on from NC_041718.1 coordinate 9,162,852, forward strand.
AGCTGGACCACAGAGTGAAGGCAAAGGGGCCAACAAGTGCTAAACACCTCTGGGAACTCCTTCAAGACTGTTGGAAAAGCATCTCAGGTGACGACCTCTTGAAGCTCATCGAGAGAATGCCAAGAGTGTGAAAAGCAGTAATCAGAGGAAAGAAACTAGAATATAAAACATGTTTCCAGTAATTTCACCTTTTTTTGTTAAGTACTGAGTATGAGAATGAGAGGCCGTGTGGTGATGTAGCAGGCAGTAGTGATGGGCTATCTGAAGCCAAGGCTCCGAAGCGTGTATCGAGGGAAAAGACAAGGTAAAGACAAGGAAGCGGTCGGCTTCCTTTATAAATACTCAGTGGCCATCTTGGATCCACGGCCGCTCATCATCGCGATTCGTTCCTTTGTTGCTGCTCACCTTTTTGACTATGCCTCACGCCGACTCCTTTCGCCCGACTGTCACTTCTGCCTGTCGATTGGATATCGCTGTTTACGACCTCTTGTCTGCCCACTAGTGATGAGCACATGATGCTCTTGGGAAGCTCCAAAGCGCGTATCGAGTATGAGGGGCCATGTAGTGATGTATCGATCATATGAGGGGGTGTGGCAGACGTTTAATCAGAAAACCATGTGACCAGTAATGAACGAAGACTCGGTTCGTTACATCAGTGTTTCAGCCTAAGTGTCATATCCTCAATCCGTGCTCCGGTCACTACCGCCCGCTGACACCGCCATTGCTTCATCTCTTTGTCCTTTTGCTCTCGTGGTTCCGACCCCTGCACGACAGACGCCTCTTTTGCCAGTCCCCTGCTCTCACCCTCAAGACCCTGGCCTTGCCCATGACTAGAAGATGACTTACTCTTCGGTTTGAAGTGGTGCTCGGAGCTCCTCTGGATGGGGTCAGCAAAATGTTTGGAAGATTTTGTTACAAGTAGAATTCCAGGGTGCCTTTTCATTGGTTGTTGTGTTCAAGGTTTGAGAACGATGCGGCAAATTACCCAACAAATTATTTTTCCGCATGAGAAATATAATGTGTGGCAGGAGTTTGTGACAAAAGACTAAAAGGAGTGACTGTCACACACAAGCGCATGACACTTCTGAGCCAAGTGTTACCGAAATTCAGGAAATAAAAAATAAAATCCTCAATACTCTGTGCCCCTTACTTTCAATACAACGGGGAGAAAAACGACAGAAGTTCAGGAGCACACAGATTAAACAATTTGAACAATGACATAATACAACATACTTTTATAGATATAGCTAAATTCTGGGGTTGTAAACGGGTGTCAAAATGGTTAAAACCATCACCCTTGGTGAGCAGTGGGCAGCCATGACAGGCGCCCAGGGATCAGTGTGTGGGGACGGTGCTTTGCTCAGTGGCACCTCGGCGGATCGGGAGTCGAACCGGCAACATGCTTGTGTGCAGTTTGAATATAGAATGGTTCCTGACTCATGTGCCATGCAACATGCCGTCCTCGCCAACAGGGGAAGAGGAAGCCGTAATGGGCCAGACATGTAAGACATTGTCATGACGCACAAAAAAAAAAAAAAAAAGGCAAGAAAGCAGTAAGACAAATTTTTTAAAGTACGCAAACAATATTTTGACACACCTTTAATGTCCGTCTGTTTAAGAAAAGCGTAATGTGGACAAGAGGTCTAAACTGAAAACGAGTCCAATGTGTACTTTTATTTTTGAACCTGCATCCCAAGTTACAAGGATGTGTGTCGATCCCTGAATCCATCCCTTACCCCCCACCCCCCACCCACTCCCCGGCCAGGGGACGGGGGGCTTAATGTGTAAATATTTCATCGAGAGAGAACACTGACACTTAAACAATGTTAAATGCATTTGACTGCCAAATGTCTTTCTTAGAAGCTTCTGAGTGACATTCAGGGCCACAGATCAAACTTGACCACGGTTTGTCCAGAACCGGCAGTCCCTTTTGTAAACAATCTCCAAAAGCCAAAAAAATCCTCCCAAGAATTTTTGTACACGTCCGAAGCGCCAGGGATGGTAATCTTCAAACTCTTCCCAATGACTCCATGTAGTCCACTTTAAAGTTCATAATCCTGCGTTTGTGAACCTTAGGGCAGGGAAGCAAATAAGTGCTAGTCAAGTCATATGTTCCTCTGTGAAGACAAAGTCATTAAGACATCCCACCAGAAGCTTGGGAAAGCGCGGGTGAAAAGTCAGTGTGGAGACAAGGAGTTTTGGGGACCACCAAGGAAAAGGGGCTGCTTAGATTCCAACGTTCTGTAAGACTCTTCGCTCAGCTTCATTGAGGTGGCCTGAAAACACACTGTAGCAGGGCTGCTGCGCAAACTGGGTGAGGAAATCAGTCAGGTAGGCCTGGGAAGCAAAAGGAATGAAAAAACGTTACATCTCGACCAGTAAAACAGTTCCACGTAAAGAAGGGGTGAACATGCTGATGCCAACATATCTGTTCTTACACTGTTATACACAACAACTTTAGCACTATAGAAGATCCCTGCCCTGGCAGCCTAGAGGACGTTATGCTGTGTTCGCACCCAAGCTGTGTGTTCTGGTCAGAAGAACTGTTGGCAATAACAACACATTTCTGAAGCATTTATGAAGGGATGCTCATATGTGGCAATAACAAATTTTAAAATCACAATGATTTCAAAGGATTATTTAACAAGATCCTCTTTAACATGCAACTTCAAAACTGATTTATTTAAGTAAAATAAAAATCTATAATAATTGTGCAGAAATTGTTAATGACCAGATTCAATTTAACAATAAATAACGTGGAACAATCCTCTGATGCTAGCACTTGACATTATTATTATTATTGTCAATTCTTTTTGGACTGTCTTGTAAACAGTGATGAGAAATGAGGTCATTTTTAGATGGCCAGCCAACGTGACGTCATGCCTGAGATCATTTACAGATGGCCAGCCAAAGTGACGTCACCGCTAACATATGTGAACTGCCTAAATTAAAGAAAAGAATGATTATATTGACTGCAATTTAGGTTGCGGTTCGGATTAAACCATGATGTTCTGCAGACGCAACACAAAGGAAATGAATAAAAACAGAATTAAAACTGTAATCCAGCCATGTGAATGGCTCTGAGTATGATTGTCTTTAAAAATGCATTCTGAATTTCTGTTGTCTATTTTCTTGTATTGAAATTTTCACACACATATCTGTTTCAGAAAAGCAATTAAATATTTTTCTTGAACGTAATGATTTCAGGGAGCATGTACAGAAGTGTAGGTCATCTATAAATAAATGGTTTGTTGGCAATATCAAAATATTTGCTTATAATTTTATACTAGGTTAGACATAAAATACCTGGAGGTCAATTTGATATAAAGGGTCCTTCAAGGCATCAGGATCATCTTCTTCATCATCTTCATAATAGTCATCATCTGCGTATTATAATTAAAACACTTACGTTAAAACAGATTTTACAATAAACATTTAATAAAATTTCCCTCGAGACGCACCATATTTGTTTGATGCAATAAGGTCAGAGAGTAGCTGCCCAGGCAGCCCATCTTCATCGTCGTCTTCCTCGTCACCCTCATCTTCTTCATCTTCCTGATCCTCCCACATACCCCCCGAATCTGTATCGAGCAAAACAATTAGACAATATAAATATAAAAAACAGTCAATGTTTGTAGTCAATGGCAACGGGCTGAATTTCTGGATATAAATCCTAATCTTGGTACCAGTGTTAGGAGAGAACACAAAAAACAGAACATCTACAAAATCACAATTCCGTTATAGAAAGGGCTGATGTGGTGGTTGTGTGTGGCCACTGAAAGTTTGGAGACAGATTACCAATTAATTAATTAATTAATTAATTAATTAAACACCAACTGCTCACATCAATTAAAGCATTACATACAATTAGCCTCAATTCAAACCTGTCCATATTGCGTCCTTGGTATATTGGACATTTATGGGATCCCACAAAAAAAGCATTACAAGCGTGTAGCAATTTGCAGTTGCTTTTATGTGCACGTCTGTGTGTGTTTGCACCTTGGCTCCAGTCTCCAGCAGATGCTCGGGTTGCATTGGCTTCCACCACAGAGGACAGTTCATTCACAATGAGCTTAAAAATCTTCACCAGCAATGGAACACTTGTCCACCTCTCTGGATCTGCAACACAAGAGCAGGTTTTCATCCAGCAGCCCCGTACAAATCGCCACCAGCTTATCTATATGGACGGCAGGTAATGCAGGCGTTCAAGGCGTCTGGGAGACTTGCTTTTGGCAGCTTTGGATCGGGTGCGTATGCCTTCATCTGGGTTGATGATCTCGTCGCCTTTCACTACAATGTCCTGCAGCCGCTTGTCATTCGTGTTGAGGCCGTGCTGAAGGAGCTTACACAAAGCCACCGTGCTACAGACAAAGATGACACATCATTTGAATAAAGGCCGACTCAAGACAGGGAAAATCTAACAGGGAATATTGCAGGCAGTGGGCTGGAATACAATTCTTGTCACTCCTAGTAAAGCTATAAGTGAAACAGAATATCTGCATATTATTTATATTTATATATATACACACACACACACACATCTATTTTCCCCTTTTACTTCCCCTCATGCCCACTTTTAGTTACTGGGCCACACAGTGGCACATTAGTTAGAGTCACGTCCTCCAAGGTCGTGAATTGGAATCCAGACATTTGTGCGTGTGTGGTTCTCTGGTATCTTCACGCCACCCAAAGGCAAATTTGCCAACAGGTGTTGAGCATGTGAGTGCCTTGCAGTGGATCGGCATCCCGCCTATGCTCAGGGCCATGGGTCGGGCTCCGGCGGCCACAACCCAGATCTGGATTAAGCAATTATGTACATTGAATTTGCAATTGAGTGACTCCATTTATTATTAGTAGTAATAATACACGGCCCTTAGGAGTGAGCAGCATGTGACAGACTCTGTGTGTGATTTTTACTCTCAGTTCCAGCATGAGCAGGACAGAGTAATGGCTTCACCGATGGAGACAATGGAAAGCGTAGGCAATAACTAACCTGACTTTTCCTTCATACTGGCCATAGAATAGGTGCTGGCGACTCATCCACTCAGACATGACAAACTCCAGCGCGGGCTTCCCCGTCGGTCCGGGGAGACTGCACAGAAACTCCAGCAGAGGCTCCAACTGAGAGTGCACCAGGTGGGCAAACACCATGATCAGTGACTGTGAAGAGAGAGGGGACAACATTGTTGGTCACATACAGAACAAAACTTGTCGCTTAACTACAAAAAAATGGACACAAGCAATGGAAACTTTTATGCATAAGAATGTTTGTGAACATGTGAATGATTCCCAACTCTGACTCCCACCTGCATGACGCTGAGGGTCTCTGCCTGCTGCATCTTGCTGAGGATGGCGCGCAGAATCTGGTCCAGCTGCTCCCCCAGCTGTGTGCCCGCATGGGCGATAAGGGTGGACACCAAACGTCCAACAAAAGCAGCGGTGAACTCCGACGTGCGAGGGTCCAGCAGCTGGCTGACCACCTGCATGACGTACCACAGGCCACTGTTGCCCTGTTCGTCTCTCCACTGACCCACCTGCTCCAACGCCACGGACACGTACGCTCGCAAACACTCCCCACCGTTCTACATTAGAACCAGCGGGAAAGAATTAATGAGACCTATTGTTATTGAAGGAGAGGCATCCTGACATGTTTTTAAATTATTACTATTATTAAATAAAACAGGGAAGTCTATTACGTGCTTCTTTTGAACATTTTAGTCTCTAGTTAAACAAGGGACCTTACTCACCTGCATGGTGGTGTTGTCATCTGTCCGAAGGGTGCACTGTGCCACCGCAGGAAATGCCTGACAGACCAGCATTTCAGAGAGGGGGGACTTGGTGTGCCGGACAACTGTGGTCAGAATGTCAATGGCTGTCTGTTCCCACAGAGCAGAAGGCAAGAGGAAGATAAATAATTAAAAAAAAAAAAAAAAACTTATTTAAATGTAGAAACTAGTCATTAGGAATCGTTCCCCCCCACGGTATGTGTGGTACGTGTACTTGGGGACTGATGTTAATATTTACAACTGATTTATGTTCAAATGCAGTGTAGTTATTATACTTAATACCCATATAGTGATACAGATCATTTCTTCACTTGCTGTATTTGTCTCTTGTATTTACAATAGATGATAAATGATCATTCATATCAGGAATACATTTGACTCCAGTGTAAACTAGCTGAATATTTTATGCTACTGTTTTACAATGCTGGTAATAATTTCCGTATCTGGCAAACCTAATGTTTGTTGGTACTCATGAATTGTTGGTGAACCACCAATCTAGCCCACATTTCTGCAACACTGTCATTTGACAAAATGGCCAGTAGAGGGCTGATGGTCCACACTGCAATTTCTCAGGTTTTAGTCCAACAAACGGGTCATGGAAATATTTAGTAAATGCAAGGCCCTCACCGCACACAGGCCAGAGGGGATCTTGTCCGGAGGCGCCTGCATGATGCTGATAAGGGTGGGGATGAGACGCATCTGCATCGGACCTTGGCACGCCTCAATCTGGGCCAGTTCTTTAAAGATGTCCTGCGCTAGAGATGCCACCACAGGATCTACGATAGATCATTGCGAGAACAGAGGACACATGAGCTGCAGGCAAGTGCAACCCAACACCGCCCACTGCCCAGCATAAGCTACTGGGGTTGAAAAAACAAGAGAAATGGACCGCACTATTGCTGTTTCTTCCATGATTACTCATACCTCTCAAAAAAAAGGAAAGTGCAACCACTTTTTGGCTAAAGAGCAGCAGATAATGAAGCATACACGTACCATTGCTGTACTTGAGGAAGATGGCAATGGTGAGGGGGCAGATCTTGTTCTCGGCACTGGTGGTGAATCCGGGGTCAACTGTGCAGACAATGCAGAGCGTCTCCATAACCAGGGTCAGAACCTCCGAGCTGAACTGAGCTGCCAGCTGCACCAGGCCCTCAAGGACACTGGGCAGGAAGGGCTGCAGGACATGTGTGCTCTCAGACATCTTCAGCTGGTCACAGTACCTACAGAATGGTCCCAGGCATTTTTCCAGTTCAAAACTACACACTTTTGCATAGAGTTTTATGTTCACCATTCACGTACTGACAGGAAATATTGAAGTGACGTTATGAATGCAGACGCCTTCTCACCCCCAGATGGCACGCACAGCAGAAATGCGGACAGAGGGGGGCTGGCTGTCGTGAAGCCCACTGACGGTGGCCTGGAGGAACTGCTGGATGAGTTCAGGAGACATGGCTGCTGTAAACCGACTGGCAGCCCACAGGGCCCGGCCCAGCAGGAACGGAGATGCTGCTGTGGAAGGGAGGGTAGAGAGGATCATGGGATTAAATCATGTCTGCTTTTGTCTTGTGGCGAACGTTTAAAAAAATGAAAAATTGTGAAAGAGAGCATGAGATCTTGCAGGTGGCATCCCACCCCAACAAATCCTGCTAATATTTCACCCAGCAGAGGGAAAAATCCTGTAACTAGCTCATGTAAGTTTGATTGGAGTCACTTTTTCAGACCTGGCAGGTTGAGGTCGGCCAGGATAACGTTGGCCAGAAAACCATGCATGTCAAACTGGACACGACCGTTCTTCACATTTTCAGTAATAATAGTCTTCACTGAACCCAGAGCCAGCATGCAGGCCTCATGTATCTTCCACCTGTAGGAAGCAGGGGGACAGAGAAAACTAAAGATAATAAAGCTTCATTTATACTCAATATACTTAAGCAAGTGTTTATGTCCCAAGGCCTCAACCGTACTGTTATTACCAAATTACAGAACAGTTCCTGTGAATTCACGTCCTCACCAGTGCTCACTGCCGCTGTTCTTGGCCTGCTCGGCCTCCTGCAGGTGTCTGGTGGCGGCGGCTGCCAGCGCAGCTGCACTCTCATTCTGAAACTCAGCGGCCACGGCCTGGCACGAGAACGGAACGACTTAAGAGCTGGACATCAGTAGCTGAAAAATCAGACGTGTGGAGCAGGAACAGCTCACCAGAAGCAGATCTTGGGCTGATATTCGGACAGAATAGGAGAATGTGTCGTCATCCTCATCCTCAACAAACTGCTGAGGGTTGGCTGTCCACACCTTGATCTAGGGGGGTTAAAAAAAAAAAATTCAAGTGAGGCATACTGGCAGCATCAAAGACACAAGAACACAGGAAAAGACATGAGATACCTGGTCTTCAGTGATCTGCATGTAGAGGATGATGTAGTAGATGAGCTCAGGAAGGGCCTTCTTCACTGTGCTTTTAAATTTGTTGTTGTCCAAAAGTGTGTGGACAAACTCAAAGATGCTAAACACCAGGTTCTCAAAACCCAGAACCTCACCTGATGGACACAAAAAAAAAAAAAAAAAAAAAAAAAAACATTCTTAGATCAGATATGCTCCAGGTCACCCTACACCCAAACAAACAGAAAGAGATCCATCCATCCATACCATCAGAGTCGACAGGATCATCCACTTCCTCAGTGTCGTTAACCTCTGTGCGCACATAAGTACACTTTTCATTAAGGAAAAAAAGGCTCATTCTGCGATTTAAGATAAATTAAAATTATAATGCGTCTTTTTCTTATGCATCATTGTCTCCTTTAATCCCAATTTTTTTTTTCATAATAACATTTTACCAACCCTAACCCTACAGTCTAAATGGTCAGCCCTGCAGCTGACTGAGAAATTCACATGTGATTGAACCATAATTTTGTTAGATTCTAAAGACTTTGGAAATTTTCTGTTCTTATTAAGTGTCATGTAACATGAATTTGACTTTGAGCCTAAACATTTTTACCCCCCACATCAACGGTATATAACATTATTTTACACAATTAAATACATATATGATCAAGAGCACTCAAACATTTTAATTAGAACCTACACTCTACCCAGTTGAGCTGTTTTAATGCATAAAGACATTTAAGGATATAAAGAGGCACTCTCTGTCAATGTATTCCACACTATTGGCAGAATCTGCTGCATGGAGGACACCATCGGTTTGGGGAAGTTTTTGACCAAAGCTGTAACTGCCTGCAGAGAAAACATTACAAATAAAACATCTCAGCTAATTTGACACATGCATTTGACTCCGCCTCTTACAGTACACATGGGGAATACTGGGGTAGAAGTAGGAAGTGTGCATCGTCTTCATCCAGAGTTGATCTCAGGAAAACCTGACAGATGGTCTGTCTCAATTCCTGCCATGGTGTTCAGTCAAAATGCAGCTATTATTTCTTATATTTATGCTTGTTGAGTTCTGTCCTTTTGTTTCTTTTGGGTCAGTAAGATCGTATTTAGACATCTGACAACCTCGGCGTATGACTGGTTTGTACTACCTTGAGGACCTCCATTTTGAGGCCACTGTCTGAAGAAGGCCCGTCTGGCATCTGTAAGGCCTGCACAAATGCCTCAGTGAACTGCTGCACTACAGGGAAGATCAGGGCCTTGGCTGCACCCTGCAACACAACACAAAACAGAAACATAGTTGCAGTAAGTGAGACTACAGGGTGTAACATGGACCATTTTCAGCTAGGTGGAGACACAGTGGGGGGGAAATCTGATCCCGTGGCGATTTTGTACGTTTGGTCACTGTTCAAATAAACCTACCATTGAAATTATAGACTAATGATTTCTTTGTAAGTGGACAAAGTTACAAAATCAAAAATCATTTCCCCCAGTGTATAGTATGAATCACGGCACTGGACTAGTAGTCAACTGTAGCCATAGTGTATGTGATTTTTGGCTAAAGAAGGACAGGGTTGTAGCTGCTATGGCTCACCTTCTCCATTTCCTCGATAGCACAGATGAGGTTTGCACAGGTAGTAAAGATCTCTACAGCCCTGGACCGCGTACGAATGCTGTACACCTGTGAACCAACACGCGCAACATTCACTCCAACAACCAAGTGAAGACACAAACCCATAAAACCAATAAGGGGATTAAAAAACGCTCGGGCTTATACCTCGGCCATGGTGAAAATCTTGTACATCTCAGGCAGAATAACTGGTGCGACCAGAGGCATCTGGGTGTCGGTCACCTCCCGTGTGAACTCTGCCAAGCACACGTGCAGAAGAACCACTTGAAGGTACAGACCCATGCAGTGGACTCGGAGTAAATTCAAACGAATAAATTGCCTGGCGGTTTACAGGTGATGCTGTTTCACAGCTAGAACTATAGAACATAGATGACCTGAACACTGTTAAATAAATGTCAAGCTGAAAAGGTGTGAGATGATCTCGAGAGATCATTTTAAAATTAGATGGGTGATCCCGAGTCATATTTTGGTGCATTTTAATTTTCAATGTAAATAAAAGCAACAAAAATCAAAGGTTAGGAAAGGATTTTCAATATTTTGTCCTCTTGCTTTTCAGAATAATGAGCAAACAGTCCAATTGGGGGGGTTTATTTCCACATAAATCGTGTCAAAAATATATAAATGCTGCCATTAGAAATCTATAAGCCCTTTCACCAAATCCCTAGCAGAACAAACACAGAGAAAAGCTCGACAATGTAACGTCCCATCAGATCAGATCCAGATAATCATACACATATCATGATGAGCCCGAACCGCCGCTAGTATGACGTTGTGGGTGGCTGAATGAGGGACACTTGTGTGTGCATGAGGGTGTGAAACACAAACCTGTGAGGACCCTCATAGCTCCATGAACCGCATTGACATCTCCACTGACCAGCATGTCCATGAGCAGGGTGAAGAGCTGCGGCCAGGCCTCAGGCCAATCCCAGTGGGCGATGGCCGACACGGCGTAAGCCACACTGGAGCGCACCTTACTGATGGACTCCCGAAGACCACCAGGCAGGAGCTCTCGAATGGCTGCTTTTGCCTGGAAACAGCAGAGTCCCATAAGGAAAAAGCCAATACAAGGAGAAAATGTGTGATATCAGTAGTTAGGAACTATTAAATAATGATAATTCTCTTCCTTCACCCTCCTCAATATTACTGCTTTTTCATCAGGTCTTGCTCCTTATTCACCCCAACGTCACCTCCGTTTCCACAATTTGCTGGTGCAGCTTCTGAGCCGTCTGTTGTAATTCACCTCCTGCTGCTGCTCCAGTAAGCGCGGCGACTCCAGGAGGCGCATTAACTCGTTCTTCCATTCCGTTTGTGAGCTACTTTCTGGTACCCCGAGTTCTCCTACTAGATCCTGCTTTTGCGTTTCTCTTCTTGTATGACTGTCCGCAGCCTCGCTCTACAATTTCAGTGTTGGTAAACCTTCCTTCACTTTTTGACCTTCTTCCACCTTGTCCTGTATCTGTACCCGTGCGTGTGGTATTTGAAATGAGTTGGTACCTGGCTTTTATTTCTGAACATTTAGAAGAAGAAGGTGTGTATGCAGGATGGTGAAGTGACGAAATGACAGCCATCGTACCCGGTCAGTGGTCTCTGGGGGCCTGAACTTCTCAGACTGAGAACACCAGTGTGTCTCCACATACTGCTTCAGAATAACGGAGGCTAACTGGAGGGGGGAAGGCGGACATGAGATACGGAAATAAGAGAATCATGCAGTTTTAAAAAAAAAAAAAAAAAAAAAAAAGGAACGCATCTCACCTGACGAATAGCGAGGGCTCCCTGGGCGTCTACGGTCAACTCAGCCAAGTGAACTCCAAACTCTGGCGGACAAGGGGACACAGAGTTGATCAGAATCTCAAACAAAAAAGACTGAGTTTAAAAAACGAATCACAAGCGATGGCATTTAAAATATATATATATATATTTTTTTAGCTTTTAGTTCATACATCTGATGTCTAGAATAAATGCTTTGTGAAGTCATTTTGCTCACAACATTTATTTGTGATGCTGAATACTGATGACAATATAATGAGACATTTTTCAGCTTTCTGAATGTATGAATCTCCACAGAAAACGAACATGTATGCCACATGCATTTATCAAAGCAGTGATCTTTCCGCGACACCGGATTACGACAGAGGCACAGAGGAGACAATGCTAGTGCTGACGCCCCGAGGCCATTCTGACGGACGCGGTGCGGCTCGTCCCTGCAGCCTGCACAATCAGCCTTTTACTACCACGCAAGGAAGGCCGTACCCGCATTTACAACTGTTCTCACCCAAGACCATTTCTTCCCTGTACCATATTCAGCCAGAACACACGTCACCTTTAACTCACCTTTAATAATGTTCTAAAGAGGGAACTGTACTATAGAATGTACCGTATGAATGTAGTACAGAGCGCCGCACTACTTTTATTGGCTTTCATCCTCCATTCATATACAGTGACAGCTCAACTGATTCTGCCACTGGTTTCAGTCTTTGAGGGTACGAGGCACACGGAGGAGGAAGAGGAGGAAAAATAAGCGGGGGAAGATGGGTTGCAACAGGGTGTCACCGGGGGTGGGGTGTTTGGAGACGGTGGCGTGACGTCGGCGCTGATGCTTCCCTCAGCTTCCAAGTTTCCTGTAGGGATGCATGGAGCAGGGCGGGAAATCCTTGCCACTTACGACGATGGCGACAACAACACGATGTAACGCGGACGCGAGTCTAAATGTGATCAGCATCACTGTCGGAATCCGATTTGAGACGAACACACCCGATTCGGCTCTCGAGATGCCTTCCCTCCAGGATGCCCACACAAGTTCTAGGCCAGTAAACCTGCAGGTTAAAAAAACTTAGCGAGCTCTCGAAAGGGGGACGGTCGGTACCGGGCCCGGTTCACGGCTCGGTCCGGCTCACGTGGTGACGTTGTGCCGCTCCGCTCTCGGTTGAAGGGAGGACGGACAGCGCTTACCCTCAGTCACTTCCAGCACTTTGATTTGCTCTTCCGCGGCGGCTCGCACCTCCTGGACGGGCGAAAGAATCGCGGTGAGCGTCTCTATCAGCGCCTCTTTCAGCCCCTGCTGGACCGGGCCGGCGGCCGAAACCGAACTCGGACCCGACGCGCTCATGCCCGCCATGTTTCCGTCAGAAAGCGGCCGCGCTGCGGACGAGATCGCGGGTTGGGGGGGGGGAGAAGCGAGGAACGCGGCACCGCAGCGCGCCAATACGCCGAGCGGGCCGGGCGGAGCCTCGAGAGCCACGAAGTACTGGCGGCGCGGCCCGCACTTCCGACCAGCCTGTGACGCGGGCGCCCCCTGCAGGAAAGGCGGAGGTGGTCCCGTCCCGTTCTACGCGCTCGCTTGTACTCTGGGGACACATGCGACATAAATAGGGGTGGTAGCAGCCTAGTGGGTAACACACTCGCCTATGAACCAGAAGATCCAGGTTCAAATACCACTTACTACCATTGTGTCCCTGAGCAAGACACTTAACCCTAAGTTGCTCCAGGGAGACGGTCCCTGTAAATACTGATTGTAAGTCACTCTGGATAAAGGCGTCTAGTAAATGCTGCAAATATAATTAAAGACAGGCCCAAGATGAAGGGGAAACTGCCTGTTGTATTGCAAAATGACTCGGCAATATTATTAGAGGAAACTTATTTCTTTTATTGGTTGAGTAGACTTGTGCAAGAGAGAAATCAAATAATGTCCACCATTATTAATAAAAATGCCCCGCATTGTTTATATTATGAAAGTGAAGGAATTAAAATTCCATTACAGGTTTCTAAAACAATCATTTGAAAAAAAGACAGGGAAGTATTACGGAAGCAAACAGTTTTATTCCACAACAAAAAGAAAAAAAAAACAGAGTTTCCAGGCCAGCCAATGCCCATCACAATAACTTCACACAATAGATGCTGTCTGCTACAATCACACTTCCCAAGAGTCCAAGTCAGCAGTATGTACAGTCACTTCTAATGCACAGAACAAGATCGAAATCAGATCTCAAGCTACTGAACTCAAAAAGCATCCAATTCGGTTATTGCTACGATAAATAAAGCTATTCTACATTAGGAACAAAGTTCTTTTTTTCTTCTTTATTTCAAATACATGTACCAAAGTAATGGGCTTCAAAAAAAAAAAAAAAAACAGAAATTGTGTTACGGTCCTGTCAAATATCTAACTTTTGGTGAAAAACATTCCTGGCCTGATACCTCTTCGTTTAGAATTTAATTGAGTCCCGACAAAGGATTATGTTCACCACAGGGAACTAGTTATCCCGTCTAAAAGGAAGGAAACCCCTGAAACTCATTGCTAAAAAAAAAAAAAATCACATGACAGACAGGGAACAGTCTATTAATGCAGGAAATTGCAATATACAAAAAATGCAATGCAATGAGCCTTGACAGCAGACTCACAGCTTAACAGTCCTAAACAAAGGAAGAAGCACTACTGTTGCAGAGAGGAAACGGGAATTGTGAGAAGGCAGCACAGGAAGAAGGCGTGGGGCAGTGGGGGGAAAGAGACGCACACAAAACCCAGGTTTCTGTGTAAATAGTCTTTTTGGTCCTGATTCGGTTCAGTCGGAATCGTTGGAAAAGCAGTTTGCGCAGATATAGTCCTCCTTCTCAGCCTGCTCCGCAGACAGGCCGACGCAGATCTGGTGAAACCACTGGTTGCAGCGGCCATCACACTGCACCCAGTTAACCTGCGGATTGAAGAAAGAATTCATTATTTCGGGGGGGTTCAGTCTCGTGACACTCTGAAGAACAAGTGGGTTAATTTAAATTTTCTCTTGGGGGGGGGGGGGGCATGGAAGCATTGACTAGGCCACATAGAAACTGCACGTCCTGGAGAAATTTCATTATGGGACTGGCTAAAAGTGGCTGAAATTCTGCACCAAGACTGCATTTCAGCAAGAGACTTCAGATACAGTATTAGGGGAACATGAAGACCACAGAAGCAAAAACAGTTTTCATAATAGGCGACCTTTAAGGACAGCATTTAAAACTAATAACTACACAGGCTTTGTTGCTCATAATTGCTTAGAGCATCAACTGACCGCATTTCCTTCAGGCTTCTGGCACAACTGAAATGCACAGCGGGCAAACTCATCTTCAGAATCATCGGAGCAGGAAGTCTCCAACGCGGTCTGTTGAGGAGATGCCGAATTTCGACCATCCCGACTCTTCTCCTTCATGGTTTTGGGCTTCTTCTTCTTCGGCTTTTTCACCTTGTCTCTGACGGGAGCCTCTGAGACCTCTTTCTCCAGCCGACGCTTTGTGTTCTTGTCCCCACAGATCGCAGGTTCCTTTCGGGGCGCAAGAAAAATTTCCTGCAGGAACCAGTAAACTCCCTTCAATTAAATCAGTATAACACACAGCGATATAAAACATGGCTTAGGTTTTTACTCAGACCAGCAATGCAAACACAGAACTGAAATCTGACTGATCACAGCATGATTTCATTTTCTATACATGTTAAAGTGTTATATATTATATAAATGAGAAGTTTTGATGCATTAGCAGGTTGGACAGGTGCTCTTCTGAAACCAAGACAACTGATCATGGACATTTAAAACAGTGAATTAGTGTATAATTTTTTTTAGCCCTAGTGGGGCTAAAAAAGGGGGTCAGTTGACAGTTTTATTTTTTCTTGTAAAAGTCCTGAAATGATCCATGAAGTAATTATTTTGATTTTGAAGTCTACAGGGAAGTCACTGTGTCCATATTGAGTGTAGTGAGTTTTACTTGAGCCAAACACTCACCAGTCCATTAGTATGAGGTGGGCTCTTTTCCGGCGAAGCATAATACTGGTGGTCACAGTGACCGCTGGTTAGAGAGTTGGGACTGCTGGGTGGTGTGGAGGAAAGCCTGGTGAGCAATGCTTGGTGGAGCTGCTGGATCTCAGGCAGGGTGACCGGCAGCAGCAGCCCCTCCACCATCAAAACCTCAAGGTCTTCACTTTGACCTGTTTAAATAAGAAAAAAATGTTTAAAAAGGCTACTCATTACAAGTCACGCTTTAACTAAAAAACTGGGTTGTATAACAATCATCCGGTCACATTCTTGGTCTTACATGTCAAATTAAGACACAAATGACTGTTGGATCCTAGCAGTTTCCCAGCAGGGCATAGTGAATCTAGCTGCAAACTCACAGTTCTGACTTCCACATGCCCATTGCAGGTCCTTTCAGCATTGAACTTACTTCCTTAACATCCTGACTTGGATCATCTTGCCATTACAACCAAATCATCAATTCACTTCACCTGGGATTAATGTTGATGTAAATATAATCTACAGAATAATGACAAAACACTGGAATGTTGGAAGTGGGGTTTAACTATTGGAAGTGTAACTTTGGTTTAATGCACATTTATGTTTTAGGGATTTTTTTTTTTTTTTTTTTTTTTTTTTACATACACAATCGGTTTGAAGTCAATGTTGCAAAAAATGTTAATATATTATTTCCTGCTGCCTCACACCTAAACATCTATTTCAACTTTTAATCTCTCTGAATAGTCACCCTATAATCTGTGATTAATATTCTGTGCTGTCAGAAAAGTACAGACCTTCCAAAGAAATGCACGGCTGCTCTATGTAGAAAGCCGCACTGCTAGTTTCATGAGCTGTTGCCGACCAGGGAATTCTGGGAAAACTCCAGTCCTGTCCAAAAAACAAACAAAAAAGTTAGAATGTATGATCTCCAAAAGACTTGCAAACCACAAATCCGCTTAAGGGATATTGATTTTGGCAGTGATCTGAAGGGTACTGTACAACTCATACAGGCAAAATGAAGTAGATCATTTAGCCCTCGTGGTCATTTAAAAAAAAAAAAAAAAAAAAACACGTACTTTGACAGCATCTGATGTATTGAGGTTTAATTTATTGACTGTCCCATGTGGCTGAAGAGACCAATTTTGCAGGTTTGAAAGCCTCCATGTGGCAAACAGCTGCTGCACCCGGTTCTGCCAGCGGACCGTCCTCTCAATCACAAACCGCAAAGCGTCACCCTCCGGCAGCCGGACGCGGATGCGCTGCAGTGCTGCCAGAAGGGGCAAGACTTTATCGAGCGGTGGCTTCTCCGAGCGGCAGCAGACCGAGCACAGCCACGGC
Source organism: Denticeps clupeoides (assembly GCF_900700375.1). Lineage (NCBI taxonomy): Eukaryota > Metazoa > Chordata > Actinopteri > Clupeiformes > Denticipitidae > Denticeps > Denticeps clupeoides. The sequence goes on from NC_041718.1 coordinate 9,179,735, forward strand.
CACCCAGTCAGGGGGTCCTTGGGGGTGGGTACGCAGCCGCTGTGGTAAAGGTCGTGGCACAGTTCACACTGCAGCATGGGACCTGATGGGGCCCGATGACACAAACACACACGCAGGGAGGAGCAGTCTTGTGATGGATGAAACTTGTTGTCATTAGAAGTCCGGAGGATGGAGAAGCCGTCCAGTTCCTTCACACGCACTTCGGAAAGAGTTGCCATCTGTAAAAGGGTGTTTAGATAAGACCTTTTTTCAAACAAATCAGACTAGATTTTACTGATTTTTGTAATTATTATTATTATTCTTCACATACAGCTGAGGCAGAGTCCTTGCTATCAGACAGTGCTCTCTCTACATCGGTCAGACACTCCAGCTTCACTGGGCTTTTCCGGTTGTGCTGAGAAAGATCCTTCACCTTTTTAGACCTAGATCTTTGGGGTCCCATCCCTACCTCACATCTGGGGCACAAAACCTACAAAAAAAAAAAAAAAAAAAAAAAAGTCATGTTGCTGAAGAATAATAAAGATGCTTTTGTCTTTTAAAACAAATGTAACGAACCTCTAGAAGTGAGTAGGAGGAGTTCCTCAGCAGGAATGTTTTAGCAGCATTCTCTTTCCAGGTCTCCACCTCCCACACCAAGTTTTCCAACCGGGCCACAGGTTCAAGCCAGACTGGTATGGTCCGAGCCCTCGTCACCAGATCAGACAACATTGCAAGAACTGGGACTCTTCCACCATGCTAAGGACAGACGCAGGTTTCCAATTTTAGCAAGCATGTGTACTTCGCTCTAGCAACACAAAAAACACCCCGCCTACACACCTGTAGGGCCACGGCCTCCTTCAGCCAATCCTTGGCTCCGCTCACAGAATCTTTGAGGAGGAGATAGTTGGACAAGTAGGCAGGGATGTTCTCCACTTCCTGCACAGCCAACTCTAGCGTCTCCAGACTTGGACGGGGTCTGGAAGATAGGACAGAGCTACTTTAAAACTTTGCATTAAACAACAAAATTTCCCTTGTTCAATATTCTTCCATAGTCCAAACAGAGATGAAGGGAAAAAAACTATAACATGGCATCTACTGTGTAGAGCAAAGCTCATGGCAGCGCTCTACACTGCCTACAGGACTCACAATGGACTAGATCCTGCTAATCTCCCCGGAAGAGGTCGAAGTGCCAACGCTGCACATTTTGCTCTCCATATAACCTGCAGCTTTCAATTCAAACAAGATGTGTTCTAACAAATGGGAATTATACAATTTATCCATCCATATTGCTGGCACACTTTAAAGTAAAAAAAAATCATATGTGCCACCACACTGAATGCTAATCAGAGGTGGCCTGTGACAAGTTAACTTTAAAAAAAGATGCTAAGCAGACCTCTATAATTTTTTGGTAGAGTAAGGAATTAGCGTTATCATTTAGTTGTTTTATTTAATGTAGCAATGCTAACACAGGATTAGCATACAGAAGATAGTTTGTACGCTCAGATTTAGTCCATTTATTACTACAAACCATACGTTAATGAGTCATTAATATAATCAGGAAATACTAGAATTAGCACATTTATATTTCTGTCTGAATATTTCTGTACTGAATTCTAAAAAACAAATCAAACAGTTACTCAGTACTTGAGTTGTTTTAATCACTAGATATTGTTGTACTCTTGGAGGCTTCTTTTTACTTTAGTATTAATATTTTGGAGTAATGGTACTCATACTAGAGTAAAATGTTTGGGTATTTTGAGAGCAGCAAACAGGACTGTAGCTCGGCGGCAGCGTCCTCCACGACACCGCGGACCTGCAAAAACAGTGAGATCGACAAGATCACTGAAGACTCCACCACCACCACGCTGGAGGCCCTGAAGGCTCGTATCCGGGAGCTGGAGAAACAGATCCTGAGAGGAGACCGGTACAAGTGCCTCATCTGCATGGACTCATACACAATGCCCCTTACTTTCATCCAGTGCTGGCATGTCCACTGTGAGGAATGCTGGCTCTGGACTTTGGGAAACAAGAAACTCTGCCCATAGTGCAACACCATCACGTCACCAGGCGACCTCCGGCGGGTCTACTTGTGAAGGCAACTCTCCACTGACTGGATGCTCCCAGAACTTTTTTTTTTTTTTTTTTTTGGTATCGTTTGCGCTTTGTGTTGCGCTAATACTATACATCCTGGAATTTTGCAATGGGTGAAAAGTGAAATAGCGATATTCCTTACATTTGTGTGAGAGAGATGCACAGAAACTGAAAAGGTTTCTGCTGTCTTATCACAAATGCAGTATTTGTGAAATGTTTCACATCCTTTGTGTTGGACTGATGCAACCTATGATGCATCTACACCTCAAATGAATCCCTTCAGAGACACTACATGATCTTTCCCCCTCGACCGCTCTGTGATAAAGTTCTGAATTAGATATGTGAGAAGTGACAGCAAACAACAAAACCCTCGCACAAAATAATATATATTTTTAAAATGGACAACCAAACACTCTGGGTTCTTTGAACAATGACTAGTTGAGAAGCCATGAGAGAAGAAAAAAAAAAAAAAAAAAAAAAAAAAAAAGACTACAGGACCTCAAAAACCTTGAGGTCTGAACTAGGCATTAGCTAGATTTGCCGTGTGCAGGAGTCTCACCGATCCTTCAGAAGGTTGTCCGCTTTCTCCTCCCAGTGCTCACAGATGGTGAGCAGCTCCTGCAGACGGGCCATGCTCTTCTCCACACAAGGGTGTGGTGCCAAGCCCACGCCCTGGTCAATGAGGCGGCGCATGCAGTCCAGTGTGAGGCTGGCCGGTTGGTCACAGGCCTCCTGGACTGCCTCAACCCAGCGGGTCTGCTGTAGTCTCTCGCGCAGCATGGACAACTCTGGCAGCTCCACGTCAAACCCGGATCCCCTGTCCAGCATAGCCTGCAGAGTGGCGGAGTCCACCAGATCCTGGACCAGAGTCTGCTCACAGCAGTGCTGGAAGTCCACCACTTGCTCCAATAGTTCCTGACAAACCAAAAAAAGACAGACACAATGTCAGAACGTCTACATATTTTACTTTAAAATGCATTCTATCCGATTAATGCCAAACACACAAAAACCACAGGTAATTATTTAATTGTGCATTAACACGTTTTCCCATGTTTTAACTCAAGCTATTGTATTCATTTTATTTTATTCTGCTGCACAAAAACAATACAGCTAAAAATAGTTGTTCAATGTCTCATGGTTACAAAAATTAAAAAGAAAAAGTATTTTGAATTGATTACTGAATGCTGTGCATAATGACTATTAAACACAGACACAGACACTTAGGGGCAGTGGTAGCCTAGCGGTTAAGGAAGCGGCCCTGTAATCAGAAGGTTGCCGGTTCGAATCCCGATCTGCCAAGGCGCCACTGAGGTGCCACTGAGCAAAGCACCGTCCCCACACACTGCTCCCTGGGCGCCTGTCATGGCTGCCCACCGCTCACTCAGGGTGATGGATTAAATGCAGAGGACAAATTTCACTGTGTGCACCGTGTGCTGTGCATCACATGTGACAATCATTTCACTTCACTTCACTCATGTTTAATGATTGTCCAAGCATTACTGAAAAGTGTAGCGTAGGTGTAGAAAAATTGAAGAGGGTAGATCTCTGTGGGTGTACAATATATTTTGCATGTTGTATGATGTCCTTTGCCACCCACAGCTCTCTGGATACCTTGAGTAATGGAGCCTGTCTGATCTGGCAGGGCTGGTTGTAGAGCTGTGTGACAAAGGAGCGCAGCTCCTCCACACTCAACTGGTTCTGGCATTTTCCTCCCCCAGAGCGATACCTGCAAAAATGCAAACGAGTTAGAGGCATGGGTTAATTCCACCGTCATCCCCAACATCACTGCGGTGAAGCAATGGCCAGCGCAAAAGGACAAGATGTGCTAATTCATTAAAGATGGCTCAGTACTCTGCATTCCTTAATGAATGTGTATACGTATGAACGCGCACACACAGAGACACACACACACACACACACACACACAGAGACACACACACACACACACACACACAGAGACACACACACACACACAGAGACACACACCTGGTCTGTCTCTTCCCATTGAGCAGCTGCTGCGCTACGGCAGCACTCTTCTCTGCCTCCTGAGTCACCAGACGCAGGTGATGAAGCAGCTCACTGTCAGGGAACATCTTTCTTTCTGACTCTGCAATCCTCGATCGGAACTCATCCAAATCTGCACAAAATAAAAATCAGCAGACCCTCACAAAAAAAAAAACCCCAAAAAACTATAGGTCTCTATTATTTAAGTCATCAAAACAGGGGAGTATTTAGCAGCACACCTTTCTTCTGGTCATGTTTTGCCTCCAGCATCTCTCTGACGTGTGTGGTCCAGTCGTCATAGGATTCAGCACGCAGGGTCACCACAGTCAACATTGAGGATAGCTCTGGCAGTGTAAATTTATAACTGCAGGCCACAAAGCAGAAGATATTGAATCAAACAGGTGTTCCAGGCCAATCCTTAGTGACGTCGTCACAAGTCTATACTCATTTAACAAGTTCTGTGAGCGAAGTGGACAATGACTTGGCATGCCTTACGTAAAAATCAAAGGAGGACTGGCAAATAAGAAAATGACACTCACTTCAGAGTGCAGTTCCCCACTGGGCAAGAGCAGAGGTCCTGAGCATGGTGCAGACACACCAGCTTCCCAGGGCTACAGGGACAGGTGACCGCAGACAGGTAGCAGGTGGTCCTGCACTTCGCACATTGTCTCTCCTCATCTGGTAGCACATCATAATCAACCTTCTGGGACTGCCACAGACCCTGTGGAACGATCACAGCAAAGGATGATGGTCAATGATGCTCACCGCTCACCACACACACACAGAGAGACAGACAGACAGACAAAGCGAGAGTATATACTCACTAGCTTGTACCCTCTCTCACGTAGCTGCGACTCCTTCTCAATCATAACCAACATGTCCTTTTGAACTGCAGACGCCAACTCCAGATCTAAGCCATCTGCCTTGGAGACCATGTGGCAGACCATCTCATCATGAGAGAACACACAGTACCGGTTCAGAGACCGGTAATGATCTATGCACTGACGGCCAAGAGGCATCTGAAAAGATTGAGCATATTATCATCACTTAAATGTCCAGAGAGCAGTAGGCTGGGGGAAAAAAAAAAAAAAAAAGCTAGGTGTACCCAGTCCAATGTGCAGAAGTTTACAGCTTCAGCAAAGTTGAAGCCCTGGTTGAATCCACTGTGATATGATCTGGGGAAGGTGATGACGAACTCCCCAGCACACTGATTGGTACGAAATATCTAACAAAAGCAAATGAAAGAGAAACCATTAGTGCCTATTAATGTTTACCTAATAGTAATTCAACTCCACATAAGTGGGTGGGATCTACTAATGAGACTCACTGGAACTCCGTGAGCCATGAGAACGTTTGGGTTCATGATGGTGACCAGTTGATGCAAGAGGTCAGGCTGGGACTCAAACAACTCTGGGGCTAGTTTCATCATCACGGCCTCTAGCTGTTCTGCAGCGTGGCCTGGAGCTCCATACCACGTCTTGGGTTCTCCCCTGCGAACAAGCAGACAAATAAACTACAAAGTACTCCCACCCCGAAACGCCAACTAGTGTACTGAAAAAGTGTGTGATTGACCGGGTGCGATAAATTACTATGGGTTTTTAGTTAAGTATTGGTAGGGAAACTAACAGTCAACTTTGTGATTTTAAACAGCTGACTTACACTTATGGTATTTGGCATACTTTACAAATCAGTATTAACGGGGACTGTACGCCTGGGGTTTGAACCTGTGACTGATCATCTGTGTTACCCACTTTTCATCACAATGGACTGATGTTAAAACAGCCATACAAGGGATTTGGCTTTTTACATTTGAAACTTCACTTCATCTACAAAGGTGAATAATGGCTCACCCTGACCCTATAAAGAAGATTGCAAAATATATAAATTTGTTATTTAAGATTATCCGACCCTTATATTAAAATGTAATAATAATATACATTTTTCATAATAATATTTTTTTAATTCCTTAAGAGTCAACATGTTGAAGTTTTAACATGCTAGTTTGTGAACACAAAAACCTGAACTAAGCACGAGAATGCCACTATATTATGCATTATAATCCAACATCTTTTGGATGATTTTATCTGAATCTGAACACAGGCTGCCTGGGTTAACTCGAGGGCCATACCAGTGAAGGTAGTTGATGGAGTAGCTCCAGTGGTCCTCAATGTGCCAACAGAAGGAAGAGAAGCACATTCCCACATAGAGCCAAGGTAACTTCATCCCACAGATATCTGCTGTAACGTGAGTGAGCACTGATGCCTCCATCACAGGCATGTTGTTCAGGTTCCATCCACAAGTAAGGTAATGCTGCACCAAGGGGAAGATAAAATCAAAAGCCTCAAGGGCAATTCAATGAAGAAAAAAAAAAAAAAAAAAGGACCTTTCATTTATAAAAATACCTCTTCCTCTGGAGTGACTGTATAGGAACCATTTTTGACAGGAAAGCCACTGCCAAAATCCTTGGATGCAATGTCTGCCCCATATTCAACGGTGACGTCCTCCTCAATGGTACTAACCAGGCGCCAGAACTCTTTCTCCACCAGCTCTGTGGGCACCATCTGACAGAGAAAAGTTAATTAATTATTTTTAAATATATATAAAACTAAAGAAGAGTTTATAGCAATGCCTACATGAACTGGCATGTTGAAGTAGTCAGATTTGAAGGAATCAGCCATATCCCCAAAGCTCTGCAGGGTGTAGTCTCTTGGTGCTTGCTCAAAACCAAATGCAACCTGAGGTTTGCCACACTCCTGGGAAGAGAAGAGGTAAAATAAAGAAATAAATAAATAACATTGCAGAAAGTGCATTTGAAAGAGTAATGAGTGCCTTGGATGACTGAAATGTGAATCGAACAATGGTCCACCTGAGCCAGGCACTTTGGGCACCTCCAGTCTCCTTTGGGGACGTCATGGAGGGGTGGGATCAAGCAAAAAGTGTGGTAACTGTCATCACAGCCGTCACACAACAACAGTCTGTCTTCCTCACCTCCCCCTCCACACGCCAAACACATGTACTGTTCTACCTGGGAAGTCCATAAAAATTGTGTTACTTCTGCAAATAAGTATACAAGGACAAAGAGTATAAATTCTTTTTTTCCGCTATTTTTCTTTTACCGTTGTTGTTTTTTCTCCCTCGGCCTCTAAAGGGAATTCTGCAGGTTCCTGCTTCACCTGAATGGGTATGTCTGCCACTAACAGGGAAACAAACCCCAATACATTACACACCACCCAGGAAAGTCCTTTTTTTCCCCCATTGATGTTTGGATTCACCAGTAAGTACCTGGTTCTTGTTTGGCTACATAGGAGCCCATCCGCCTCCTCAGGTTGGGTTTGTCGACACAGATCTCGTCAGACTCCATCTTCACACCTCTCTGTAAACATGAAGCCTCAGAATCAGCTATGATCCAAAGTGCTATGGTCAGCTACTTTAGACCTAGTTCATTTCCAATCATTTGAATCACACTTGCGTATCTAACTGCATTAGGGTTGGTATTTTATCAAGGTGTATCCCTTAATACTTTCCCTGTAAGCAATGTCCCAGCCCATTGTAAGTAAATATCAAGCGACGTCAGTGAATTCGTTGTAACATGCACCAATTCAGGCACAAAGTGAGGTTAAAATAAAGTACTTAAAGCGGAGAATTACTTAGTTCAATCCTGTTCTCACATTTCACAATGCAAAAGTCTTCTGAGAACAGCAAAAAAACATAACTTGATTTTGTGGTCCAAAATGAATGTTGCCAAATCCTGCCCAGCACAGAACAACTAAATGTGAACCAATGGACACCACAAATTACCTCAGTTCTCATGCGCTTGGCTCTGCGGGCAACAGTGCAAGTTTCCACCGGCTGGACTGACTGCCTCTGTGGAAGGTCATGTGGTTTATACTCCTTATCTTTGGTGTCGTTAGTTAAAGTTGGCTTCTGGGCATTCTGCAGGGTAAGAAAAAAGTAAAGTTAAAAATTAACATAAAACATAATTAACAGATTTTTGTATTTATATTTATTTCCTGAAAAGCCTCCTTGAGAAAAAAAAAAAATAACAACATTATCTTAACACTAGTTATTGGTAGGGGACACCAGGCTAGCAATGCTAACATCGTGACAAAAACAAGAACGCACTGCCGTGAGGTCTAATAGCCTTTTGGTCGACGTGACAACAGGAAGTAGCCATTAAAACCGGTCAGCCATTTACAGTGTGAACAGGAGGAAGAACCTGAAGAGTGGAGCCCTGAGGGGCAGGGGCAGGGCTTTTCAGGCAGCAGCTGGGGGGCCTGGATCTCATTAACAATGGGTCAGACTCACAGAGGGGGGTGATAGAGGGAGGGGGGGTGTGAGAGAGAGAGAGGGAGGCTGGGCGGGCGAGTATGCAATAGACATTTAGCTGAGGGAAACCTATGGCAATACAATAATAAACAAACAAAGAACCAAACCAAGAACCATATAAACCCTCTTGGTGGTTTTGTTTCAAACACAAATAGCCGGTCCAAACTTTGACATGTAAACATAACTGCTAATCTAAATTAGCAATTTTTTGTTATCTAGTTGTAATATACATTATTAATTTTACTGCTTAATTCCTTTTGTTGTACTGAGCATGTTTATCATCTTATAAAAGGCTAATACTAGGTACTGGTGTGAACGACGCACCATAAGGTTGGCTCCAGCCTGGAACAGGTGGTAAGGGTACAGGATCCTTTCATAATGAGCCCGCAGATGAGAACCAATGGCCTTTCCAGGAGCAAAGCCCATCTTCAGGGATATCTTTGTCCATCTTCTTTCCTTACAAACACTCTCAAAACCCCCCTCATCTTTCACCAGCTTAAAAAAAAAAACAAAAAAAAAAACATTATTTTCAAAAGCAGTCCATGTTTTTCGCTCGAAACACAGATATTCAAAAACTGTGCACAACTTACCGTGTAAAGCTGGTACAGGTCGAGAATCTTCCTCTCCACATGAGGAATTTTCAAAGTACAGCCCTGCAGCTCCCAGAACTTGGCAATTTGGTCGAGGAAATTGAGCCTGACCCGGGTCTGAGCCTGTACAGATGACATTTTTTTTCCTGACCACTCATAAAATAATTGTCATTCACCATGTGACCTTTGACCTGAGCCATGACTCAAAGCCAAGTGGTCAAGGACTTCAAAGACACCCCAGTTTTTGCTAAATTATTGGGTGCTATTGAGTGTATTTGGAAAGCATGCACGCGTGCACACACACATACACACACACACGAACCTCCAGCTCATTGAGTCTCTGTATGCGAGGGGTGAAATGCAGTCTGTCCACATCACAGGCAAATGGAGGCTGCCATCCCTGCAGGGCGTCAAGAACAAGAGCAGAAGCTCAGTCACAGCCTACAATTGACCTTGAGGTAAAAAAGAACTAAAACGAACACTTCTCAGCCCAAAAACTACTTTACTAATACCACGGGGGACAAACAACTTGCAAAGTTAGTATAGATGCATGCCAAAAGCACTGCTGAAGGTATGAGCAAAATGTTAATATTATCATTACCACAATATACTTTGTATTATAACACACTGTGGCTTAAATACAGGCTATGAGGAATTATGGGGTTTTTACAGTCCAAATGTTGAGAAAATATCAGCCCCTTACAACAACAAAAAAAGATGCTGGCACCACGAGATTAAAATATATCTTAAACTCGAAGGTTAAACCACCCACGTCACAGACTTCTGATAAAATAGTAATTATGATGATTCCTTCATAATAACGAAGCCAATACAGGAATCATATAAATATCCGCACAACACGTCCGATGTAATGACACTCATACACAAAACGCACGAGCACATATGATTTTAAATATGGATTTTTCCCCCCCCTCTCCGACACAAAGATTAGATTGCGTTCGACGGTGAGATAATAAACCGCGTACGGAAGCAGCCAGAACAATGACAGTTCATCGACGGTCACTAATGGCTGACGTGCAAAATGCGTTCCGCTTTCCTCCAAAGGCCAAAAAAGCGACGTGAAGTGAAATCGCAGGAACGGCCATAATATAATCATAACAAGCAACTTTTTTTACGAGATAAAAACGCCAAAGATTGATTTCAAATATTTCAACAAACAAACAAATGAATAAAAACACAGCACTTGGTTTAAAAAAAAAAAAAAGAACAGAAAAAGTGTTTTTGGTGGCGGTGCGTCGCCCTCAATGGTGGCGATGGGCGCGTCACCCATCAACAATTGACCACATACAGCCTCCACTTACATAACAGGGTAACGGAGCACCACCCGCCGTGAAACACCCCCCTTTTTACTTCGTTCACAGCAAAACCATCTCAAACACCTCAGAGGGAAATAAATTAATATATAAAGAATACATTTATTTATGTAGAAGCAACAAATACCCAGTTTATACGATAAAATCTTACATTTTATACAACACAAATGAACAAAAACAGTAACCAATAAAGAACAAAACACCCGCAACATATTACGAAAAAAGCATTAAAAATGCGATATTTTTGAAAGCGGTCAAAGTAGGTACTACAGCAGTCTTTAAGTCCATTATAGATTTTTTATTTTTTATGTGGCTAAAACATCATTATTTCTAACGAATGACAAACTAGAAAAAAAGATCCAGGCAATGTGACGCGTTTGGCGGTGCAGACGCGAGCTGGGGGCGAATAAACGCGATAAAAAGGTTGCGAGTCCGGCGCCGCCTGCGCAGGCGCCGCCGCTCCAACTCGAGCCGCAGTCCGCCATGTTGAACAAACCTGTCTTCTTCCACGCCAAACTCTCACCCCGCGGAGCGGAGCGGGGCGCGGGTCGCGGCCGGCGGCCGGCGCGCACGGCGAGTCACGTACCTGCGGCGGGCGGATCTTGCAGATGCCGCTGTTCTCCGCTATCGGCCGGATCTTGTTGATGAACGAAAATGGGTTTGCGAATTCCTCCCAACTGGGCTCGAAGACCGGACACTCCGGGGGCGGAATGAACTCGCTCGGCCGAGTTTGGCTCATCGTCGCGATCCCGTTCCGAACATCGACGTGCACCTGAACGAAACGAGCGGTGGTTCTCAGCGCCTGCGAAAGTGAAGAGCTTTCACCTGAACTCCAGCCATTAGCTACGCCGACATCCTCATTCACTTTAGCAACGTACACGCACGGCGGCAGCAGCACGGCCACCTCCGCCCCACAAAATAGCGCCTCGGCCTAAAATAAAAGCCGAGATGAAAGCTTTTCTGGACCTTTGAACAACGAATGAGAGAGTTCACGGGTTAAAATGGCCTGCATGTATATACATAATTATTAATCACACTTTACACTGATAATTAAAGCGATGCGTTTAATACGCGTGTTATTATCTTAAATTGTTAACATGGCCTAACAGATATACGACCACCGACGAGAATATATGCTTTAAACTATGTTTCAGAAAGTGTCCAGTCCAACTGAATTGCTTCGAATTGTTAGACACAAGCTTGTGTTCCTCAAAACAACCTCCTTTTTTTTTTTTTTTAAATTAGCGCAGAAACTCCCACAGCGACTTGCGCGGATGGATATCCGACAGCTGATAGTCTCATTACAGCCGGAACTAGTTTATTAAATAGACACTTTGAAGTGCTGGAAGTAAATACAGGGCTGGAAAAGGCTGCTGTGTAGCGGAAGTGTTACGGCTCTGGGGTTGTATAAAGTTACGGGTTGGCTATGCGATGTTCATTTAAATGGAAACGCTCGTTTGCAGTTCCCCTTAATGGTATGTGGGGTCATTTGTTAAGATTTACATTTTAATAAACTAACCTTTTTAGGGCGAGATGAAAGACGCTAATATCATCTGGCCACTCGTTTGCCACGTTTGTTCCAAGAAACAATTAATTCGACCAAAGTTTCACGACTGTGTCGTACATGTTAGTAATTTAGGGTGTCACACTTGTCCTTTTTACTCTTCAGATGTGCTGGGTTTATATATAAATATTTCCATTCGACCGTACGCGTTGTCTTTTTGTCTTGCGCCCTCGGCCGTCATGGCGAGTTTCCGTGGGCAGATCTGGCAACCCTGCCCTTCAGCACCACCGCATCGGTCCATGCGGCGCGCCACTGCCAGCACGTAGCGCACGTCAGCCGAGTTCACAGGTCGGTTCCGACACCACAAGCTCAGCCTTGATGGACCCAGTTGCACTAGGTGATCCAATTTGATGCATCATCTTAGTGAGAACATAGTTGGCCGGTTGTGTTGTTTGGAAAGGCCTATGTTCTAAATTTGGATACCATAGCTGAACGTAAATGAAGAATACCCAGTAAAACCTAACAGGCCCGAACCTAATCTCGAATTTTATTTGGGCTTGCATGTAAAATCTGCTCTGTGGTTCTTCTTGATGAGCAGGAGAAGATCATGTGGTATGATGGCTAAATCTGAGAGGGAACCACCTTCTTAAAGGCACAGTTAGACAAAAAAACAATTTAACTCAAAAATGGGCAAAAGTGCAATTTTTTTAAAAAATTGTATACAATGCCTGTTTAAGAATATATGTTGAATACACTGTTATGTTTGCATGACTAGTAAATAAAGAATATATTTCAAAAAGTGCTTTGCTCAGTGCACCTGAATTTGAACCGTCATTGTGCTGTCAGGTCAGTATCTCAGTGGTACTCAGTGGCCTAGAGGTTTGGGATTTGAACCCATAACCTTCCAATGATGGTTCCGCTTCCTTACCCACTAGGCCACTACAGACCAGCCATATAACTATCCATTACTCTCATGGCTCCAAAACCATTGCCACTTCTGCAAAATTCTCATGATACACTGGGCGAGAGAGCCACACAAGTCATGGACTTAAACATTTTATTACATTCAAAATAACACTTAAGTACTTCAAAAGTAATTTGTAAAAACATTAATATACAATATTGGTATTGATCACAAAAGAAATCACGTTGCAGGATGCGTTGTTAAGATGCGTCAGAACTGTGTTGTCTGACATTTATTTCAGTGAGTATTTTTGGTTCAACTAATGGTCAGAACAAAGAATCCAAATACCCATCAATGTGTTAAATGAAGACACACAGCCTTGCAATCAGCAATAAAACATTCTTAGAGAAACAAACGTGTACATCACTGGTCTCATAATCCGGTCCTGATGGGCCAGGGACCGGCACTGCATCATTCATTCCCTGTTCCACCAAAAACGAACAAAACACCTGGATTATAATTAGCAGAGAGGGTGCAATAAACGGTGGAAACAGTTTACACGAAGACCTTAAGTGATCACGTTGAGCAAATAAACAGACTAGTGGCTGTCAAGCATGGTGGACCCTCTCCAGCGCAACATAGAAACTCTTTTTGTCATCTAGACAGTGCCAGCCTATGGGGCCAATTTCACAGTCCGCACAAATGAGGTACTTCACTTTGCCCACATCTTTAGTGAAGCCCACATTCTCAAACGTGTACATGTCATCAACCAGCCAGTGCGCCGTCAACGTGTCCCCCTCCATGGTGCCTCCTGGTTCACTGATGCTGGTCTTCTTCCGCATGGAAGGCAGGAAAAGCTGATGGAAACGTGCACATCAATCACGCAAAAAAAATTGATTCAAAAGTTCTGTTCACAAATCTCTTCTTTTAAAAATAAACAAAGCTACATTAGCGCAAAGCGCATTACCTCCTTTTCGGCGAACTGGGCCATCCCTGGACAAAGCACCTTAGATCCGCACCTCTGGCATAACACAGACTTGGCATTTTTCCCGTCTTCAGACACAAGCGCCGATCTATCGTCGGAGGGAGCGCTGCGGTCCTCGTTATCCATGGAATACCTGTCTAGCGTTCACAACAATCCTCGCTAGACCGCTGTACGGGCGGACCAGCCACGTTAGCTAGTCAAGCTAATAAACACTTGGTTAACAACCACTCGGAAATTGCACTGCCAGGTTGCTGGCAAGTTTCGAAATGCAATTTTAGCACAAATCCAACGTCCAAAGGCGTTTAATCGCAGTACACATATAAAGAAGAGGAAAGGGGAACTAACGCGCCGCGACTGCCTTTTCAATAAGAGTTTTGGCTTCAGTACCGTTCCGGAAATAACTCCGACTGGAAACGAAGAAGCGCGTACAATAGTTCCAGCCTCTGAGTACGTACACTAAATGCTCTGCACATATAACAAAAAATATGTATATCTATATAAAAAATGTTCGCTATGACATGTGACATAACGGGTAGCCAGAAATATATTGAGAGGGAAAGGTGAGACTTTCACACATGGACAGGAAATTCTTCTAACAGAATATGTAGATACTGAATGGGAATGTAATATTTTAGAAACAAAAACAAAACATAATGACCAATAAGACTTTGCCTGATCATTCATAAATATTTATTTATTGTAACCTTTTACATTTCAGTGAAATGTATGATTTATCACTTGTCTACACATAACACAACAAAAACACACAATGTTTTAGTCTTTGTAATAAAGCCACATAAAATAATATTCTTTAAAAAGGAGCAAACACTACTCTTAAAACAGCAGTTGAAGAAAGTGTATTGATGGTCAACATTCACTAGTGATTGGATAGGGAGTAAGGAAGAAAGTGGATATATTAAATCCTAATAAGATTCACTAGACTGCAGTGTTGGCCCATCTATTTAAAAACTACTTCCGGTGGCCTAAGGCACAGGAATACTAAAGGAATAATTTTACACATACTGCATGAAAGCCTATGCAGTGATTTAAATTATTAATAGTTACATTGACTCGTAAGGTGCAATAACTTGACCTATCGAATTCTTGGTTCTTCCTGAAGCAAAGGCTCAAGATAATAAAAACTCCAAGAAGGTCTTATTGACCTCTGTGACCTTTTTTTAATCCTTGTGCAGCTCCCAATCATTTTTCATTTTTCAAAGAATACCTTCACTGTTCAATGATTAACATGATGTGTATCCAAACAGATGAAAAACTTGACCTGATGGGAACAAATGAATTGCTTTATTAATGTGTAGCTGATTGATTGTGCCACTAGGCTTCCTGTATAGTCTGCACCCTGTGGGGACCTGCAAGTTGTTGCCTCAAAGACTGCATTTACCTTAAATGCTAATAATATAAGAAAAACTATGAAGTGCTTACACCACCTAATTATTATGTATTTGCAATGCATTTAATGTATGAAACCCTTTGGGTAGAAAATTTGTGATTTTGAGGCTCAAAAACTATTTTCATCGCGTTACCTAGTTTGAAGTACTACTGCCAACTAGGTACTATGCCCCCCCACTCCCCTAAAAAAAAGTTACCATAAAATCAATTAAGACTAGATAAAATGCAGACCAAGATCAAAAAGGAGCAGGAAATGATCATTTTTGACTTTCCCCAGCAGCACATTTCTCTGAGAGGCCAAGTGAGTAAAGGAGGTCTTGACAACTTTTCAGAGCAAAGTGTCATCAGTGCAGCCTCCTTCCAGCCCATAGCGAAACTCCTGAAGGTTGGAAACCCCATAGAAATGGATGAAGGCGGCCGCCACCACCAACACATGGAAAATCTGGTGAGAGTGAAACTAGAAAGACCAGTAAGAGGCCAGGTTAATCAGAGCTGGGGGAAAAAAACATCTGCCACAATAAGACAAGACATAGATCACTGGCTTACCAAGATGTCACATTTTCCAGGAAAGTATCGTTCTGGAATCCTGGCGGCATAAAGCCCAGCCCCTGTGATGTACATTGCACCCATCAAATAGAACCAACCCATCTGACCTACTGTAGTGGCCTTCACAAATCCCTCCTCGATGGTAAAGTGCATTGTGGGAACAATGCCACTCAGCCCCAGGCCCATGAACACACCTTATGGAGGAAACAGAACCACAACTTAAACATAAAAAAAGAAATAAAATTCTTACTTAAATTTAAACTAACATCCAGACCTAAACATAACTGAAGTATATTCCTAACAGAACTGATCAGCACCTGCTCTGGTTGGCCTGTGGCGAGGTGTAGAGAATCTGTCCCATTGGGCAACAATGATGGCGGCAATGCCCAGCACACAGACTATAGTGAGGTAGATGAGCCGGGGCTGAGGAGAGCAGTAAAATGAGTAGTAGAGCCAGGGTACAAATGAGCCCATGATCAGTAGAGCAATGCCCGAGTAGTCTAACCTGAGGGAACAATGAGATCATTATTAGCTACTACATTACATACGAAACAGAAATAACAGAGGTGAATTGTTTCCTTACTTGGAAAATGTGCGTGACACTTTCTCTGAGTGGCAGTAGACAGTGTGAAAAAGCCAGGAGAAGCTCAGGCAGAGCACAGCACCCAAGAAGAACATTCCGAACACCACTTTCTCCTGCAGAGGGGCCATGAAGTACATGTTGGGCCGCAGCATGGTTAGAGTGCCCAGGCAGAGAAACAAGATGAGTCCTTCAAGTAAGAACAAGCATTCTGGGGTTATATTCAGAACATATAGAAATATAACAAACAGAACATAACCCACAACTTGTTCCTCACCAAGTAGGTGGGTCCAGATGTTCCCTGTCTCTGTGTGGATCCTGAAAATGCTGCCAAAACAGGCGCGGAAAGAGGGCATCGGTGGTCTATGTCCATGTAGGAGGTAGTCATTGTCCTTAAGCCACTCCGGCAAGACATGGAAGGGTATAACCCTCCAGCGCCCTTCCCAAACCTGGAAGTGAAGGAATGTCATTTGTCAGCATATTCTACTGTACTCCCTCTCACAAACGCCTCCTATTTTCCAACCTTGTGCACAAACTCTTCCATCTTCTCCATAGCATGATGTGCTTGCAGAGGCAGGGTCAAAACTTCCCCAACATCATCATCCTCCTCTTCTTCATCATCTATAAGGTTAGTGGCCCCCTGTGAACAAATGGCACCAGATTAACTATTCATCAATCATCCATTCTCTTTATTAGTGAATTATGTGGCAACTAAACGCTAAAGCTACAGATGCAAATGTTGCTAAATATCAACTCATACTATATATATTGTATTGTATGGTGTAGCTTTGCCAATAAACATGATACTGATACAGATGAAAATGTCCACTGAAAGGCTCACCTCTGGACAGAGTCTGGCAGCCCCCAAAGGCTTATCGGGGTCTGGCAGAAGAGGACCCAGCTCCATCAGCTCCACGTCAGCCGGGATGTGGCATTCCTCTGAGATCCGGCAGTCTGCATCGCTGGCAGACCCGTTTCGGACTGACATAGGTAGACTGCCCAGTGACTGGTGCTCAGTATTTGTCTACAGCTGAAACGTGGGACCCCAGTTCCTTTAACAGGCCGGTGTGACGAAAAAGCCTTCACGCAAAACGTTTTCTGTAACACAGAAAAGAACATCTGGTCACTCCACAGCCATCTGGCCTCGCCTATTTTTCCACCAAACAATTTTATTTATTTATTTTTTACTTTGCTTATTGGAATTAGAGCATGAGCAATAACAATATTCTCAAGAGGTTACAAAAGAAAACAGCTCAAACAATTCCTAATCTAGACCCCAATAAAGAGGAAATGAAACAAAAAAATAAATAAAAACCAAAACAAAAGAAAAATACATATACTACACCAAAAAATAAACAAACAGCAGCCTACAATCGCCCCCCCACAATCAACCTATACAAAAATAAATATAAATTCTGGAACCACCACTGCACAGCTCCACGAAGACATGAACTGCATCACCCAGAAAAAGAAGAGAAATTCTTATTCTTAACCAGCTCAAGAAAAGGACCCAAAATCTGTCTTAAGGGAACCCCCAAGTGAAAGTCTTATCCTTTCCAGTTCATCAAAACAAAGAATATCTCGTATCCAGTGAATTTGGCTGGGAGGTTTAGAGGATTCCCAGTCTGTCATAATTAATCTTCTCGCCAGTAAGGTAGAAAAGGCAAGCACGTCCCTTTGATGGGCAGACAATGAAGGAGGTGAGGAGAAACCCCATAACAATGCCCCAAGTGGGTTGGGCTCTGCTCTTTTCCCCACAAATTCTGACATGTCAAATATTTCAGTCCAGTACTGGTGTAAAAAGGGATATGGATAATATTGGCCAAGGTCTGCTGACATCTGTCACACAATGGACTGACGTAGATTTGCGACATAGCACCTTAGCGTAATATGAACGGTGTAAGATTTTAAACTGTATGAGGCCAAGTCTAGCGCAAATAGATGATCCATGATCCCAAATCCTCCTCCCAAAGTGTCTTCAGAGGGGTTAGTGAATTAGCACATAAATGTGATTATAAACCTTTCATCCACCAAACAAATTTGACTGGAACCATTTAAATAGGATCTACAAAAAGCAAGCCGAACGTAACAGCTTGAATAGCACCCCCCCCCCTTTATTATTTAACAAATGTCTCTCTTTAGTCCTAGTTCTACCACGCAGCATTCAGAGTTCCTGGCAACTAAATTGATTATTAAAAAACGTTCTATTATTACACGCATTGCTGCTCTGCGATTGTTATACTTACCTGTGACAAAGCGAGTGAGCAACACATACACCCAAAGGCATATTTGGCCTCTATGGCCTCACTTAATACCACAATTACAGCACGAAAACGACACTTGCTCGCCAGCGGCGCTCATTTAACTTCACAAGAACAGCTACTGTAGTTTGTACTGTAGACTGTCGGAATTAAGGTCCAATGCGACTGAGATTAAGCTTTTTAATACGGGCCGGTTGCCAGAGCAAAAAACAATAAAAAAAATTATAAATGAGGTAAATCTAAAAAGACAAAATGTCTCGTGTTGGCACGTCGTCGTCGTCTATACACAGAAACAGTCGACCGCATGATTGTAAAAATGATGCCTGACATCCCTGGACGGGTAACTAACTATCTAGCCGTGCCGCTAGCGTTAGCTCGACTAGCCACTTTAGCTAAAGCTAAGCTAAACTGGCGTATCGATGGCAACCCAGCGACAAAGCGGCCGATATCGAGCTTGTTGCAACAGCGTTCTCTCCCCCACCCCCAACCAACCCGTACGGTGTTTGATATGAAAGCGAACGCGCTGGTTACCTGCACCTCCGGATAGCGATGCTAAAACGTATTGCCTTTAACGCGTCCCCCCCAAAAATGCCAGAAGAAAAAAAAAACACGAGCCGAAGAGTCGCAAAAAAAAAAGAAAACACCACCAGTGGCGAGCAAAAGTCTATGGCGGGCGGCGAATTTCGACACGAACGCGCAACGGCGCCACCCGATGGTCGACAGGCGCATGACCGCCAGCGGCCAGGCCGTGCAGCTGTTCCGTGGCAAACGAGTCACATTTTCACGGCACGTGGGCACGTTCCACCAAATCCCCTTCATTTACTCCAGCGTGGAGTGCTCCCGAGTCTCTCCAATCCTCCATAATCCCTAATCCTTATGAGCAAAAGGGGACGGGGGGCACTGGAGACTGATTAAAATGCCCCACACCAGTGTAACCAGTCACTGTCAACCATTTTTAGGCATTACCATTACACGTTCTAACAGGGCCAGTCTAAAACACAGCCCTCCTCCATGGTGTACTCCAGTGAGTGCAGTGCACGTGGCCGGTGATTTCAGCTTTAAAATATCCCAAACAGGATATTACACATCAACATTATTTTAAATTACATTTACAGCATTTATCAGACGCCCTTATCCAGAGCGACTTACAATCAGTAGTTACAGGGACAGCTCCCCCCTGGAGTGTCTTGCTCAGGGACACAACGGTAATAGGTAGGGTTTGAACCTGGGTCTTCTGGTTCATAGGCGAGTGTGTTAACCACTAGGCTAACCACTCATTTTAAATTATCTCTTATAATCTCATTAATTTAAGCGTATGGTGGTCAGGTAAGTAATCAAAAGTAAACATAACCAATGAAAGCTTAACCCATGAATGTTTAATAAGACCTATAATAGTGCACCATGCAACAACGGGTGTGTGGCAACCGCAACATGCAAATAAAGATAGTCCATTTTACTCTAAGCCAAAAAGGAATAATGTCTGACTACATCCAGACAAAGGCCACGATATTGTGTTTGTAACTCACAGTGGACAAGGCATTTTCAGCACAATGTTACAATAAAAGCACGGTAGTATTTTACATTTTAAGCAGATTTAAATTGTTTTGGCCTGGAAAGTGTGTGCAAGGGCCCAAGTGTATTTGATACACTGGAATTAAAGCTGAATTGCTTCATCTTTGGACACTTGCTCCCAGTACAGGGCCCACATTGTAGTGACCAAAAAGGCTAGTAGGTGAAGCGCTGGCTTTGTCTGTAACCAAGCTTGTCCAGGTTTGGGTTGCAAGCAAACTGGATCATGGGTGGTGGGCCACACATTAGCACCAAGCAGTCATCACTTGGGGGTGGAAGATGCTCCTGGATCATGTCAGCATTGATGAAACCCTCACTGTACTCCCAGCCTGTCAAGAAGATTATGAACATATCGACGTCAGGTACATTACACAATAAATATCTGTGCATATGTATATGCATTTCAGTTTTATGCTCTGCTTTCTGAACGGTGTTTAAACCTTTACCGTCTGGAGCGCGGTCAACAGTGAACCACAGTTTGAAGCGGTCGGGATGTCTGGCCTGAATCTCCTCCAGCTCATCCCGCAGCAAGATGTCCTTTTCAGTCTGACCAAAACCACCAGACACGGCACATAAAAGTAGAAACAGACCCACGGTCACATTTGCCCACTGCATTGATCTCCGACATGGCCACCCACAGGCCACCTAACTACAGGTAGGTGACCATTGGCAGAGGGACACACACCTGGTTGGCAAACAGCAGGGAGCATTTAGTCTTGTCACTGGGGTTCTTCATTACGCCACGCACTAGCTGCAGCATTGGAGTGATGCCTACATGGCGGGGGAAGTTGCAAGTTGAGAAGACTGACTAAAAAAAGGACGATCTGTCTGAAGTATAATGCAAGTGGTTGTGAATACATGAAACTGGATGGAATGAAATATCACCTGTGCCCCCAGCAATTAACCCCAAAGAACTGGCAGCTTTCATTTCGGCAGGGGTCTTCTTATCTGGCTGCACAGCAAACCGTCCTGGTCAAATGACAAAGACCCAACATAAGAACAACGCTAAGTCATAATTAACACGTACAAGATCATTTAATATACAGTCGTGGACAAAAGTTTAGGGAACGACACAATTACTGTTTTTCACAAAGTTTGCTGCTTCCGTTTTTATTATGCCAATTTGCATTTACTCCAGAACGGTATGAAGGGTGATCAGATGAATTGTAAAGTCCCTCTTTGCCATGAAAATGAACTCAATCCCACTGCATTTCACCCTGCCACAAAAGGACCTGCTGAGATCATTGCAGTGATCCACTCGTTAACACAAGTGAGAATGTTGACAAGGCTGGAGATCATTCTGTCATGCTGACTGAAAAGTGAAGTGATTGTGATACACTGCAACACAGCACACTGTGATACAACAAAATGTGTCTTCTGCTTTTAACCATCACCCTTGGTGAGCAGTGGGCAGCCATGACAGGCACCCGGGAGCAGTGTGTGGGGACGGTGCTTTGTTCAGGGGCACCTCAGTGGCACCTTGCGGAATCGGAATTCAAACCAGCAACCTTTTGGGTCCGTTTTCTTACCCGCTAGGACACCACTGCCATAATTGAGTTAGAATAGCAGACTGGATGTTTTAAAAGGTTCCCCCTGTGCAGAACTTGCTTAAGAATGGCAGCTGGCAGGTGTGAGTGCATCTGCACCCACAGGGGCAGTGGTGGCCTGCCAATCTGCCAAGGTGCCACTGAGCAAAGCACAGTCCGCACACACTGCTCCCTGGGCACCTGTCATGGCTGCCCACTGCTCACCATGGTTAAAAGCAGAGGACGCATTTCGTTGTGGCACCGTGTGCTGTGCTGTGTATCACAATAACAATCACATCACAGTGAGGCAAACAATTTTGGAGCATGGCCTGGTGTCAAGAAGGGTATCAAAGAAGCCACTACGTATAGAAATACGTATAGAAATATGCATAGAAATACGAAATACGTAACAATACATATTTCTCTCCAAGAAAAACATGAAGGACAGACTGATGTTCTACAAAAAATACAGGGATGGGACTACTGAGGACTGGGGGAAAGTCATTTTCCAATTGTTTGGGGCATCTGTAAAATTCATTGTCTGGAGAAGAAAAGCTGAGCGCTACAGTCTGTCCTGCCTTGTGCCAACAGTAAAGCATCCTGAGACCAATCGTGTGTGGGGCTGCTTCTCATCCACACATTTTGCCCAAGAACACACAGCCATGAATAAAGAATGGTACCAAAACATCCTCCAACAGCAACTTCTCCCAACCATCCAAGAACGGTTTGGCGAAGAACAATTTCTTTTTCCAGCATGATGGAGAACCGTGCCATAAGGCCAAAGTGACAACTAAGTGGCTCAGGAAACAAGATATTGAATTTTTGGGTCCATTGCCAGGAAACTCCCCGGACCTTGTGGTCAATCCTCAAGAGGTGGTTGGACAAACAAAAATCCATCAATTCTGACAAACTCCAAGCACCCCTCTGCTATCTTCCCTCCACTGGCTCCCAGTAGCTGCACGCATCAGATTCAAAATACTGATGCTGTGCCTACAAAGACAAACATACCTCACAGCTCTTATTACACCTCGCATACTCCGAGCCTCCAGTACTGCTCGCCTGGTCCCTCCATTTCTGAACGTAAAAGGAAGACACTAATCTAGACTCTTCTCTGTCTTGGCCCCTCGGTGGTGAAATGAACTTCTCCCTGAGGTCAGAACAGCTCAGTCACTGAGTACTTTCAAATGGCAGCTCAAGACCTTCCTCTTTAAAGAATATTTAGATTAACTTGTAACCTTCTTATTGTCTTACTTATGTATAGAAACCACAACAGAGTAAATAAAAAGATTGTATTCATAGTTGGGGGTCCTAGCGAACCAGAATTGATCACAGCATGACAGGCCGAATTACAGAGGTCTTGGAAAAAAATGGCCAACACTGCAAAAATGTACTCTTTCCATAAACTTGATGTAATTGTCAATAAAAGCATTTAAAACATAAAATAATGCTTGAAGTTATAATACACCACAGAAACGAATGACAAAAAGATCTAAAAACACTGAAGCAACAAACTGTTTCAAAACCAGTATTTGTGTCATATGTGTGTGTGTGTGTGTGTGTGTGTGTGTGTGTGTGTGTGTGTGTGTGTGTGTGTGTGTGTGTATATATATATATATATATATATATATATATATATATATATATATATATATATATATATAATATATATTAAGTCAGTCTTTTAGAACTACTTCAGCCTGAAACCTATATATTCAAAAATGAATCATTTTTGGAGTTTTTAAACTGTTTAAAGGCCAGTGCAGTTACATAAATCCCAGATGGTTTACATTACAGGAACAGTGGTGCAGTGGAACAGGGGGCAGTGGTGGCCTAGTGGTTAAGGAAGCGGCCCCGTAATCAGAAGGTTGCTGGTTCGAATCCCGATCTGCCAAGGTACCACTGAGGTGCCACTGAGCAAAGCACCGTCCCCACACACTGCTCCCCGGGCGGCTGTCATGGCTGCTCACTCAGGGTGATGGGTTAAATGCAGAGGACAAATTTCACTGTGTGCACTGTGTGCTGTGTATCACGTGTGACAATCGCTTCACTTTCAATACGTATTTGATTATTATTATACGTTGGAAACTTCTCACACATACCATCAATCTAACATTGATACTGATACACGTTAAACATTTAATTAGGAAGGCACTTTATGATTGCATGGGTTGAGAAAGGGAAAAGTAAGGCCATCTTGTGGACAAATATAAAAATGTATAATTGAAAGCAAGTAGTCCATAATGAGGGCTTAAAATAAAGGAACACATTAAGGGTTACAAACACTTTTTTACAATGGTATTCAGTGGGACATTTTTTGTCATTAGGATCAAATTAGCTATATTGAACAACAATGAATTTTATATATATATATATATATATAGAGAGAGAGAGAGAGAGAGAGAGAGAGAGAGAGAGAGAGCGCAAATAAGACCCATATTCATTCAACACAGCCAAAATGGCTTGAAATGTCTCTAGGACATCTTAAGGCTTAATATGTTTTGCATGCATGCGCTCGGTACCACAGACACAAACCTTCACCCGCATACTCCAGCAGCCCTCCTGGTCCCCTGAAGTCGATCATGTCTCCCACCTGCATACTCTCAAGGTACTGGGACATCTTACCTCCCTCAGGAAACTTGGGGTGGACATTCTTAAAGTAAATCTGTTCACCAGACAAGGCATTTTAAATTTCAGAACACCTCAAAAAGAGGTTAAAAATGTTCATGTGCAAAAATGTGATATTTTCTGCTACATACCTTCACAACTAGGTCAACAAAGCCTTTGTCATCATCGCTGGAGACTGGGGTATACGGGCGGACCACAAGATTACCGTCGATTCGAGCGGAGAGGTAAACATGCTTTCCTAAAGGAAGACAATGAGAAAGTCGGACCAAGTAAAAAAACAAAACAAGATGGTTATGATAATCATGTACTCACCGACAGGCAGGCCGAGAACATGCTCTGGGCTGACGAGTGCAAAACGAAACTTGCGAGTGTCGTGACTGATCACCTAAAAGACAAGCTATGGTTGGATGACTCAAAACCAGGACTGTAACGTGGACTGTAGGCATCTAAACCTCCATTTTTCCTCTGGAGAGCAATTTACTGCATAGCACATAAAGCCCACAGTAGACGGCCGCACCTCCTTGTCGATGAGCCTGAGTGGATATTTCACCGCAGGGTCGAGGAGCGTCTTCGGCACCTTCTTCTTCTTCCTCCCCAGGTAGTAGAGGGCGAAGGCGGCTGTGGTGAGCACCACCACCCCCACGGAGACCGCCACGGCGGTGGACTTCATAACAGAGCACATACACACAAAAATCACCCAGCTACTGTGAAGTTTACCCTTGACATTATATTTATAAAGAAAATATTCTCTTTTTTTCCCCAAAAGCTTATCCTGTGACTCAAAACCTAATGTAGAACTGTGCTGCTACATGGGGCTAGTGCGACACACCTCCATTTTGGAGGGTTTTCTGAACATTTCATTTTATTTTAAGAATTAAAAAAGCTCCAAAATCAATCTAGGACTGTGCTGACATGGGACTAGGCAATCACACCTCCATTTTGTTTTTATTTTATTTATTTACTTCTATAAAACAGTAAAAAGTATTTATTTAGACACATAAATCCGCAAATTAAGTCATCAAAGTCCAACAACTGTTGGAGAACATAATGATAGTTGTCATGACAGAATCTTAGGATAGGCGGACTTTCGTTGAAATATTAATCTAAAATCAAGGGTGCAGAAAAAGAGACTGAGGCGTGTCTGCTTGGTCCCACGCAGCCGCATTTCTACTCTGGTTCGGCTGCACCCCTCAAAAAGGGACTCGCACTGCAACTTCACCAAACCTATCATCTCCCGCCTGGAGCAATTATTCAAAATTTCACTCCCTTAAATGGTCGTCTCGCACGCAGAAATCGTGCTTTTGCCGTTTTGTGAGACGCGTCGCCTCAACAAATGATGTCAGCACCTTGAATTCAAACGTCCAAACGTGGACTTAAAAGGACATTTCTTCCCCAGTTTTTAAACTCTTGTGTTTGCATTGCTGTATTGTGACGCAGCGTTGTCATTGCGACCAGACTTTGGTTTTCGATATCGAGAAATATTGTAAACAGCTAGCAGGCAACCGCACCGAGTTACGTTACTAACTTCACCCGGTAGACGCGGCGCAAGCGCGCCACCGCGAACTAGTTTCCGCGACGGGGAACTTTTTTTTGAGAAAAAAAGTCGGGCCCCGAGGAGCCCTTCCCGGACAGCAGCCTACCATGACTTGGCTCATCGCGGACCGGGCTCCTCCAGCGGCCGGATTAGCCGCTATCCGCTCGTGGCGAGTCACGCCCCCGGCTCCGTGACGTCAGACTGCGTCGCCGACGATCACGGCTGCGCAAGAAGCGCGCATTCAGACACACGCCCCAGAACCCCCAAAAGCAAGAGGCAAAAACAAATATGCACGTTTACCGAAATTTTTCTTTTATTTTTTTTTAAATCATACAAATCATTCCCCTGAAAACCCTATGACCCGCATAATAATTGTGTGTTTATCAAAGCGAACAAAACGTATACAATTACATCCATGTATTCCTTTATTCCTAGGAGGACACATTTTCATTGCTGATCAGGAAAGGATCTTCTTTACATAATTCCGAACGTTGACATGAAGCTGATGAGCTGTGCCTGAGAAGATTTCTGTGGCGAGGGCTCTCGTCTCGTCCGGGCCGTTCCACAGAGCACGGTAAACAGGAAGTGTGTATTTCTGCTTGCCCTGTGGTAAACGGAGTTTTAAAAAAATCTCACATATTTGTACGTCATACATGTGTGCAGACGGTGCTTCAGACTGACCAGAAGGAAGTGACAGTACATCTACTTTTCTCACCTGGCAGTTCAGGAAACTGCGAATATGATTATATCCTGGTTGGTACTGGTTACTGGCAACGATTTGGGCCCAACGTAGCCGTAGCTCTGCGTTGTTGGATTCCACAATGTGGGGATAATGTAGTGATAACTTCTTAATGTTACCTTTAAAAAAAAAGAAATATGTCTGAAATGTTTGCATTTACGTCCTACAAATCAGTAGTTACAGGGACAGTCCCCCTGTTGCCACTCGGGGTTAAGGGTCCTGCTCAGGGACACAATGGTAGTGAGCTGGGTTTGAACTGAGAACCTTGTGGTCTACTGGTTCATAGGCCACCATGTCACCCACTAGGCTGCTAACACCCTATGCATTTGATTGATCTTATTAACAGGGAAGTTAAAATTCTAGTCTTCAGTAACATATTTTCCTGACCTTCCGGCAATGGGGATTTCTCAAGGACCTTGTTCAGGAAGTAAATAGTCTGATATGTTTTCCAGTTTTCAATATCAGTTTTGATAATGGCTTCCATGTCCAGGCATTCTTCTGCCCATAACTGTGCCAACTGGTCAGCAGGCTTCATCAGACTCTGTCCAGCCGACAGGTCAGGAAGGTAGCGTGGCCAACCAGGGACATTTAACCAGCTATCAAAGTCCAGTCCTAAAATGAAAGATGAAACAGCTGAAAATGTTTCCTCAAAAAGCCACAGGACAGAAACACGCATGTTCGAGGCAGACAAATGAATAATTATGCCTGGTTCAAACCTGTACACGCTATACCTTCAATCTTGTGTACACCCTTTGTCTTGAGGTCACTGAAATAGTCAAGATAGAATTCCAGGGCATCTTCAGCAATCACACTGCAAAATTTGAATTTATCCACGTAAGCCTGCAACACACACACACAAAAATACAGTGTCAGGGTTATACAGGTAAACTCTCACATGATGTGTATATTAAAACAACATTCACCTTAAGGAACGCATCAAAGCGGCTCTGATCTCCTACGAGATGAGCCAGGTAGGACACAAAGCAGAACCCCTTTTCATACGGCGTCTCATTGTAGGTGTCATCAGGGTCCACTCCTGTTTTGCACGTTTATTAATTTTGTTAGTGATTGCAATATAGTTCATCATTTCATTCCAATTTTAAAACGGACCATCATTGGGAGACTGACCTGGCTCAATCTTTACGCGGAGCTTGTTGAGAGGGTGATCTTCGCCGGTGTTGTCCATATGCTGCCTCAGAAGTGCTCGACCCGTGGCTGCTTCTAGGCAGCTGTAGGCTTCACCTGCAAAACAAACAGTGTCTTAAAAAAAATAAATGAAAATGTCTTCGGAAACCAGGATTTCCCACCAAAATGTCTGGTATGTAGGCATATAAAGGCAAAACTCACCATAAAGCTCTCTACATATGCGGCGCTGCGCATACATGGTGAAGCCCTCGTTGAGCCAGAAATCTCCCCAGTTGGCGTTTGTCACCAAGTTGCCAAACCAGCTGTGACAGATCTCATGCACAATCACATCTGCCAGCGACCGGTCTCCAGCGAGCAGACAGGGGGTGACAAAAGTGAGGCAGGGGTTCTCCATACCGCCAAAGGGGAATGATGGTGGCATGAACAACACGTCATACCTTAACAGAGACGATTCGTGTCATGGAGTGTGAAAGCATACAACTGGCAATAATACTGAAATAATACTGACATGGCGGTAGAAACTCAGTACAGCTTACCTTCCCCAGACATACGGTCCAAACAACTTCTCTCCAACAGCAAGGAACTCTTCAATCACC
This sequence comes from Denticeps clupeoides, assembly GCF_900700375.1. Lineage (NCBI taxonomy): Eukaryota > Metazoa > Chordata > Actinopteri > Clupeiformes > Denticipitidae > Denticeps > Denticeps clupeoides. The sequence continues at coordinate 9,207,981 of NC_041718.1, forward strand.
CCATCATATTCTGTTTTGGCTGCCTCCAGCAGACAGGGTTCGGTCCAAACGCGCGTTCTACAACGCAACATTGTCAAGGTTATGAAATAACGTTAATAGTAGCCAATATTCACATGCACAAAAGCAGGTAGAAAGTGGCATTGCAAAAGACAGATGCAAAATTTGGGCAAATTTGGCTTTTTTGGCGCATAATAAAAGAAATTGAGAGAAGCCTGAGGTACTTGACTGCTTCTCTGTCAGTACTGTGGATGCAATTTAATTAATCAGGCCGGGGAAATTCACAAGATCACAATAAAAGCCATTTTCGAATTCAAAAGCCTTTACCTTGGCCCCACCTCCGCAGAGACCAAATCCCCAACAGCCAGAGCCACCAGGTAGGAGGGGATTGGCTGCTCCATGGTGAAAAGAAAGGTGTTATCTGCCTTCCTGTGCTCCCACTTGCTGGCACTCATTACCGCTGTAAATCCATCAGGCACCTGGGCGGGGCAGAGAGCAAGTTCATACGTTACTGATTACTTTGGAGGGGGCGCAATAGGTCCTCAAGACAGAGTTTGTGACGAAATGACAATCGGCAGTGAAAAGTCTCATATGGGATTAAAGCGGCCTCGACAACTGTGACGTCCCCAGGTCCTGGCTTGGAGACCGGACGGCGGGTCTCACCTTCACTGATGCCGAATAGGTACTCTTGACGGCCGGGGTGTCAAAGCAGGGAAATAAGGACCGGTTAAGCACAGCCTGGCCTTGAGTAAAGACATAGGGCTTGAGCTTCCCGGCCGTCTGCTCCGGATCCAGCCAGCACACCTGGTCAGGTACAGCAGGAAAAGGGTGAGGGTGGCGCACACTTTACCTTCACCGCGGCAGAGTAAGGGCTCTTTGTCATTGGCGTATGGAAGCCGGGGAACAGACTCCTGTTCAGGACCGGGAAGCCCGAGGAGTAGAGGAACGGCGTTCTCTTCCCAGCAGTCTGAGCAGGGTCCAGCCAAGACATCTAACAGAGACGCCCGGCATATTAAAGCAAGAAAGGAGCGTTCCCGACTTCTTACCACCAGACGTCAATCTCCGGTTGTGCCAAGTTCACGTCCAAGTACTAGACACCAATCTCGAACTAAAACAGTAGTTTTTTAGGATGCAAAATGATCAAAAACAATAATAATATCAATAACTCCACACTCTTAATATAATCATTCTGACATAGCAAGTGACACATTTCTCGTCATTAACGAAATATTCAAATGAATGAAACAATTATAAAGTTAAAGTTATTTGTACCCAGAAACACACTTCTTTTTAAAAGTGAGACAAGTGAGGAAGTGAAACCTGCTGCTCTGGTAAAGTGCATGTTATTTAGTTGGCGGATGTTCCGGTCCAGGGGGGCTTTGCCCGGCGCTCCTTACCCCGGGTCCGTCAGAAGCGGTGTACTTGACCCGCAGACGGAACTCGTCGTCGGCGTTCCACGGCGCGGCGAACTTCACGACCAGCGTGTTCCCGTACTTGGCGAAGTCTCGCGAGAAGAACTCCGCGCTCCTCCAGTCGCCGTCCCCGTCCCCGTCGGCGCGGGCGAACGACACCTCCTGCAGCCGCAGGGACGGGTGCGCGTCCAGGCGCAGCTCGCTCTGCGCGTCCTCGGTGCACCGCGCCCGCAGCGTCTCGGCGCAGCGCAGGACCCTCGCCTCGAAGTCGACGTCGAGCTCCAGGTGGAAGTGCTCGATCCTGAAGCGCCGGAAGCTGGAGGACGTGGCGACGTCCTCGGCGCCGTGCGAGTGCAGGAGCCGCGCGTTGTCCATGGCCGACGCTGCGCCTGAGAGTCCGGCTCCGGGTCGCTGTTGATTGACTTCGGAACGCGCATTGTTTCCGCAGGCTGTGGGGCGGGCTGTCCGCATTAAAGGGACAGTACAACGGGGGGACGTTTTGGGGACAGAAGATAAGATGATCCTTTATTAGTCCCGCAAGTGGGAATTTTACGTCGTCACTGCAGAAAGTGGAAAAAAATACAATGAACACAATATAAAAAGATCTCACTAAGTAAATCAATTCTGTAAGAGATACATACAAAGATCGGTTAACATTGCAGTAGAGTATTATAGGAAAAAGGGAAATTTAGTCATTTTAGAAGAACAATAATTATAATAACGTGTGCAATTCTAAACCCAACAACCTTTCCACATAATAATAACCCCATCCTCATGCCAGATTGATTAATTAAAAAGAACAAGACGATGTTATTGTTTCTGGAACTTTACTGGGTAATACTAATAGTCAGATTCTGAGACTGAAGGCTTGTAAAATACTCCAGGAACGCCCCCCACACCTTGTGAAATTCTTTTTTGGTATCACTAGTTGAGTAGCGTATCGTTTCGAGACTTAGACAGGACGTAAGGTCCCTCATCCATTGAGCATGGTTGGGAAGAGCAGCACCTTTCCATCTGAGTAAGACTGCACGTCTGGCTAAAAGGGAAGCAAAAGATACTGTCCCGACGTTTTACCGGGGTCAGACATGCATCATCACTGATGCCAAAAATCAAAGTACGCTGTTTGAGGACAGAAGAAAGGGTTTGAAATATCTCCCTCCAATATTTTTCAGTGGAGTATCTCCCTCCAATATTTTTTCAGGTTGCAGTGGAGTATGTTTGTGCCTGTGGATGTCTACCACCAGCTCCTTGGTCTTTCCAGTGTTGATCTGCTGGCACCAGTCCACAAAGTTCTCTGTACTTTTGTCCCCATGCATGTTGTAAACTGTAACTGTAAGGCCGACTACTGCAGAGTCATCATGAAACTTCTATAGGGAGCAGTTGGTGGAGTTGTAAGTGAAGTGTAGTGTCTGCAGAGTAGATGTTGAAGAGGAACGGTGCCAGAACTGTTCCCTGTGACTGCAGACCACCCTGTCCGACACAAAGCCCTGAGTTCTCTGGTTGGTTGGTGAGGATCCATGTTGTGAGGGGATGATTCACTCATGTGTACTCCAGCTTGTCCCTCAGGATTTTGGGAAGGATGGTGTTGAAGGCAGGGGAGAAATCAAAGAACATGATTCACAGTTTCCCAGGCTGGCTGGCAAACAAAGTGGGTCCAGTGATGAGCTCACCAGGGGCCGAAGCTGAGCCAGGACCATCCGCTCTAGGGTCTTCATCAGGTGGGATGTCAGAGCCACCGACCTGTAGCTATTGAGGTCCTTGGGTCGTGCAGTTTTTCCAGAGCTGTGGAACGCTCCCCAGCTGATGCCATCTGGATCTGCTGCATGTTTGGCTTCATTCCTCCTCAGTTCCTTCCTGAGGCTGGAGCCGTGTGCTGGATGTGTACTGGATGCTGGGGTTGGGGGTGGAGGCAATGAGCAGGGTGTATGAATGAGGTGTATGCATGTTCTCATTTTGTCATTCACCAATCTCCATATCTCTGTTTTGTCATTCAACAATCAGGGATTAATCAATGACACAAATATTGGGGTGCAAAGAGTAAAACTTTTTCAGTTAATTAAGCAGTTCTGTTAATTGATAACGAGACATTAAAGTCCAGATAAATAACTGTACCTTTGATGCTCAGATATACTCAGATAATTTGCTAAGCAGGGTTCTGCCTGCTGGAGCTTTTGATTTTGGCAGTTTATATGGAGGACTTATTTTACTGGAATAATATTTTTCCATGGGCATTTATTTAAAAAGGGTAATTCACTTGCTTGTGTAAATTGTCCAACACTGAATATCAGCAACTGTAGTGATCATAATTACTGACAGAGTGGGGAGGGAAGTTGTTTTAAGTTTTAAGATTTTGCATGTTCTTGTACAGAATAAACAACAGTCACTTGAATAACTCTGAAATTATAAAAAAATAAAATAAAAATAACCACAAATGAAAAGAAGCCGAACTGGCAACAAAGTGTACATTGCTGGGCGGGGCGGGGCGGGGTTACGGTGCGTCACCCACTCTCGTCTCATTGGCTGAAGGTCGTTCTGTCATTGTTGCGATTGGACGGTTAAAACTGTCGCTGTTGGGATTCCGGATGTTTCACTCAGGGTGCCGAATTTCTTTTTTCGGCTTTCCTTTTCGTTCAGGTTACCGGTGGCAATTAAAGCGATTAGAACCGTTTCTCGGACCTAAAGTCGGCGCGCCACTCGCCCGAGGCTCATTAGCAACTTTTATCGTAAGAGTAGCATGTGTTTACTCAGTCTGCGCAAAAGTAAGCGTTGCTCGTTCGCGCGGCGATTTTGTAGCCTCGAAGCTAACTCGCTAGTTAAGGCCGAAGCAATGTAACTGGATTATCTTGACTAATAGTTTCACGACCGGGCCGAATTCGTAAAAGCCGGAGGACTGGTTCCCTCGAGTCCTGCGACTTGAGGTGAGCCGCTAAGAGGATAAATAAGGACCTCACTGTCGTACCATTCACGTCCTGTTTTGGTCTTTAGTTTACAACTTGAAAGTGAGAACGGTGTAATCTCAACTGTAATGGCGATTTGCCTAATGCCTAGTTTAAGATGACTGTGTATTTATTAAGTGGTGTGCAGCAGTGTGTGTGTGTGTGTGTGTGTGTGTGTGTGTATATATATATATATATATATTTTTTTTTTTTATTTGATTGGTAATTTCCTTTAATCTGGATGCCTGTTTCACACTGGCACACCGCTTTAAAAATTGGACTGTGTAGCAATTGACCTGAACCTGTGGATGATGAGGTGTTGAAGTTATATTTCTGGTCCAGGGCTTGGAATGTGGAAATGGACCTTGACGTTCAAGAGAACGGGAAGGCAGAAGAAGTGAGGAGCAGTGAAGCATCCTTTGTGACCTGCGCGGAGACGGGTATTACATTAACACTGGTGCAATAAAAAAAAAAAAAAAAAATCCAGCCAAATTTTTAAAATGCATTCTACTTATTTATGTGTTTATAGAATGTGGAGAGTTTGGCTCTTCACTTACAAATCATATAAGCTCCGTCGAGACTGTGTCACAGGAGGGTGTCAGCGCCGAACTTTGTGGACTAGAAGGTTCTGCAGAAATACCGGGAAACGCGTCCCCTGCAACTGTACAAGAAACAGCGGCAAGTCATTTGGAAAGTGCTGGCGGTGCGGATGGCCATCCTGAGAGTGTTTCAGACTCGGCCTCTGTTGAAGATGCCCCCGACGACTCGGGAGAGTTTGTCGTCACTGTGTTGGCGAGGGGAAAGCTGGAGGAACAGGGTGTGGGGGTGAAGGGGAGCTCCTCCCCATTGGCCGAAGCCGCTGCCCAGGGGGTGCCGTCGTCTCACCGCGATGAGGATGTGACGTCGGAAAGCTGGCGGCAGCATCGGAAGCACGTGTTTGTGCTGAGTGAAGCCGGGAAGCCCATCTACTCCCGCTATGGCAGTGAGGAAGCCCTGTCCTCCACTATGGGGGTCATGATGGCACTGGTGTCCTTCGTCCAGAGTGGGGACAATATAATCCGTTCAGTGTATTCTGGTAACACTTCTTTATTGTTTCATACATATCCCACACAGTATATATTGTTATATATGTCTGCGTATTGTATTTGGAAATTTTTTAACGTTCTAGTATTTTCCCAACACTGGCATTTCCTGCCACTGACTAGACTTCCTGCTTTGGAAATGAATTCAGTTTGTTTCGATACAGCAATATATAATGATATTTTACGTGGTGAAATTGTTGGTGTATCAATACAGGGACATCAAATTTCGATATTTTTGTATAAAAATTTACATTTTTTTTGTTCTGCGTTATGTTGTTTTGGCTGAGTTATTAATGCAACATGATCCACAAAGTTCATTCACAGCATCTTGTATATCAGCTCTGTTTATACGATTTCAGTGAACTGTAGAATATTGCAATATATCATGATATAATCGTTTCGTGATATGTATCATATCAGGAGGAACCTTGATCCTTATGCTGTTTTGTGGCTGTGGTGTATCTACACCAAGGAGGCTGACGTATGAACATTATCATCTAAAAGACGAGCAAAAATGTCTCAGAGGTTCTCAAACATTTCACAATGATTATCTCACAATCAATTTTTGGCTTCCCATGTACTGGCGTCAAATACAGCAGTGTGTGCACATTTTATTTTATGCTCAGCCTTTCATTTGGACGTTTACAGAGTTTAAGCCCTGCTAAGCATTGGTCTGAATGTGTATAGCTAAATATTAAAGCTGTGGATACTTGTAAAATGTTTCTGAATGGATGTCTTTAATTTTCTCTCTTTCTCTATTTCTCTCACTGGCCTGTAGATGAGCACAGAGTGGTGTTCATGCAGCAAGGTCCTCTGGTGCTGGTTTCTGTCTCAACCAGCCGCCAGTCAGAGCAGCAGCTCCGCAGCGAGCTTCTCTATGTCTACAACCAGATAGTCAGCATGCTTACCCAGGCCAGCATCACACGCATCTTCGAACACAAGAAGAACTACGACCTGCGGAGGCTGCTGGCCGGCTCGGAGAAGATCCTGGACGGCCTCCTGGATTTGGTGGATTCGGACCCCAGCTTCCTGCTGTCGGCAGTGCACTGCCTGCCCCTTTCCTCCTCTCTCAGAGACTCCCTCAGCCAGATCCTGCAGAAAGCCATCACACCCAACCTGGTCTTCTCTATCCTCATCGCCAAGAACCAGTTGCTCACTATTGTCCAGGAGAAGATGGTCATTGACGATGCCAGGTTAGACCCAGCTGACCTCCATCTGCTTCTGAACCTCATTGGGGCTTCTTCTGCCTTCCAGGCCGGCGAGATCTGGACTCCCATTTGTCTGCCAAGCTTCAACCCGGACTGCTATTTCTATGCATACATCTCGTACTTGGACCCACCTGACTGCACTGTCTGCCTGTTGCTGCTGTCCACTGACAAAGAAGCTTTTTACGCAGTGGCCGAGTGTAAGAGGAAGATTGAGGAGGCCATGCAGGCCCAGAATGCTCTGAGCGCAATCGCGAAGGCGCAGTCCTATAGCGTCAGCCAGGTCGGTGTCTCAGACCTCAGACACTTCATGTACAAGCCCTTTGATGTGCCAGACAACCACCGGCAGCTTACACAGTTCACCAGGTGTGCCCCATCGTCTTTCTGTCTTCATCCACTTCCAGCCGTGCCATGTGGTGGTGGTTTTTTTTGTTCATTTTAAATGTTTGATTTTTCACTCATGCTGCATTAGTCTGGAGCTGTGCTAGATTGATGAAAAGGTGTATTGTTCAGACATGTTCATGGCCTATAGGCATGCTGACAGTCAGTTTGACATACCAGTCTTGTGTTGTATTCACTGTGTGCCTCATGGCTTAAAACAAACCTTCTTTATTTGTAAGATCTCAGGAATTACGGCATTTCTAATGAACCTCTTTGCACGAAGTTAAAGTGATGGGTCGTAGTCTAGTGGAGCCTGAAAACAGTGTAATCTGGGTTTTGGAATTGTAACCAGCATCTTTCCACCCTTTAAAGTAGAAAGCATATGTTTGTAAAGTTCAGAGGGATAGTGCATCATTTCACACCTCACAAATGGTTCAAGTACAGTTTCAGGAACACAATGAGACGTTTGAGGTGTTTACAAGGGCACCTGTGGGATGTGCTGGGAAAACAAGTGGAATCCAACTCTGAGAATAAACAAACCTGCTGCTTGGTACCAGATACCACAGGTCTAGTGGAGTCTGTGCCACAATGGTTCAAGGCTTGTTTTTGGTGTGGAAGGGGTTACCACTTATTTGGCATAAATATTATGGCGCATGGGAGTACTGGATTTCCTCTCTGATTTCTTTATCCAGTCTTATTAAAATCTGAGGCTAGTGTGTGCCGGCACAAACACGCTATTGCGCATGGGTTCAAGTGAATGCGCCATCTGTTGTGTGTAAGCTATGCATCCTGGCGCATCATGACAATTAAATTATGAACATGTTTAAAAAGGATGTTAAACTAGAGATATTTAAAACTTAAATGTAGTATGCCTGGTTATGTTGTGTGTGTGTGTGTGTGTGTGCTGAGGCCAGACAATTGGAGGCACATGATTTCAGCTTCTAGTCAGTCACAGATGGAACAAAAAAGACATTTCAAAGTGCTATGTCTCAGATCCTTTTATTTTTATTTTATTTAATTAGAAGCATTCTGTTCCATATTCATTTTTTTTTCTTGTGTCTGTGTGGTTTTGTTGGTAACAAGCACTGAAATAATCCAAGTCTCTCTCCGTTGTTTGCCCTCGGTTGCTGAAGTCCAGAGATGGAGGCACCATACAGCACCGGGGACGAGCGCATGAGGCTACTGGATCTGTACCGTGACATGCACAGCCGCATCCACAGCCCATCCCGCCCACTCAAGCTCATCTACCACGTGGCTGAGAGAGAGACCCTGCTGGCATGGGTATGTGCTGCTCTGGAATTTCTGCAAGTCCCCAGCTTTATTATACCCAGAAGCTGAGTGCAGGATTTCAACATGTAATTGTAGAGTTATTTACATCTGGCCATTAATAAACAAATCCATACAATTACAGCAAGTGGCCCCGTAATCTGAAGGTTGCAGGTTCGAATCCCAATATGCCAAGGTGCCACTGAGGTGTAACTGAGCAAAGCTGAGACTTTCCAGCTTTTATGTACTTATTTTGTTTATCAATTGAACATACCAAAAACCTCTTCTGCACCATTTCATGCTGTTTCTTGCTACTTATCTGCATTTTGGAGACTACTTTCCCCTATTGCCTGCACTTCTCAGTTAGTTTAGAAAAGTGATGGTCAAAAGTATTAAAGAAATATGGACACCTTTTCTTTAAACTAGGCCCTCATTATCTCTGTGTTTACATATGACATTGCTTTTGTGTTACAGGTCACGAGTAAGTTTGAGCTGTACACTTGTTTCAGCCCTCTGGTGACGAAGGTGTGCGCCATCAATGCTATAACCAAGCTGCTGCGTTGGATCAAGAAGGAGGAGGACAGACTCTTCATCCGTTATCCCCCGAAGTATTCAACAACGCCTAACCCCAGCAAAAGCTCTCGCAAAGGAGGGTCCGACCAGCAGGACACTACAGATAATGGCTACCCATCATAGCTGCAGTACTCCTGCTCTCCAGTGTCTGTCATTTGTAACCTTTGCCTGCATGAATTGACTGTAAAAGGCAAGAAAACCAAGTCATACTGAGCCTCAGTTTGAACCAAGTTTTATTTCTGGAAATTTCAGACCGTGACCACCTTGTTTTTTCTCACGCTCTTTCTAGTCGACCCTTATATCATCAGTGCTCGAATCAGCAAAGTCAGTTTGGATGGGGGAAAAAAAAAACATTTTTATAGGACCTCAGGAAGAAATCTTTGAATTACATCAGGATGTTACAGATTTGTTTTATATCATTTTATTGTACTGACTTAATGCAGAAGGAGCATACCATTTACAGCCTGTCTTGCCTTTGCTTGTTATTTAAGGACTGGATATGGTGTCCTCATTGAAGCAGGTTTTATAACAACAGTGATTAGACATTTCTAATCATTGTGGAAGACACTGTCTTAGATCAATGACTACTTTTAGCTATGAATTTTTCTACTTGTGTAGGATGATCAAAATATCAGAACTTGCTTTGAGGAATCTGCTTTCACTATGGCTTCCTTTATCAGCCTTCTACACAATTCAGTGGAAGGCTGTTTGGAACCCAGGGCTGGCCCATGATGAATCAGTAGCTGCTTGCTTTTGAATCTCGATGGGGGGGGGCGACCAAAGAACATCCTGCTGATCTAAATTGGACCAGTATTTTATGATGCAGTTCAAGGTGCATCTGGTCCAGGTGATGCTCAAGGTCCCCACCAAAAGAGCTAGGAGGCATAAAATAAACCTCATTAACAGTGTCAATTTATTTACCTGCAAGATACGGGGCAGATTTAACTACATGTCAAGCAAAGTAATTATCAACAGGTTTGGCTTTCTTACACATTTGTACAGCTGGAATCCCTTGAATATTTTACTCAAAGCTTTCTAATAGGTACTGTTCCAGGTTTCATCTGAAATAATTAATAATTCCTTTGTAACTTTTCTTTAAACATTTGTCATTTGCTTTTTTTAAATACCTCAAGTACAAACAAGACATCACGTTCATCTCAAACTTTGATGAAAACAATTCTCTTGTTGAGGTGCACCAAAGTTGAGTTGATCTTTCATTTGTTTTTTAAGTGTGAATTCTGGAAATGAACACACTTCTGGTTCTAGTATTGGAACACTTGAGTGAATGTAGTCACTTGCTTTCTGGGTAAGGAAATAAGAGGTCTGTTTTTTTTTTATTCAGAGGTCTAATATATGGAAATGTGGTACTGTAATAAAAACCTTAGGTTGCACAAATGACTCTTTCTTTACAATTGTCTTTTTATGTTTAATCCCAAATGTCTGGTATACTCTAAATGACAGTAGTGTGCTGCCCATGAACTTGCCAACATTTGCAAAGTGATTCTCCTTTTTTTTTTTAAATCCAATGCACTTATGTTCCTCATTCCACTGTTAATTTGCAACATTCAATTCTTTATTCCATGTCACATGTACATTGGTTAACTAATACAGAAGAATGCAGTTCCTCTTATTAAAAAGTCCCTTTTTGGGACATTGTGTATGATTGATGTGATCTGCATAACCTAGAAATTAGGAATAAGAACTATAGCATTAAAATATTCCTATAATTGAGTAGTAGAAAAAAAAATCCAATAAATAAACTCAGAACAAATTTATTATCCATGTGAGAAAATACCATTTGAAACACTCAACAGACTTTGTTTGGCATGGTTTTTGCTGTCTTCACAAGCTTTAAAATGCACCTTTTTGTTTAAATAAACAGGGTTAAAGATGCCTTTTCACATTTCTATATGATTTCTGTAAACATCTATGAATTAAGCTAACCAATGCAGTGCTACTTCCTAATCTTACAAAAGTCCACAGCACAGTTATATCCAGTTTCTTCATTAGTAGCTCTTAAATAGATTATATTAGTAACCACACTCCATAAATAAAGATGCAATGTTTTAGTTGTTTGCATCGCTTAATTTACATTTGCTTTAAAAATACACATATACATGTGCGTATCTCTCTAAATACATGCAGAACATTTATGCTAAATGTACACTTATACATTTATGTGACATCTATGTGAACTTTAAAAGCTCCAATCAAAATCTGTGGTTCAACCAAGTTCCCACTGGAGAAAAAGCATCTTGTAGACAGCAACTGAACAATCATTGCTGTCATTAAGAGAATCTATAAAAAATAATAATAAATAAATCAGAAACATATTGTGGATATGTACACTGGCACAACTAACAAAACCTTTGTTGTGACCATGAGAACATTAAAAAAAGTGACAAGAATGCTTCATAACTCAGAGCAAAATCAGCTACCAATGCATCATTAAAAAAAATAATAACGTAGATCATTTTGGCAGAGGAGAAAACCAACATAAATAGATGTAGCTCTGTAATAAACAGTCTATTGAAATCTTTGCAAATATGGGGGACAACAATGTTGCCAGATAGAGCACGAGTTCACACGCTTGTGAAACGTGGAGGCCTGATAGCAGAACAATGGTCAGTAGTGATTGAAGAAAAGTGCTTTCATGGTTGCACGGTGGTAACACGGCTTTGTTCTGTTAACTGGGTTTCATGCTTATTCTGTATAAGGCGTAGTAAAAGGGGAAGAATGTAAAAGTGAGGTTAAAAAATTAATATGAGGGACAAGGAAGAGTGAGTGAAAATGCTGGAGTGTATTTTTATGCCAAGTGTGACCTTTTCATACTTGTATTCTGTAATATTTAGGGGAAATCTTTGATTTGAGTCAGCACAAATACTGATGGAAGCAAAAGGGTACATGGTGAAATGAAAAAGGAGTTGTGGTATGGGCTTCTAGTCAATGTTTGAATGCTGTAGGACAAAATAGAAACTAAAATAAGAGAATAATAAGATAATAAGAGAGTCAGCCTTTGTGGTGTACATAATGAGCTAACAGAAAATATGTGGAGATTACACTGTACTAAACAGGGATGAAGATGAATGGGGGAAAAAAAAAAAACTTCATGTCGAAACATCCATTCTGAATTATAAGGAGTTTGAAAAAAAAGTCATGAAAACAGAGCTGAGACAGACTGGGTTTTAAAGATGAAGAAAAAGAAAGAAGTTGGAGATGACAGCACGTCAGACGTTAAAATCCAGAAGCAGAGAATAAGAACCGTTGGCTTTTCACACCTCAAATTTCAAAATTATGTACAGTTGTATCTCTGCGGCCCAACGACTCATTTATAAGAAACGTACACCTCGGCAGACGCTGAAAAGATCTGTCCTTGAGACACACTCCTGCGGGCATTAAGACAGCATATCTGTACATGTGCTGAGACGGGCTATAATTTAGCTTGTTTCACTCGTCAGGAATGTTTAGTGTCCTCGCTGAAGATGGAATGGACTGGAATTCGTCTTGATCTCCTTAATGCTTATTATTCTGAATACTATTCTAAACATGTATGTATTATCGGTATGTGTCTGTGTCCTGGTGTCACCACAGGGTGACACATGTGTGAACTTCATTACTGCCCCTTGCTAAATTGTGGTTTCTCTGCCACGGTCATGTATGGCACCGTTTTGGACCGTAGGCCTTTTAAGTTTGGTTTGGTATGTTCGTCAATTGCGTGCTACCACTTTCGGGCTGTAGGTCCAGAGGACGCTGCTGCCACATCAGTTTTTTTTCTTCCCTTTTGACAACCTGCAAGTTCAGGAAATTGAATGTATTTTGCTTTGTTCGTGCTGTACAGCATTAGAAAGTTTTATTCCTCCATTCCTTTCCACGTCTTCATGGTACGGTCCGACAGCAGTCAAGGTGTCATAGCGTCCTTCCCACAAAAAAGGCGAGGCTTGAAGACCATACGAACAAGAAAAAAAAAAAGGGAAACACCTCAAATGTCGATTGAGTGAGGATTCTTTGGTCTATATGAAATTTGACGGAGCAAAAGAGGCATTTCCCCTGACATGGCTCAGGTGCATGATGGCACGGTCATAGGCCGTGTGGACAGACTTGCGAACGCTGGGTTTCTTTCCCTCCACCAAACGGAGCTTGTCAGCAGTTTCATCCATCCCCAAGTGGTGCAGCTTGTCTCTTGGCAACCACTGCCTGAATTGATAAGAATGAACAACAGCCAAATTGATTTATATTCCAACAATTTTCCCTGTGCAGTGTCAGATATGGAAACCTCACAGATTGTGAACATGCCAATGAAAACTTACTATGCAAGGCCTACACATACTATAAATCTAACAGAAGTGTGGGCTGTGGTGACGTCCCATTAAAACAAGTGCCAATGGGCAACTGTCCCCCTGTATGTCCAATCACTTGCAAAACCAAAATCCCGCAGTGCATAATGGGGGTCTTGGACCTTGCAGAGAGGGCTACGATTAGGCGAATTTCAGCTGTTGTTCAGGTCAACTTACCATGTCCTCTTTGCGTCAAAGAAGAGCACGAGATAGAGCTTCTCCTCAGCTTCTGCTTGCCTCCGTTTCCCCAGCTGCAGCACATCTCGGGGAGGCACTGGGATGGGGATTCCATTATGGAACAGGCCTTCTCGAGGCATGTTTGGGTCCACCATCTTAAGAAAAAAAGTAAATGCATGATGTTGATTTCGGTTCATGGCTAATCTGACAGAAGGCAGACAAGGTCCTCACCATGGCTGGATACGAAGGGTACCCACGGCATTTTGCCCACACAAGGTTAAGAGGTGCAAGTTGCTCCTCCTCCTCGCTCTGAGAGGGTCCAAGAATACTCCTACCTGGAAGCAAAGTTGATGCAATCGTAACTGTATCAAGAGCAAAATGTCTTTGTAATGCACACATTCACTGAAAATTTAAACAGGTTCATAGGTAACATACCAAAAAAAAAAAAAAAAAAAAGTTATTTGAAATTCAGCAAAGTAGAAAAAAGTTGACTACTTGACTTCTAAATTGGACTGCAGTGGTGAACTAGTCTATTCTACGGGTCCCTCATTTCTGCCCACCTGAGGTGGAATCTGCACTTCTTCCCTCCTGTGCAGCGGCTTTACTGAGCGCTGGTTTGCCACGGCTGCGTTTGGGAGGTGGAATGCCGCTAAGAAAATAAGGAAGCAGGTAGAGAACAGACCAGCTGTAACAATTTTGAAAAAAAGAAGCGATACAGGATGTGTTTTAAAAAAAAAAATGAATATAAAATGCTATTTTTACTCCCCTCACCTGTGGGGTTCTTGGCTGCGGGCAGCACCCTGCACTTCTGGTGTGCCATCTCTGTGTTTTTTAAACCCATTGGTCAAGACTGTAAAGACACATGATTTAGAGGACAAAATTTCCATTCAGTGAAATTACAAGAAATATCCCACGTCCTAAGAAACAAAATGTGAGACATTTGATGTGTAAAATGGAGCTTGGTTGCTATGGTGCCTTGTACCGCTGTCTTTGGGAGGGGACTCCGGTTTCTCCAGCTCGCTCTCAGAACTCGCACTTGGACCTCTGGAGCGCAGGTGACGAGGGGGAGGAGAGGTCTGGACGGACAGGAGGGTGGCTTCCGAGGGCTCAGACGGACTAATGGGGCCACCGTTCGAACTGTCCTCGGCTGTATCGCCATTGTGAAGACGGTTTGCAGGTTTTGTTTTTTTGAGTCTCGTTCCATTTTTGGCTTTTTGGAACAGAACCGATGTGCGTCTCCCAACACCCAGCACCGGCGAGGCAGGTGGAGTCACGGGGGAGGAGAGCCCATTAACCGCGTCTCCAGTCAGGCATGGTATCCCACCATCCTTAGTGTCGGGATCAAACAAGCTCTGCTCCTGACAGTCACTCCGTTTCCTTCCTCTTGACTTCTGGAGCTTGCACAGTCCTGGTGTCCTTGTCCCTGAGTTTTCAGGTCCAAAAATAGGAGGGTTTGGAGGCGCATCTCCTGGTAGAGGTGAGGAAGCTGGACATGAGGGCTCTTGCGAGGCTGGAGATTTTGAATTGGGGTTTCCTGTGGAGATGAAAAGTAATCCACTTAGACAAAGACTCCTGATCATTCCTGTAATAACACTTAAATGTATGAAATGTACGTAAACCTTGTTCTCGGGTCGGCGAAACAATGGGCATGGTGCCGCGGTGCTCTGCAGACTTCTCTCCTGCTCTGAGGTTGCCATTGCGGAGCGGCGACGAAGCTCTCTGCTGAAGGCTGAGCTTGTGGCGGATGCTATTGATCTCTCGTCGCAGCAGCCTGACTCGCTTAGTTCGGCCTCCACTGGTGCGCATGGACGTGATAAAGTCCAGTTTCTCCAACAGACTCTTCAGCTGCTCCTCGGGAGACAAGTGCAGCCTGTTCTCTGGAACCAGCAGAGAATCCACTACAGTCACAAGAAGGAGATCAGATTATTTATGCATTTTGCTTGTCCCGCGTACCGCAATGTCACCTTACCAGGATGTTTAGGATCTTTAACAATGAACAAAATCAAACAAATGCTATTAATCATATCCAGATTTCAACAGGAACGTTCACCAGTCTGACTAATATGCAATAGAGCCGTGTAACATTATGCTCTCGGCTGTCCTGCACAGAGTCTACAGAGGGACAAAAATAACCTTGGATCAGCTATTAGTGTGAGTGGGGGGGGGACAACAAGCCTCCAATCCACATGAATAAAATTTTTTGTAGATAAACATATCAGTCCATCCATAACTCCATAAGGAAAAATACAATCATTTACGAGATTTAAAAAGTCATGAAACCACACTTCCTTTACCTGGCGTGTAACAGTCTCATCAAGTATTCGGAGCCAACTCACCCTCTTCCCAAAAGCTCTGGTAAGGGTTGCGCTTGTTAGGCTTGGCGGGAAGGTGCATGCCGGTGTTGGGATCCAGTCCCGTCGTGAAAGCCTGCCGCTGCGCGTGCCGCAGAATGGCACCCCCCACCTCCTGGAGCTGCAGAGCCGCATGGTGGAACACCGTGTCACTGTCATTGTAGCGGAGACAGTTGGAGACCATGAGGTTGAAGTCGCTCTCCAGGTCCGAGACGGTGCGGTAGGCTTGAGATTCCAGTTTTTTACGCATGGTGAAGAAGTCCATGGGCTGGGAAACAAACTCCAAATAATCTGGAACCTATAACAGCAATGTCGCCAGTCAGTTATTTATGAAGCATGGAAAATGCACAGACATAATGTGTCAATTATTGATTTGTGGCCTGGTTCTTTCAGCCTCTTTCCCATTTATTCTCGGATCCAGTTAAGCCGTTTTACAGTCCCTGCACATTGCCAGGCGCGTGGCAGCGTTTTTAGGAATTTGTTGCAGTGACATTGTGCAAAAGTGAAAGTTGCAGGAGGCGACGTGTTCCTGCCAGGTCCGTGTGCGCATGTGCACTTGTGAAGTTAATATCTGATTTGCAGACTGTGGCCAACCTGCGAGAACATTCATTTGAATGCACATTACATTTCCAATGCAAAAAAAAACCTAACTGCTGTCTGCAGTGACTGGTGAAACTACAACGTTCATCGGTCACAACATGCTGGAGGGACAGCTTTTACCATACTTTAGCAGTTTAGCTACTTTATGTGCTCCTAAATGTGTTCACAAATGTTATAGGTCAACCTACAGGCACATTTCTTTAAGATTATATCCCTTTACAAAAAGAAAACCGCAAATTACCATTTGCATTTAAACCTGACTTCACACTACACATCGCAAAAATGTGAACCTCATACAAAGGTTAAAGAGTATATCAGTCCAAGTACAACAAGAAGGTATTTCAAGAGGAAATATAAGGGAAGGAGTGAATAATGTGGTGCGATTGATCAAGGTGTCAGCCTTCACCCACCTCCTTCAGGTTGACAGGCATGGTGAATATGCCAGCGGAATCCTTCTCCTGCAGTTGCTCCAGGGTGGAGCGGAGCAGCACCGTGGCTGGAGTCAGCTGCAGTTCTAAAACAGCCTGGTCAATTTTCATCTGAGAAGAGAGAACAGGAAATATCCGCCATTAAATATCTGGTTTGCAGTAGTTTTCCTGGGATATTTAATGTGATCGGCCAAGCTGAGCACCTGCTCTCTCTTTAGTCTTTCCCGTTTGCGGATGAGCTCCACAAGTAGCCGGGCCTTTTCCAAGTCCTGCCTCAGCTTTTGCCAGTACTTCAGCTTCTCCCTCATAGCCAGCAGCCTCGCGTCCGGCTCCCTCTGCTCACAAGGCCAGATGGAGAGGTCAGCACAGGCCCGCTTATCAACAGGGCACCACAATTAAATCACATCTCAGATGATTTTCAAGGGTCAGACAGACCAGGTTTGCTGCACTGAGAATGCATGCGGTCAGTGTAAAATGGTTTATGTCCAATTACTGAACCGGCCCATCTGAAAAAGTGAAGTCCCTTTATATTAGGTGTCTAGACAAACATGCATTACTGTTACTGTAGTACCCGCGATGTGTAAAGCGTTTCTCCACCAGCCTACCTGCTCTGCAGTCCTTTGGTTCTGCAGGTGTGAGTGCAGTCGGCGGATCAGCGGTACGCCGTTGCGTGAATGGCGCTTGAGCAGCCAGTAATTGTGCAGCCTCTGCATGAACTGGTTCTTCCTCTGAACTGCCACTCCAGTGCAAATCTTGTTCAGCCTTAAACAAAACCGTGCCAGACCATAAGGTTAAACCAAATGCAACTGGGGCCACAGAAATGTGCAGGACATCTCATCTCAGTTGACAACTAATCATAAGTATATATCAAATTAAGAAAACCATTTTATATGTATACATTACATTATTGTTTGCATACTTCATTTAGTCTACTTCAATATAAAGTAAGTGTCCTTATTTACTTTATTCAGTACATGCACTCAGATCGCCCTTCCTCTCCATTTTTACATTTATGGCATTTATCAGACGCCCTTATCCAGAGCGACTTACAATCAGTAGTTACAGGGACAGTCCCCCCCTGGAGCAACTTAGGGTTAAGTGTCTTGCTCAGGGACACAATGGTAGTAAGCGGGATTTGAACCCGGGTCTTCTGGTGTGTTTTTGTGCCTTTTATAGTGTCCTTGAGCTATTTGGCTCCTTTGTCTAGACACCACACTGCTGCATATTGTGCATGTGTCCAGCTGACGAGTGTGTACAACGTTTCAGCATACTGCTCCTGCATACCTGGGTTTCTCATTAGGACTGAGAAAGATAGAACTATTTAGAATCTATCTATTTATCTATCTGTTCTGGAAAATGAGAAGGCGTGCATAGTAAAGTGGCCATGGAATGCAGGCGTAATGTAGGGTCTGGAATGAAATGGCTGTCGTCTCACCTATATGAGGGAATCTGTGGTACAAGCAGAAGCGGCACCGAGCGGCGACCTGTGACCTCCGAGCTCCTCCTCCCTTTCTGCTGCTGCTTCTGGCCCTTCTTGTTGCCCCGCTGGTTCTGTGGCGTGGAAGGGCCCCGGGTGTACACCCTTTGTCCTCTGCTGCACCGGGTGGCTGGGTCATTCTCTTCTTCCTCCTCTTCGTCCTCCTCTTCTTCCCCTTCGGCTCTTGCGCCTTTCTGCCCCCGCCCAGCAGGGGGAGAGTGGTTCTCGCAGAAGGCAGTCTTCTTCACGGCAAAGGTGGTGCCGTTGGCGGCCGCCTCGCGAACCGGCTCGATCTTCATGAACAGGCCGGCCCTCTGAGCGCAGGTGACGTGGAAGGCGCGGTAGCAGTTGGCCTTGTGGCACTGAATGGACGCGCCCCTGCCCTTCTGCTTGCACAGGTAGCAGGTGAGCTTCCACCGAGCCGGGGGGATGTTCTTCACCCCCTCGACTGGCTCCAGGAACACAGTGTTGGCGAAACACACCTCCGGGATCCATATGGCGCAGATCACGTGGGCCCAGCTGCCGTCGCTGGTCTGTTTGAAGGCGCCTCCGCGGTTGGGGCAGAGCACGCAGTCCACAGGCCGCGAGGGCGACTGTAGACAGCGGCGGCACAGCCACTGGCCTTCGGGGATGTAAGGCACGCCGTAGCACTCCTGGTGAACGGCAAGGTTGCAAATGTCGCAGAAGAGGATGACGTTGCTGTTCAGGCACTCGTCGTCTAGACAGATGCAGCAGAACGCGTCCTCGTCGATGGTGTTCTGCGACAGCGCCTGACTCCGCGATTCCAAGATGGACTCCTGCTCCAGCCTGTCGATCAGCAGCTCGAAAGTGTCTGGGGACACAGAGGCGTGGCCATCAGATACACGTTTTTGGTTGACCATGTCCAGCCAGGCCATGTCCTGCTCGTCCATGTCGTACTCCGCCTCCATGTCCAGCTCCTCTCCAGACTTCTCCATGTAGCGGTAGTAGGCAACCGGGAGGGCGGCTGCTTCTGAAGGAGTGTAGGAGTCCAGCACGCGGAAAGTGGGCTCCGGGAGGGAACCGGCGAGTTGGGAGTAAGTGGACGGGTCCGTCTGCTTTTTAACATTCTTGGGGTCACCATGGCGACGACCTTGGGCTTGCTTGCCCTCCTTCTTCCTACCCTTGGCGGCGGCCGCTTTACGTCCTTGCTTGGCCCGGCCCAGAGACTGCTCGCTGTTCTCCTTGTTGCTGTTACATTCCGCCAAGTCCTCCGCCATCACCTCATCTTCGGTGATGACAGAGAGGGGGTCAGAAATGTTTATCCGATGAAGCCTGCCCTCCAGCTCCACCTCCACCATCTTCTGGGCCTGGGCGTAGGTCAGCGTCTCTCTAGTCACGGACAAGTCCAGTCTGCAGGGTGAACTGGGCCGGAACCGGATTTCCGGGCCCGCTCTACCCCTACCTCGCCCCCTGCCCGCGCCCAGCCCGCAGCCCCACGGCTGGCCGCCTCTCTTCTTCAGCCTCCTCATCGGTATTAACGTGCTCTACCCCCGCAACATCGGACTAGCCGCTGTGCGCAATGGTCCACGGGCGAGAGCGCCAAACGGGTCTACATTGCATTGCAGAACAAGCGGCGCGTTCGGAATTTGCTTTATGATGATTTCACATCATCACTCGACAAACTTGGCGGGTGGCGCGTGACTTTAGTAAATGCCGCGAAGTTTACAAACACACGACACGTCTCAAAGCGTATGTGACGGAGAAAAACAAAACCGCTCTATTGCGTCAGCTAATATATTAGCCGTTTAAAAAAAATTCACACACATGTATAATAAAACGTTTCACTTGATATTTTTATTTACTTTTTCTCCCCCCATCGCTCGTTATTGTAAAATGTACATACGCTCGAATTGTGGACATGCAGGGTTCGGGCTCGAGCACTCGGCTAACAGCCAATCAGCGTCGCCCTACGTTGCCCACGCTCCCCGTCAGCCAATCAGCGGCCAGATAAGACCTTTCCCTACATGCAGCTGACATAGTTGGGTTGCGGGGCGCTAAATACCAAACCAAGAAGGTAGCTGTCAGCCATTTTAGCCGTGCGGCGCTGTTTTCTGTGCAAGGGACGGTTGTATTTCGCGCCAGTGGCGGTTTTCAGAAATGTCACTTACAAAACCCACGACTCCCGTGCGCGCCCAGCACATGCGAAACGTGCACCGACGAGCGACAGTCGATGTCAGAACAGAAATTCCCATTGAAAGAGCCGAGACGGCGCGGCGCTACGCCGTCCTCCGAGCCGGACCGCTCGCCGCGAGGAGCGCCCCGCGGCCCGGGGCCGTGCGCTCGGCGGCCGCCGCGTGTGCGATGCGGGGGGAAAACTGCAGACTTACGGTGCGGACGGACCGCCGCGCTCGGCCGAGGAGGCCGGTCATTTGCAAGAGTGACAGCGTCCTGTCTCTGCAGCCAGCCGCGTTAGTCCTCCATTGATGTGACTTCAAGCAGCCGTCGCTCCACGGATCCTGCACCCGGGGCTCCTGGTCAGCGTCCCAGTATTTCTTTATTTATTTTCCGAAGCAACACTAACATTAAAGTCCAGCGGACGGAACAGCCTGGCGCTGGTTTTCAATTAAAATGGCCAGGGGGGGAAATACGCCCCTCTCGGAGAAACCAACTCTCGGCCTTTTATAGCGCGCATTTGCAGCGTCGAGAAGGCGCACTCTTCTGTGATTGGCTGAGGCGGAGGACCCGGGGCTGCGAGATGCAGCCACGCTACGTACCGTGGCCGCGCGAATAGAAAAGCAACAGCGACCAGGCCCCGCCTCCAACCACGCCTCTGCCACGCCCCCGTCAATGCATTTTACAGTAAACAATAAAACACTCCAGTTCTTAAACCACGTAGCCGCAAAAAATTCACACTTGCAGTTGCACATCAAAGTAAACAAAGAAGAAAATCTTTGTACAGTTATTAAAAAAAGATTTAAGTTTAACATAATGTGTGCAAGAAATCATGGTCAAAAATCAGGACAAAATATGACACGTGACGACATCCATAGTGTGGAATTAATTTCACTACAATTATTTGTATTTTATTTTCTGGTGGCCAGTTTTATGTACGACCCCAGATGAAAAGTGATGAAAAATGGTTCAATTACAGTTATTGCAACTGTTGCCTAATTGTCCCTGTCAAATATTTGACATTTACATTTACGGCATTTATCAGACGCCCTTATCCAGAGCGACTTACAATCAGTAGTTACAGGGACAGTCCCCCTGGAGCAACTTAGGGTTAAGTGTCTTGCTCAGGGACAAAATGGTAGTAAGCGGGATTTGAAGGTTCATAGGCGAGTGTGTTATCCACTAGGCTACTACCACCCTCATTTAATAAATGTATTAAATGATCCATGGTCTGTGGTTATAATTATCATCTGTTCTAGAGTGTGTACCTAATATTCATACACAATACATTTCATTAGTGTACACAATAGTGTAACAATTTAATTACATGCATAATAAAAAGGTATATATATTTATTTATGGGCTTCCACTTTTAGCTCCACCCACAATGACATATTCTGGCCATCCTATCAGCTTCCAGTATGCACCCATTTATTTATGCCAGCACCCTGTTATCCCAGACCCAGTCTGATCTCAACTCAGTTGCATTACAGAACAGAAGAGTTCAGAGTGGTAAGGAGAACTTACTTATTTTTTCTAATTCTTTTGCAAGATAAATCCTTTCAAGTCTGTTTTTTGCTCATTGGAGCCTTCACAGTAACTGTTTCTGTAACTGAAGGGGATATTTTAGTTTATGCCAGAAAACATGTATTTTTAAGTTTATTTAACAGACCGTCACACAGTTTGTTGACTGAATGGTTGCCTCTATCTTAAAATGGCTTTGTTCAAGTTTCAGATTTCTGATTATAAGCAAGTCTCATGAATCATCATTAATTTAGGCCATGTTCAAGAGATAAGGTTTCTTTGTCATGTTAACGTTCACTTACTTATCTTCATTTTTAAGGAGCAGAAGGCTCAATATGAGGACATTTGTTGGGTTTATTTTACATGCTACTGTTCTCCTGCTGGGATCAGGTGTCAGCATGGCAGGTAATTTTTTACTCATGCAACGAATGCAGATTTTTAACTTAGCCTTACTAGCACAGCTGTAAAAAAAACTTTGACATACTGACATAATAAATATGATGTATATGATATAATAAAATGTCTTAGAAAAGCTGTATGATACCGACGACCGAGGACTTCAGGCTGGGACTGCCATCGCCTGCGCACTGATAATTCACAGCTAACCAGTTGCTGCAAATCTGGCTGGGAGGTGTGGGCTAACAATTTCCTTCTCCAATATACGAGTTGGATGACCTGCTGCAAACAATGTTGGCATTTTTTGGGGGGTATTAGTAGGCTGGTTTATCACAGGAGGGTTGTAAATTGAGGTACCCTTGAGCAAGATGCTGTTCTCTTCCCCACTGCTCCTACACAGGACAAATAATCATGTTTCTTCGAACCCCATGTCTCGGCCTCCTCATTGAAGGAAGAAGCCAGGGGAATGTGGTATATCGTGGAAGAACACGCCCTAGTCTTCTTTCCTTTGCTGGAAAATACATTTTATACGGAATGTGTGCAACAGGTTAATCTATTCCCTCGAAAGGAAATAATGTACTCATAAGCGTAGGGTAGCACAGGTATGGTTCTATAACACAGGATTATACAGAAAAATGAAATATTTGTGCCACGGAGCAAGCTGAAGCAGTTGTAATGAAGCCATAAGTCCATGCAGTTATCTGAATAAGCAGAGGTTATTTGTCTATTTTTGTGCCAGTCTCGTCGCAACCGCTGGACACAAATGTGTTGCACAGGCTAGAAATGGGGGTTGGGGGTGGGACTGTCAGCTGGGGACGGCATCAAAGCAAAGGGGGCTGCATCCTGTTTGGCAACAGCTCGTACCCCACTTTGTCCGAGTGGAGGCTTGCCAGTTGACACACTCACAAAAGTTATGAATCAATTCAGCCCTAAAACACAAGCAGGCAGTGTTTGAGGGTCGCCAAGCAGCGACAGGGCTTTGAAGAGCCAGCGTGTCTGTCATGCTCTGAAAAGGAGGAGCTGATGCACGTCAACATCACCCTGTGCCACTGACGGAGCCCCGGGGGCGAAGGCTGAATCTGTGCTTTTGATGCTCTTTAACTGCCCTCCCACCCCTTGCTGCCATTTCTTTGTGCCTTGTTGAACCAACACCACTAATGTGGATTAGTCACAGTGGAGTCTTTGCAAATATTTTTTGATTCCAGAAGGCTCTTCAATAAGGAAGGGCAGAGGACCAAAACCCTTCTGGGGGCCGGAAGGCCCCGGCTGGCTCTGAGGGCATCAGTTCAACCCTTCTTTTCACCTTAAACTATCAGTGGCTGTGCTGAAACAGAAGTGGCTTGAAAAGGAGATCTTATAAAGCTGTAGCCTGGGATGATGCAGAGACTGATGATAGCAGCCTGGCAATGTGGATGGAAAGAAGCAAAGAAACAGCTCATCATCTTAGACAATGTTAGACATTGTAATGGTTTAGATTATTCTTCCATAATTTGACACATATTAACACATATTAGAGTAAGCTGTGAGTAATGCTCTTTTCTTTTACAGGAAAACAAGAATTATATGTAACAACCATAAAGGTTAGTTATTTGTGATAAATCTGTTAATGTCAATAAGGAATGCCATGAAAAATGCCACTTTTATCGTCCATTTTACAGCAAGACCCATACACAATGTCCAAAGGCAACCAACTTGAGGGTTACTGCATGGACCTTTTGTCGGAACTGGCTAAAAAATTAGGCTTCAAATACAGGGTGAACCTTGTGAAGGATGGGGCATATGGCAGGCAGGACGAGAACGGCAACTGGTATGGAATGATTGGGGAGGTTGTAAGAGGGGTGAGTATTGGCCCTGCCTTCTTTGGCAATAAAAGTGAAATAAAATGTGTAAAATAATGTCTTTAAAACAAATTTGATAAGCTCATGAAATCATGCACATTATAATGACACAAGGGGCAGTGGTGGCCTAGCGGTTAAGGAAGCGGCCCCGTATACGAAGGTTGCTGGTTCGGATCCCGATCCACCAAGGTGCCACTGAAGTGGCACCACTGAGCAAACTGCTCACACTGCTCCCCGGGCGCCTGTCATGGCTGCCCACTGCTCACTCAGGGTGATGGGTTAAATGCAGAGGACAAATTTCTTTGAACTCCATAAATGTTCCAATGGAATAATAACATTTGAAAGATGACCACAGAAATCATATTTAAACAAATCAACTCACAGATACAGAAATTAATGTCATGTTTATAGAAAAATTGTTCCAATAGCAGCTTATGCATGATTTTTAGTTGCAATTAATGAAGATGAAGACTGCTAATCAGAGGA
This sequence comes from Denticeps clupeoides, assembly GCF_900700375.1. NCBI lineage: Eukaryota > Metazoa > Chordata > Actinopteri > Clupeiformes > Denticipitidae > Denticeps > Denticeps clupeoides. The sequence goes on from NC_041718.1 coordinate 9,232,577, forward strand.
CTGCTCGTCTGATTCTCATGTAGGATGCTGATCTTGCGGTTGCTCCACTTACACTGACTGCCGCTCGGGAGAAGGCAGTAGGTATGACCAAGCCATTCATGCAAACTGGCATCAGCATCCTCTTGCGCAGAGATATGGCCTCGGAAGAGAGTGGATTTTTTGACTTCCTATCCCCCTTTTCCACCGAGACCTGGCTGGGGATTCTGATGGCTTACCTTGTGACGGCAGGTTGTTTCTGCGTTGTGTCCAGGTGAAGCATCAGTTCATTCCCTTTCTAAATATGTAATTGTCACATGGATTAGACCCCAAAACTGAAGTGTACGTTTCTGAACAGGCTGAGTCCTTGCGAATGGAGTCAACCTGAGACTGAGGAAAATAAATTTGGCTTCCTGCATAGTCTCTGGTATGCTGCTGGGGCTCTCAGCCTTCAAGGTAAATACAACAAAGACCTTTTTCTTTGCCTGGCGACAGCCTTCATTAGGCTTATGTGTATAAAGCAATTTTTAAATAAAGGCCACAAGAACATTCGAATAATCATTTTAATTCTGATCTTTCAAGGTGCTGGTCCACACCCTAGATCCGTTTCCGGTCGTGTGGTCAGCTGTACCTGGTGGCTCTTTGTGCTGGTGCTTCTGTCTTGCTACTTTGCCAACCTGAGCTTCACACAGTCCTCAGATTCCACACACCTCATGATCAAGGGCTTTGACGATTTGGCCAATCAGGACGTGATTGAGTATGGGACACTATCAGGGTCTTCTACACAGGCTTTCTTCAAGGTGATCCTCACCTTCTGGGTCACTGTCATGACTACCACATGTACACCTTATCCCATTGCCTGGTTTAATTTCACTTTAATTCATGTTTGTTTTTTAAAGAACTCAAATAACCCAGCCTACCGCAGGATCTATGAACACATGGAGAGAAGGAAGAGTTATGTGACCTCCATGGATGAGGGGGTTCAAAAGGCAAAGGAGGGAAACTACGCGTTTATTGGGGAGTCAGTGTCCCTGGACCTTGCTGTGGCGCGATACTGTGAACTGGTCCGAGCTCATGAGGTCATTGGCATGAGAGGGTACAGCATCGTAACACCACTGGGTAAGATGTAACTACACTTTCTACATTTTCTAACTATATTTTCTCTGTGAAATATAATAAATTCCTTCTGCCAAGCATGGTTCTACAGACTTGGTTTGAAATGCAACATTTCGCACATTTTATCATGAATTGGTCATTACTTCTTAAGACTACAGCTTGCTACAATGTACATTAAAAACCATTACAATGACACGTGACTTAGTGGGAAAGAGGCTCAGTGAGGTGGAGAAGATCTGGTCTGTGATTTGCTCCTGTGTTTTATCGTCTCACATGTGAAAGATTCCTCAACTGGCATTAAAACAATTTTCCTGTCCTTCTACATCTTTATGTAGGGATTGTTTCTAGCTAGGAAGCATTCTACATCCATGTTAGACCAGACCACACCCAGGAAGTAAATATTTTATTTTAACTAATTTAATTGTTCAATTTTGACAGACCTACTTATAAGACTGCATAAAGTAAACACAGAAAGGAAGTGACTCACCATAGACAGACAGTAGTGCTGTTGTCCCCATCGGAGTGATTTGACATGCTGTTGCCATCAGGCTCAAACATGCTGAAGAACCTGAGTGTGGCGATTCTCCAGCTGAGTGAATCCGGGGAACTGGCCTACCTGCGAAGCAAGTGGTGGGCCAGCAGCTGCATACCAGACAGCGCTAAGGCCTCCTCTCTCAAGGCCCGAGGCATGAGGGGCATTTTCCTGCTGCTGGCGGTTGGACTTGGCCTGGGGGTGCTGCTGTCCCTGCTGGAGCTTACTTCCAAGGCTCGCAGCAACGCCGAGGAGCAGAGGGTGGGTAATGTGGTTGAAGAGAATAGAAGTGAATACTATGTGCTTTGGGGTTTTATGGATAATAAGTTGGCATATAGACATCGTTGCCTGTTCTTCCCACCCCTGCAGAAGTCATGCTGCTCAGTTTTATCACAGGAGCTTGGACATCGTTTAAGGGGCACCAATGTGAGGAGAACCCAGGAGACTCCCGAAAAAAGCAAAGCATGAAAATCTCATAGTGAAACATTGAAATCATTTTTTTTTCCCTAACCCACAATACACATGTATCACATTGATGTGATTTATAAATGACTTTAACAACCTCTAAAAATGCTTCATAAAAAAAATGTTTTTTCCTTATGTGTTTGTTGTAATAAGGAAGAATTACTCTATGTATAGAACTAATTCTGCAATCTGTTAATAATTCTGATGAATTGAATTGGAATTGTAGAGCAATCTTCAAACTATTTTAGAATGGACATAACTGCATAATACAGAGTTACAAGTTGATCAATGGACTTAAATTAACTGAATAGTAAGTAAGTAAGAACCAAGAGAAAAGATAAGTAGTTACTCTTTTATTTGAAATGCTTGATGTAAATTTTACAATAGAAAATATCAATGACATGCATTCATGTTTTACTAATAAATTTGAAATGGAGACTTAATTTGTGTAGGAGTTGATGGTATACTGCTATTAAAACACCATATGTTTCTTTTATCCCTGTGCTCTTATGTGATTAGAAGAAACTGAAATGGATGAAAAGCCAAAGCAACGTGTATAGTCAGCTCAAGTGAAACTAAAGCTGTAAATTAGTACAGCGATAAAAATGAAATCACATTAAGTAATACATACAAAAAGTGCTGCTGACATCTCTTTAGGAAAGAAAACAATGAAAATACATTTAACATAATGTGGCACTTGCATTAAACAGTACACTTTACAAGTTATCTTTATCATGGCTGTACACTATTATTATACACTGGATTTTCTAAATAATCTGAATATCTCAGTATCGTATGTTTCTCTTATAAAATTTTAGAACATTTTATCATGCTCTGTAATGTTAAAAAATGCTTTTCTCATGGCTAATCAGTAAACTTTTTTTCAGCCTGGATTTGCATGCAGGAATAGGAATAGACTGAATCAGCAGATGTTTTTCACTTAATGTTTCTCAGTTGTTTCCTTGTGCTGCTTTTGTTCTACAGTGTCGCTCGATCTGTAAAAAAAAAAAAAAAAAAAAAACGTCAACACCACCTAAATGTCAGAAAAAGCAATTATCTAAAATGGAGGATAGTGAGAAGATGACCAATTGTTTTCATTATTTAATTTACAAAGGCAAACTAGGTGACTAGGGGCACTGGTGGCCTAGCGGTTAAGGAAGCAGCCCCGTAATCAGAAGGTTGCCAGTTGGAATCCCGATCTGTCAAGGTGCCACTGAGGTGCCACTGAGCAAAGCACCGTCCCCACACACTGCTCCCCGGGGTGATGGGTTAAATGCAGAGGACAAATTTCACTGTGTGCACCGTGTGCTGTGCTGCTGTGTATCACATGTGACAATCACTTCACTTTAACCTTTAACTCTTCAGTCACAAACCGCGTGTTGACAGTCACAGGTAATATTCTATTCATATGAGATGCTGGATGTTTTATTTTCATAAACTGGCAGCAGTAATCATCAACATAAAACACTAATAAATATAGCTGAAGGTTTACTTTTTGAAATATGACAAGAAATTCTATTCTCATTTCTAATTCGAATGCACAAACATCACCATAATCCTTTAGAGCAACACAGAACTTACCGCTGAAAAACAATGGTGATTTGCACCTGATCTCCCGGATTTTCTGCTCGAACAGGGCGTTCATTTCCCTCTGTAGGGTGCCCGTGTCTTGATGTCGATGAACGGGCACCCGCGACGGGAGGCTCTCCAGGTCGAGACTCTCCAGGCTGTCATTGCTGCTCTCGCTGTTGGGAAGGTGACCAGGATTTGTTCCGTAGCCGCCATCGTTTTGACAGACAGGATTCTGCCAGTTCACGTGAGTTCTGGTGCTGGGGAAGGGACTCCCCGGAGATGGGGGATGCCTCCGGGGAACACTTTTGCTTCTTCTGTCAGATGAATCGGAATAGGGTTGGGTGCCCCTTTGATTAATCATATTGCGCCTGGGTTTGGCGGGTGTTGATGGAATGGGCATGAAGTAGCTCTGGTTGTTTGACTGGCACACAGGACTGCCGACTGGCCCTGGTGCCCTCTCAGCTGGATCCGTCTGGGTTCCTTGTTCAGTTCGTAATACTCCCTTTGGGTTTGTTAAGCCTGCTTTTGGGATCTCAACAGTCTGATAGGGATGTGGGGTTTGTTTTAAGGATCCAACATTTAACGTATAAACTTTGGACTGTGGTAACCGTTCCAGTGGTACTAGTGTGGTTGTGTCCTGTTTGAGCAGCCTAGATCCTTCTACATATTCTAACACATCCTTTTTGGGTAGTGCTGGATGTCTTTTTTTCACAGAAAGTGAAAGTTCCTCTTTATGCTGTGGTGGCCAGCAGGGGGCTGCTGCCGATGTACTCTGCAGTGGCGGCCAGTTGGGCTTACATTCCGGAAGCTGGACCTCTCGCTTCTTGCTGTTCATGTTGTTATCAGCCCCCAAGTTGATGTAACCAAAAGTGGTGTCTTGGCCAGCAGAACTGTTTGTAGGAGACAAGCAGCTCCTCATGTCCCTCTTCTTCTCCTGGAAACAGACTCTCTGTGCCCGTTTAAGAGGCTCGCTCTGCACGCCACTGGTGATTGACAGGACCCTGCTTCCCTCTGAAGTGGCATCATCGTCAGAGAGGGGCTTACAGAGGGATGTGTCTGAGGACACTTTCTTGACTTTGGACAGGCCCTTGGTGGGAGCACTGGAGGCCTTTTGCAGAAGATGCTTCACGGCATTGTGTTTGCTCTAGAAGTTACAAATAAATGGATTATTACTTGAGATTTAAAATGTAATTATATAATTAATCAAATTACATCAACTATTAATTATTATATTGTCATGTTTAGTATGACTAAAATGTAGCAGGTACCAGTAATTTATATTTATAGGTACAAAACCTTTCTTTATATAGCATCTTATGTTCTGGCCAACAAGTAATTGACATATACATATATAATTGACATATACTCAACCCATTTTTAAATTCAGAACAGGGTTTAAGACACTGTCCAGACGCAATTTTGAATTTGAGAATCGCTTGTATAAAATTTCATTTATATTGCATAATTAGTAGCTTTCTACATGGATCTCTACCTATCAGCTATAATCTAGCTTTTGCAGTTTACAGTGAACTTGCCTTGCCACTTATGTCACTCACAGCAATATGAACAAAGACAGAAGCCTCCTCCATACCCTCCAGATAAACATGCCGGTAACCTTATGAAGAGATTTTTAAACAAGCTTAAACAGTTGGATCAGCTGAGCCTGGTTAGTCAATGGGATGGAACAAGTGAAGTGTAAGTTACCTGGTAACATGCTCATGAAGGCTATGGTGCGCTGTCCAATAAAATCTCTCCCGATTGGATTATGATCCCAGACCATAAAGCGCACCAGTGCAATCTGTGGCAGGTGTACCATAAAGACCAGCGTTTCTTCCCACATCGGGTTAAAACCTGTTACAAACACAAATCCAATATGCACACATGACAAAGCTTTTTTTTTTTTACAGTGTACCACAAGGGGGTGCTCCAGTTTCACCATATCTCATGGCTGGGGAGAGATGATTGGGACAAATCCAGCACTTTGGGCAAAATTATGAATATTCCAACCCCTATGCATACTGAATAACTTTTGCATTGGCTGGTGCATCTTTCAGACACTCACCATTATCATACACCACCCTGGTCTGTTTTTTGTCACAGTCAGCAGGCAATCCAACGATCTCCACTTCAACCAAAGGATCTATGATCTGTGGAAAGAAATTTAATCCGGTAAATGCAATGTATGAATGTAGATCAGAATTCTTTAGAATCCCGAATTGTGCTGGACTTTATGTCAGGAATCTTTTGAATTAAAATTCAGATTTGTGTGTACCTCTCCCCTGTCACCTAAAATGGAATCTTTTGGCTTGGGCAGCTGCTGACCACTAATGATTTTCAGCACCAGCTGTTTCTTCTTGTGTCCTGACAGCGGGTCATCCAACGTTGGGTTAAAGGCACCTGAATGTCATTGTCACAAAAGAGTCGTAAGTACTCAGGCCCACCATGGTAACACGCCCATTCAGACAGCAGTTATATTCATGTAAATATTATATTCATTACTCACCTTTACACATACACTTGGGTTTCAGAAGGTACCCACAGTTGCCATTGGTGGCAAATTTGGCTCTGTTCAGCTGCAGCATACGGTCTTCTGTTTGATAATTGAGCGCAACTGAAAAAAGGGATCATTAGTCAACAATAACCCTTACAGAAATTATTTCATGATCAGCAAACATGATGAACACAACATTGTGAATCACTGAACACAAAGAATAAAAGGTTAACTGCTGCTGCACCACGAGTTCCTTAAATAAACCAAATTTAAAACTAGATGAGCTTTTTAAGGACCCTTTGGATGATTAATGTCATGGAATTTATTGAGCCTAACACTGGTTGAGGGCAGGGACTCACAGCTCTCAATAATAGGTGGGAGGAGGAAATTGTAGAAGCTGGAAGATCCCTGCACCAACACAGGGACAGTATGCAGATGTAAAGCTGGATTTAAACCCATGACCTTGGACATTTACGGAATTTATCAGACACCCTTATCCAGAATGTCTTACAATCAGTATTTACAGGGACAGTTTCCCCTGGAGACACTCAGGCTTAAGTGCTGATAAACCCAGACTCTTCAGGCTCTCGCTGCTGAGAAGGGTTTGGCGGGTGTTGATGGAATGGGCATGAAGTAGCTCTGGTTGTTTGACTGGCACACAGGACTGCCGACTGGCTCTAGTGCCCTCTCAGCTGGATCCGTCTGGGTTCCTTGTTCAGTTTGTAATACTCCCTTTGGGTTAGTTAAACCTACTTTAGAGCTCAACATTCTGAAATGAATCCAGGGTTTGTTTTAAGGATCCAACACTTAACGTTTAACATTTGGACTGTGGTACCCGTTCCAGTGGTACTAGTGTGGTTGTGTCCTTTTTGAGCAGCCTAGGGGTTAAGTACTGATGGACCCAATTATGTGGCCTAGAGTTAAGTACTGATGGACCCAATCGTAGTAAGTGGGGCCCACTTGGCTCACTAATTTAATGTGTGAAATATATGTGCCTTTCATGTAACATATAATTCCTTTCAACGAAGCAATGTTTGGTGCATCTGTTCTCCACATGCCTTGATTGCAAGATTCACAAGTGAATCAGATTACAGCAGTGTTGGGCCTTCACACACACCGTGCGGCTTCACATTTATGTTTGTTTGAGAAGGCTGCTGATAGTGAAAGTGAAAGTGATTGAAGTAATTGTCATTGTTATACACTGCAGCACAGCACACGGTGGCACAACGAAATGGGTCCTCTGCTTTTAACCATCACCCTGGGTGAGCAGTGGGCAGCCACGACAGACGTCCGTGGAGCAGTGTGTGGGGCTGGTGCTTTGCTCAGTGGCACCTCAGTGGCACCATGGTGGATCGGGATTCGAACCAGCAACTTTCTGGGTTGCATCAATCTCAGGCTATCACGCTCACGCAAAAAAAACTAGATCCAGTCACTCACATTTGTGTAATTGCCTGGTGCCACCATCAGGTGGCATCATATCTCTGTTTTGCCTTGTTTGCTGTCATTATCATCCTATGTGTTCCACATGACACTAATTTGCTGCTTTACAGTTCCCATCCTTTCCTTTCTCCGGTGTCGCATCCCTATGTACCTCGTCACTTTACTTTTACCTTCAAGTTAGACCTTGCACAGAGTATATGGTTTGGTTCATGCTCTCTGCCCCTCATGCCATTTATTCTATTTTCATTAAGTTTCACAATGTCATGCAACTCTCTCACATGCTTCTTCTCCGGAAGGACAATATGCTATTGACTGGTTGAGGAAAAAAAACTTTGAATCCATATAATTGCCAGATTCTGTGGTTTGGGACTAATTTGAAAAAAAAAGAACTAAACGTTTCCATTTCACGGTTTCATTAAACAGAACAATACCCAAACTATAAAGGGTATTGGGTGGTAGTAGCCTAGAGGGTAACACACTCGCCTATGAACCAGAAGACCTGGGTTCGAATCCCATTTACTACCATTGTGTCCCTGAGCAAGACACTTAACCCTAAGTTGCTCCGTGGGGAGCTGTCCCTGTAACTACTGATTGTAAGTCGCTCTGGATAAGGGCGTCTGATAAATGCTTTAAATGTTAAATGTAAGTGTTATGGGGATAAAGGCGAGAAAATAAGTGTGCACAAATGTGCTGGGAGACAGGATGTCTCAAACCAAAATTCTCAGTCCAGCCAACTGACTAGGTGTTCTTATAAACTCTTATAGGGATTATTTATATTAGCTGCACCGTATGATCTTTTGTGTTGTGTCAATGTTCATACCCAAGTGGCATCCTGCGTTCCAGAATGGCTGAGGGTTGAAATTGCTGGAGTCCACGCGGTAGTTGGAGGGATAGACCCTTAAGAGCTGGCGCTGGTTAAAGCGCACCAGCTGGGCAGGCTTCATCTGCAGGATCTGGTTAGTAATGGTCTCGTTCAGGGAGGACACTTGCCAGCTGCACATGTACGCTGCAGCCAGAGAACACACACGTTTACGCGTCATTAGAACCACTGATGAGGAGTCGGCTCATCACGCCAAGGTCACAGCCCTGTGTACTGAATGAATGGGAATTTCAGTTCACACCTTGAGTTTCAATATCATGGACGTGGACGGATTTTGTGTACTTGACGAGGTCGGACAGGGCTCTGGAGAGCCTCATAGTCTTCCTCTTTCTAAAAGAAAGCATATCAATTTTCAAATCAGTTATCAGAACTCATATCCTCACATATGTATGAAAATTTTAATCTCATACCTGCCATAATAGATATCCTGTCTCCGTGCAACCATTTTTGAAGGCTCTGGATCTGTGTCTGAATCTTCCAGAATCGGTTTCTTTTTCACTTTTCCTCGCTTTTTCTTCTGAAGAATATGAAAGAATGCCTTTTGAATGTCAATGTCAGTATATAGTAATGCACATTATGAACATATTATTAAAACATTTAATACTACTATAACTATAAAAATGTGATATATATAGAAGATTACAGAGATGTACCACAGCACCTCAGAATGATTTAATTCTGCCACTGGTAAAGGGCTTTCACAAAATTAAAATAAAAAATGAACCTTTCTTTTAAAGCTGCCCATGAAGGATCTGCGGAGGAACCTGCTGGCCTTGGATTCTTCACCAGTGTCTGTAACTTCGCCTGTCCCCTGCATAGAAGAACATAAAGTCAGATAAATGTCCTCAATAATTAATGTTGATTCTAATTCATCCACTTCTATTTTCTTCCAAGCTCTTGGGTAAAGAACTGCTACCAGTTGTGTTTCTTGCTGTCCTGGCTGAAGCCCAGGTAGGTGAGGAGGGTTGCATTAGGAAGGGCATCTGGCGTAAAACTTTTGCCAAAATGTTTGACATCTAAAGAGACATGCAATCCTTGAACATGCAACTGGGGTTTCTCAGCTTTTACCTCTCCATTTAGCTTTGGCTCCTCCTCATCTTCTTCATCCTCTTCACCACTGTCCTCGTCAGACACGTCCCCCTCATCTGCATCTGCATCTATGTTTGCAGGGAGTTTCTTTCCCTGGAAAAAAAAACATTTGTGAATGAGATTGATCATTTTAATGATCATAAATTAAATGGACAATCAATACTATCAGCAATGTTCTTCCTTCGGTACCTTAACTAAAATTTTTCCTTTAAGAACTTCGGGGCAAGGCAGGCGTCGTGTTGTCTCATTGGCATTGACTGTGGACAGGTCAAGTTTGTCCTGAAGCACTTCAATAAGGTACTGAGCCATTTTCTTCTGCTGAGGCACTGTGCAGTGGTTCTCTATGGACAGGATCACAGGGTATCTGGAAGTACAGTAGACGCAGTTTTTTCATGGAAAGGATGTAATGGCAAAGTGTTGCAGAAGAGGAGATTATTTTGAGAAGGAAAGACACCTACTGGCTTTTGACAAAGGCATATTTGTTGATAGATTCAACTATGTCTCTGAAGAGGATTTTTGAGGTAAGCGTGTAGCCATGGTGGACTATAGGCTCACCATCTGGACCATCCCAGCAGTCCACTGGAAAAGGTGTGACACACCAACTTGCTATCACATCAATACTGCCATTCACAGAAAACGTCACAGTTACAATATACTGATTAAAAGAAACCCGACAATTAAATCTATACAAATATATTTACAGGGACAGTTGTCAGGAGCACAGTGGTGGATGGGTTGGTGGGTTAGAGGTGTGAATGAGGACCCGTGAATGAGCCACTGACCTTCAACGCACCGACAGCCAGCTTTTAGTACATAGGCGTACATGTCCACCCGGGACTGAGAGAGCAGCTGGTCCCCTGTTAAGTAGGTGTTGTGTGAGGACGCGATGAAGTAGTTGCAGAGGGGCTGCGTCATGTCCTGGTTCACCTCATAGTGTGCCGGGTTAAACACGTCTCCCGCTGGACTACGCATGTAGCTGGTGAACCCTGTGAGTGAAAACAGGATTCAGTGGTAACATAGGGCAATTTTATTCCTAATATGAATTCTATCCATTATTAACGGTCATCCACTGCCACTAAAGCAGTCAAACACACAGCAAGTGAATATACACGACCAGACAAAAAGATGCAGCTACTCATTTATGGGTCTTGCATTTTTTTACATTATAAAACAAAAATCGATGACACAGGACTATGAAATGACACACGTGAAGTTATGTAATAAACCAAAAATCTAAAAACATTTGAGTCTCTCCAAATCATAGAGCTTTTGCTGTGATGGCAGCCAGCATTTCACACTCTTGGCGTCCTGAAGGTTTTTGCTGAACACACTCATGTTGAAGGCATTTCATGGAGCAGCCTTTGATGCTGACAATAGTGAATAAAGCAGCTATGATGGTAAAAAGAGGCAAATCGGCAACAAATATACTTGCATTAGTGCATCCTACTCATCTTGTTTGTGAATAAGAATCATCTCAGAGACTCCTGGTGTATCTCTAGAGAGAGCACGAGCACCACCAGTTTGAGAATCAAGGCATTGTGTCACCAAAAATCAATCAATCTTACCATCAATTCCAAAAACCATGTGAGCTGCATTCTGAGGATTCGGCTCAAACAGTTTTATAATTTCCTGGCACTGTTCTTTGGTAACACCAGTCATCTAAAAACACAATTCAGAGAGAATTTTATAAGAATGATGTACAACTGCAGCAGTTCAGCAAACATTACAACCACCAGTCCATAAAACAGTATAACAGCATTGACTTGCCAACCTTCTGTTCAACTTCTAGAAAGCGCAGAAGGTCCTTCACATCCATGTAGTCTTTCTCACTGCTGTAGCTGAGCATGATTAAATAGAGGTCTCTGCGAGTGGACATCATCTTGTAGAAACTGCAGAATTCATCGAAGGCTAAGGAACCTTCATTTTCATCTGTATCTGCTTCCTGTGGGGGGTTTTACAGTAGATATCATTTCCACGAATGTACATTGTGACAGAAACACATAATTGCTATATTTAATGACATAAGTTTAGCTACATAGCTTGATTATTAACTGGTACAAAAAGACGGGAGCACATAACTCCAAATTTGGCTTGACTTCACTATGTTCGCATAGATTTCCTGCTATTAACGTAAGAAAGACGCGGGACCAGACGGAGTGAGAAGAAATGAAAATAAGAACAGTTGATTATGAAATATCTGACTCACACTTTGTTGAAGAAATAATTGAGTCAGCGCAGGGCACGTAAGAGGCTGCTTCAGCAGGCAGCGAACACCACCATTGCATAGGATTACTGAAGTACAGCAGCGTCAACAGATAACGTATTACGCTTAAGGCCATCTGTCTAGTGGGGGCCAGATGGCCTATTCTAAACCAGCACGCCTCTACTCAACAGTGAAGCCTACACTGAGATGATCAACACGGATACATGCACAGTGACTAACCTTGACCCAAAACATCTCATATTGATCACTAACGTAGGTGCTAACAAATCTATTCATTTTAAGCACATACCGTGAACATTTCCTGAACTTTCTGTCTAGACAGGTTGACATTGAGCTTGTGAAGAAGTTGTAGAACTTCACTGATGCTGAGATTTCCATCACCATTTTTGTCTGCCTCTGAGAATGTCTGTTTCAGCCACATGCAAGAAAAATTCAGGAAATTCATCTCAAAATAAAAAACTGATGTTCCGCTCCTCGGGTGGCCGCTCTTTAAGCATATTGCTGTGATCATATACATTCACTTGCTAATTAGGGTGAATAGATGAAGCCCAACCCCAGTCCTACACAGATACTTCAGCTGTGGAAATAGTAAATTGTTCTCTCTTGTACCAGATATTGTTCCATCTAAACTAAAATCAAACGTTTGGACACACCTACTCTGTGGCAGTTATGGAGACGAAGATGGAGCAATTTCAAAATCCAATGCAAGAAACATATTTATTTAGAGAAAGTGAACTATGTTGAAGTTTTTTTTTACCTTCACTATTGTCATGAGAGGCTCATTAACGTGACTGAATGATAAGAAAGTGTCACCTTAAACTTTCAGGACTGTTGGAAACCATCCCCGTTGTCTAAGGTGACGGAGAGAAGCCAGGAGTATGAAATGCTGCCACCACAGCAAAAGCTACTTTGGAGAACCTCAAATTTTTCACGTTTTGTTTATTACGCCTCCGTATGTTATTTCGTAGTTCTGAGCCTTCAGTTTTGTTCTAAAATAAAAAAAAAAATCCAAGACCCATAAATGAGTAGGTGCGTCCAAACTTTTGACTGGTAGTGTACATGGCCACACAATTTAGCTCAACCAGTTAAAGGCTGAAGGTAACTCAATAGGCAACATGGTCAACGTGGCCCCTGAGTTAAAACGTTTGCCCACCCCTGATCTACATGAATGTTCGGAATGTTCTGATGAGTCTACGGTGACCCATTGCATCATGTGGTTCTTTGCCTCATGTGCTTCTACCAACTCCGAATTTGGCAAAAAAAACTATGGAATGATTTCTAAGCAGAGATGTTCAGTTATAACCGCACGACCAAATTAACCAAAACACCCGCGTCACCCTCCTGTGGAACATGACAAAGGATATTGATCACGTGTGCGCTGTCTTTTGGCCAGACTGTCCTCATCGCTGATGCCAGCCATCAAGTACTTAAGGCCTGTAATCCAAGTTCGCGCTTCCTCGGCCGTTGAGGTGACCAAGTCAAGTGATTCCACACGGTAGCCATGGTAAATACTGAAGCAGCAGTTGGGGTCCAGGTTACTATTCACAAAGTGTTGAAACGCCTCTGTCTTCTTGCCCTCACACACTTCATGGATGGAGTCAATGGAAACTGTGAAATGAAGCAAGAAATTGGCTCAGCACATCAAATGCAAAATTTTTTGAATGTTTCTATTCCATGAAAAAGAACTCAGTTCTATACAATTCAGCTGTAATCCACTGACTTTTAGCTCTTTCTCGTTTCCTGGAGGGCCGCCACCTAATACAGGACCTGTGCTCATCCAAGTAGAAGTACCGCAGCAGAGTTTTAGATTTACCACGCAGTTTGATCATCTCAGTTCCGCCTTGCATGGTGCACATGCAGCGCTCCACTGGTGCATGTGAAAAAGATGAAGAAATACATGAACACACACGCAAAGAAAAGACAATGCTACCAGATCTAGAAATCCACAATTTCATATTGGCACAAATCATGAACAATAGGAAAACAACAGCTACCAATGTGCCATCATCAGTCCATATGTCTTGTCTGGCCTGTATATTGTCTGTACGTTGCATAAAACACACCCTATTAGCATCTCTACAGTTAGCTGGTGTTGTGTCTCATTGGGTGGTAGTAGCCTAGTGGGTAACACACTTGCCTATAAACCAGACGACCACAAAGTCATGTATTTTTGGCTTTGGTTCAGAGCTTTTCAGCAACAGAAAGTAAACTGTCCGTAATATTTTTGGTCTGAACTCGTAGGGACGCTGGAGTGCAGGGTCACGTGGTTCCCACGGTCCACTTCCCTTGGTCTAATCTCAGCGGATTGTCTTCTGTCCATATGCTCTAAGTTCACTCCAGCAAACAAGGACAACAAACTGTACAAAACCACACAAGGCTGATTCCCTTCTCAACTTATAGGAGGAATTGATTATTCTCAACTAATCAAGGTCTATTCTATCTGATAAATGCTAATAAATCTGCATTATACTTTGTTTGTGTGGCAGATTAAATATGAGACGAGGTATTAATCATTCACGGAGAATAATAACTAAAATAATTGTGTGGAGTATAAAATAATTCGATCACTTAGTACAGGTGTGTCTGTTGAGATCGGCTACATTCTGTCAGAAGCTTTACTTCTACTCACCAATTTGTCCCAGTCTCCATTTGGGCGTCGCGACAATGCTTCCACCGATCCAGAAGAACTCCTCTGCCAGTCGGGATACCGAGTGTTTCTGCCAGAGCTTTGGGGAGGACATCAGGCCAGGGGTGGCCGAGTTGAAAGGGCTGGATGTTGACGTCTTTCTCACTGGAGAAGGAGAGAGCATGGCGGTGAACGGAGCCATCCCTGGAGTAGTGCTTCTTACAGGATTATTCATGTTGGTTTCTCCGCTGAAGCTCTGGTCATGTTCTCCATCCGTTGCTCATTTGCCAGGTTCAACACTTAAATAAGTAATATGTTGTAGAGAAAAACACCAATAAGTCCAGAATCGCAGGAAGGCATGTTTAATTCTTCTTGGCACAAAAACTTAAGACTGGACCGCTTGTTGCTTTTCGCCAGGGTTGCCGACTGAACTCCCAAAACTCTAACCCATAGCAGCCCTGCATTGTGCAGTGGAGACAGTGCAGACCTGCGCAACATGTGCCATCCGGCAGTAAGTCTCTAATCCTGGGATGAAGCGCCTGCATTACATGGACAAACGGATTTTCATGGTAGTGAAGGCTCTACCAATAAGAAAGCAATGCAATAGCGGTCTGGTTACTTAGATCTCAAACTGAGCAGAACACCATACATCGATTTGATCATGGTTACCTGTCAAGAAGGTTTAATTATTAGAAAGCCATTATAAAATGATTATAAAATATACGAAGGAATGCAAGATGCACCTTTATTGATAATGGTGGTATAAACGCCTGATGATTTGATAAATTGATTTGTATAAATATGACAAAGAGACACTGACAAGGAATACAGAGTGTAAATGATACATTATACAGTTTGGGATGAGACAGTGAACAAGATCTGAATGGATGACAGGTGAATATCATTTATGCAAATTATATATAATAATCATATATTATATACCTGCATTATATATTAGCAACACAGGTCTGAACATCTCGTATCTGTTTCAAAGACATTTCATCTTTCTAACAGAAATTACTTTAAAGCTGTACAAGTCTAGACACTTCTTGCTGTGACTCCGCCCTCCACTTTCAGTTACTGATCAAGGACTAATGCACCACTCCTTCATCACATACCTGGCTCCTCACTACTGGTAATGTCAGGAAGCATGCCACCACTAACCTGAACATAGTTTTATATATTCGAGTCACGGATTTTGATTGTTGTTCAGAAAAGGCGTCCTGTGGTCCCCTTGATGGGTTATTAAGGGATTCTCAGTAGCGTGCAATTTCTACCCTTCTGTCTAATATGGAGCCTCTACATGACTGAAAGAGGAAACTTTGCAACAGTGTTTTGGGCATTCATATTCATTCATTGCTGTTCATGGACAAAATTATCTTATCGCAGTTTGCCTGTAGATAATGTGTCCTGATGATTCTATGTAAGGTGGATAGGGCACCTTTTCCCTTTCATTTAGGCTCTTTGATAAAATACTGGAATTTCCTCATCTTGGGAATTTTCATGGTCTTAATGAAACATTATTTTTCTTTATATACCTTATCTTCTTAACTTTATCTTCTTATATTGTGTTTTCTTGTTCAATGGTCCAGTAGTATGCAATAGGCAGTAAATACAAACACACCCACACAAAAAAGACCCTGCAAAGAAATGCATTTTGTTTATTTGTTTTAATGATATATTATATGGAATTTTAATTGGAAAAAG
The DNA here is from genome assembly GCF_900700375.1 of Denticeps clupeoides. Lineage (NCBI taxonomy): Eukaryota > Metazoa > Chordata > Actinopteri > Clupeiformes > Denticipitidae > Denticeps > Denticeps clupeoides. The sequence goes on from NC_041718.1 coordinate 9,248,695, forward strand.
TATTGAAACAAGCGGCAAATAATGTACATCATAATGAAACAATGCAGAATTTTATTACACTGTTATCAAATCGTTTTGCCAAGGTGACATAGAACAGGGATTCATACCTTTAAACATAAATCTCTATTTTCTTACTCTATATTAAAGGGAAACAAAGAAATAATAAATTAAACAATGAAAGATGTGTTGCTTCAAGAATATGTTTTTCTCTCCTGAAAATGTAATTTGATAAAAGAGGGGCTACAAATATATCGAATTATATATCAAGCTTATATATATATATATATATATATATATATATATATATATATATATATATAATTCTATACTATACATCACATACATGCTGCCTCAATTCCTCCTCAATACTCTTTGTAATTTAGTCTGTTGATTTTTAGGTGATCGAATATGGATATAAAAATGACCTGACCATTTTTGCATCAGTTGCTTTCAATCTGTTCATAATGTCATATTGTTTATCTATATATAAATGCCCAAAGGTAGAAAATAAGAAAGAAGAAAGTTATAAGATTTACATAATCAAGAATCCAAATGTTTACTGTGTATTGTTTCAAGTGGCAGTAAAAATAGAAGCCATTTATATAACAGGTATATAACAAGCAAATATATCAACAGCTATTTTATTCACACGTTTTTTTTTCTTAAACATAATAAGTGGTATTCACGTAAGTGTGGAATAAAAACCAAAAAGTATGAAAATCTTTTTCCATGTTTGCTTAATGTAATTTGAAAACATAAATGGGAGTAAAATGCAAAATACAACTCTTTTCTCAAAAGTGCAATTTTTTTCTGTTGAGTAAAAAAATATATATCCTTATTTTATACATAGAAATGTTACGTTAGAAATAGCATGTTTATTGAAGTGAGCTCTAAAACCATTGACTAAAATGAATGTTTGTAACTAACTAAAGCAGCAAACTATAGTTTTATTTTTAACTATTTGAGGAGACATCCGATTTAAATCCAATTTCTAAAATAAAAAGGTTGTAGAATCTTTGACTGCAATGCCATTTTCGCCCATCTGCAAAATTTAAAAGACCTTTCGATTTAAATTAGGTGAAATATTTTCTGTAAAATATATTCCAAGACGTTAAAACTGGTAATGAGTAATACTTGCATAAAATATTGATGTTAAGGACAAACGGCGGGACAGATCCTAGATTAATACTTGCTGATACTTCCGGTTTTAAGCACATAAGAACAAAAACAGAAATACGAGAAGCTAATCCATAAACATGTACCTATAATAGTAGCCTGCGTTCATGCAACAAAGTCCGATAAAGTTACAAAAAAATTACGCAAGTAAGCAAAACCATGTAAATGTAATTGATACGACCATCCTACAGTATGAAGGTCCTGTTGTTTGATACCGTTTACATTAGAATCAGTGGCACTAGCAGGATTTTCTTCTGCTACTGTCGTTCCACAAAGTTTTGTTTTTCCCTATATATTCAAGTATATACCTTTTGCAAGAAAAAAAAAACATTTAAATAGCTTATAACAAAAATCCTCTGATAGCTTATGAAGCTGACGGAGGGTAGAGAAGTCCCATTTGAAGAGTCGGTCCTGGAGTTTAACTGTCTTGTCCTTTGGGTTGTACTAGTTGACATGCCTAACCATGCTTCTTCCAGTTTTGTAATATTCACATATTTATGTTACAATTCCCACACTGATGAAGTGATTTTTGACTTCCAACGCTTTTTTTTTTTTTTCTCCTTTGTTCGGTTCTTCAGAGGTGCAGTACTGCAGTACATAAATCACACATCCACCCCCAGGGTAATACGTTCAAGCCTTCCACTCACTCACACACAGACAGACAGACAGGGACAGAAAAGCGCTCATCACACTCTGCTTCCATCATGTCTAGGACACGTCCACCTTCTCTTTCATCCTCCCATTCTCTGAGTTTGGGCCCAGGACCACAGGCTCCTCCGTGCTGAGATGTTTGATCCCCAGCTGGTCCTGTAGCTCGCTCACCACCCTCTCCAGGCTCTGCCTGGCCTCACGCTCCCTCTGCAGGTCTGTCCTCAGCTGCTCCCGGTCCACCTCTGCCTGCTGCAGTTTCACTTGCAGCTCCTCGATCTACAGCACGGCCAGAAGGAAGACGAACGGTGAGAATGGTGCATCGGACCCTTAAGTGGAAATGCCAGGTATAAAATTGCATGACTTGGCTGCTAAGGTGCGGGGGCGTGCCTCACCTGAGTGGAATACTTGGCCCGTAGGTTGCCGGCCTCGCAGCCCTTATCGCACACTCGCAGCTGCCGCTCCCGGTCCAGTTCTCGCTTCAGCCGGCCACATGACTCATTGGCGTCTCGCACCTTCTTCTCGCACTCTGCACGCAGCCGCTCGATCTCTTTTCTCAGGTTGCGCTTGGCCTCAATTGCCTCTCTCAGACGCCCTTTCTTAGTCACTCTCACAAACTCCAGCTCCTGACCGAGAACACAGTTAAAAGTAGACAACATTGGAAACGAGCGTGTTAGCATGTATGTTTAATGATATTTAAATACATTAAAGCAATAAAATGCATCTGAAACCAATCATAGGACAATTATACTGAGAGCTTGAGTCTCAAATTGGTGGCTCTTTCTGTGAGATGGAAATACTGACATTTATGGAAGAAAAAATCTGCAGTGTAATCTGACTGAGGAGCTTAATAAAGTACAGGTGGAACATGGAAAGGTCATATCTTCAATAAAACAAATATTGTTATATAATATATATGGTCATATGATGCACAAAACCTCCATCCAGCCATTATTCAGATATTGGCATTGTTGTTTAATAAAACGATACAACATCATAGTCATAAGTCATTAATCAAACTTCATAGTGGTAACTAGGGGGAAAGATGTGCTATTATGAATATACCTGCTGGAGGCTGCGTTTTGCCTGCAGCGCTGCACTCAGCTTCTCTTCCTGTTTCACCCTCATCCTCACGATCTCCTGCAGGAAGCGGTCTCTGGCCTCCTTGGAAGTCAGGTCACTGTACAGCGTCTGTCTCAGGGCCTCCAGGTCAGAGCAGGGAAGCGCGAGTGGCTGCAGTCTCTCCTCACGGCCCTCCTGGCTCCTCTGTGCGGTGAGGTTGATGGGTCGACCAGCAGAGGTGGAGGTGAATGGAGGAGATGCCAGGGCTGAGAGGGACTGAGGGGCTGCTGTGGGGGAAAAAAGCAAGAATCTTTTTTTAGAAAATATCCACAATGTGAGGTATAATATGAATCAATGCTTTAGGTTGTATACTTACATTCACAAACAAGTATATGTGTGTGTATGCAATATGTACTCAATGTTGCATTAAAATATTAAGTAATTTTCTGATGATAACATTGAAATAGAAGAATTCAGAGATATATAGTTACCATTTATCTAATTTACTATCCTATTGTATATATTTTTTTAATAAATTGAAGTTGAGGTGGCTTAAGGTTGAGTCTAACCATTTCATTTATGCTGAACTGGAATCTATATATATGACAACCAAAATTGAAATTTGAAAACTGAATTTGTTAATATCTTCATTACTTCACTACATTACATTCATTACAACACTAAATGTTTAATAAAAATATAATAAATAAATAAAGTGGCGCAAGAATGGCAGTGTCTCATACATATTTTTCATGAGCCACCAGGGATGAGTTTTCATTCCTCATGTTCACCAGAAGGTGTCGCTCTTACAAAGAAAATCTGAGCGGTTGTGCAGGCAATCAACTTTCCAGTGTCACGTTTGGACACATTAACCCGTCCCCTGGTGTCTGTGAGTGTGTTATGTTGCGTCTAAAAGAGAAGACGTACGTGCTTCGCAGTTGTCAACCTCAATCTCTCCATCTGAGTCTGTGCTGGGTCTTGGTTTGGCTGTCGGCTGTGGCGTTTCCCTCGCTGCCCATTTCTTCGGGGGCCTGAAGTCATTGCCTGCACTCTTAACCGGTGTCTTGATTTCACTGAAATGGGAGACTTGGTGGTTTGACAGTGATGGGTGTTCGTTCTTCTGAGCTTGTCGTGGGGTTGCAGAGACTTTTGAGACCACCGAGCTCTCAGTACTTTTGCAATGGGTTCTACTAAAAAAAAAAAATGAAATAATTTTTTTTTTTTATTATTTTGCAAAGTAGGTTAAAGTTGGTTAAAGTAGGTTAATTGCTTCAAGCTTCTATTGTTCCTCAAAGCCTGAAACACACATTGACCAGACGAAAAACACAAAACCGCGCCCTAATCATCTTTTACCATTTTATTTTGTGGTGCCCACCAAGCTCACCTCTCATGCAGATGACTGGATGTCTCTTTATCACCAGATGGGATTCTGGGGGACCAGGGCCGGAAGGCAGAGGGCCTCTGTTTGAACTGAAGCTGTTTGAGATCCTACAGAGAACACACAAACACAGAGCTCATTAGGAACCCATTCAGCACAATGCAATTACCTCCGCCGCAGAAAGAGCCCAACAAAGCTACCCTGTGTTCAGGCGGCAGGAGTGCTATCTTCTATCTGGGATTTAGATGATGAAAGCAGTGTTCGAATAAACTGCTGTGCCTTCCTTTCCCAAGATTCCCTTCAACTTAACAAACTGGGGAAAAAAGAAACCAAAAAAAAAACCCCAACCTTGTTAGCAGAATCTGAGAGCGCCTGCAGCCAGTCAGGTTTCTCCTTCTCCTCTGAAGGCGAGTGTGCGTATTCATACTTGGACTTCTTAGCTGGAATTGGGCTGTACGTCTGTGAAGAGAGACAATAAAGGAGGTTACGACAGTGGACTAAACAACAAAGCAGCAAAACCAGCTCTCCATCTACAAAACCAACAGCATTCCGCGGCAGTGGGCCTATAGGCAAATGCACAGATAACAGCAGGAACTGAGGCCCGGCAGGTAGCCAGCGTGCCCTCAGGTCGGTGCGTGTCGGCGCGGGGACGTGTTTACTTTAGCTGAACGAGAGGCCTGCCTAGGCCTGCGATGCTTGCACTGAACATTCAGGAATCCGCAACGCTCCTGTAACCAAAGACTGCTCCTCGGAACCCTCCCCCCGAACACTCGCCGACAGCTTATCTGCGGACTTTTGAACCCTCCACCTTCTTCTGCCCTGGAGGCTGCAACCCTGCGAACCCGCCGGCTGTACCGGTGCTTTGTGGGAGTCTGGTGATGAATCGGGCCGCGAATGCTTCAGTGGGAAGCGCGATTCGCGTCTAGCAGCTGAAGGCCAAGATAACCGTCATTCTGGCTCCAAAGCGCGGTGCGATGGGGGAGGTGTAGGCCTGGCACCTCCGCGCTCCCCGCCACGCCACGCCACGCAGAGCGCCACATGCTCGCAAATCGCGCCGCTTCTACTCTGCGTTCCTGCGCACAGGGCTGTAGCAGCGTAAGCGCGTGGCGTGACTGCGGCTGTCTGGAGTCCCGACCGGCCCACAGCGCGCATACACACCCTCTTCAGCGCCCAAGGACTCTTGACCCGCCACTTTTCTACAGCTCTTTCAAAGCCTCCTGCACAGCAGGCGCTACAGAGGCAATTATGTGTGTTTGCGCGCGTGTGTGTTTTTCTACACTCTACCATTGTGCGTCCCCAGAATCAAGGCCTATAATTTGAGACACGTTAAGTTCAGGCTACACAGCCTTCAAAGTCGTTCATACTGCACAACTTCTAACTAGTGAGGGTTCTTACTTGGACAACCGATCAGTGAAGGGGGCTGAGACACAACATGATGTCCCAACTGGTTTGTTGGGTGGCCAAAACCACATTCTGTCACGTCAAGAAGAAACACGGGAAATGACCCTGCCGCGAGCTGTAAAGCCGGCCGAAAATGACTATGGTGAGCCCCACCAGTTCCTAGTCATCAGATAGTTCTGGCAGATTTGTGTGTTTGGCAGCACGTCGTGCGCTATTTTGCGCTCGTGATGTATTGAAAAAAAAAAACGTAGTTAATTTTGATTACAGTTGGTGACAGAAAAAAATAACACTAACAAAAGGGATCGTGAGATCCTCCTCTTCGTTATACAGATAACTAGCAAGTGGAAGTGGGGGCTCTGAGACTCAGAACGTCAGAAAGTTCTTCAAATTATGAAGCACTGGTTTTCTTTTAAATCGTTCCGACTTCACGGTTCTGTCCTTTTTCGACACCTTTGATGGGTCTAATCTTACAGGCACTTAAGCGTTGCAGGTAAACCAAGCTAATCTCCATTGTGACCATCGCCTCACCTGCGGAATGTAGGGCGCAGGGCAGCAGCCTTTCATTAAACGGCGGCCCGGCAGAAACTTGAGCCGAGCTCGTCAATGGCCGCGCCGCCCCGCTCTCCCAACAAAGGCTGTCTGTCTGGTTCTGTTACTTCCCTGAGGTTTGCAGTTCCAGGAAGGCCATGCGCCCCAGACATAATAGCCTCCGACTGCACCACCCTCGCAGACACCACAAGCGACGTGCTGGCCGGGTCTCCAGGCGGGGCGGGCTCGCCACGGCCCTCGCCGCTGCAACACGCCGAGGCCCGGGCTCCGAATCGCATCCCGCATTGTTAACCGAGACTTCATCAGACGCGGGGACTCGTGTTGTTGCGATGTCCTATCGACACTGGCGGAGAAGCATACGCACAAGTCGCCCTGTGTGACTGGTCAAAGAGACAGCAGCAACGGAACCTCGCAAAAAACAACACCTCTCCGAATGAAGCTCGCGGGCGCCCAGTGCCAGAGACAAGCTTGGCACTATTCCACGGCGTTCCATAAGGGACCATTCAGTGCCATGCAGGCTACATACATCCAGCCGGGGCCTGTGCCGTCGCCGAGAGACAGAGCGGGAGCAGGAGGGCCACGTTTCCTCTCTGCAGTTTGCTTTGGCAGGCGCCCCTGTGGGAACCCAGCGAGTCTGGCTCCTGAATGTGAGAGGGCGTGATGAGGAGGGCCTTGGGAGGGGGGGGGGGGAAACGAGGTATATACGGTGGGGGTGGGAGCCGGGCCGCAGAGGAAGCACAAAGACAGGAGGAATGTACACTGGAAGGCCAAGTACAGCCTCCCCCTTTTAAAAAGTGTCCATTCAGACGTTTCCATTCCCGCCGTCTACACACACACACACACACATACATACATATATATATATATATATATATTTTAAGTGCACGTAAGAACCTCTCCCATTAGGAAATGGGACGTACGCGGAGCGGCTCTCCGGCAAAGACAGAGCCCCGACTCCACCGTCTCAACTGCACTCGGCCGTTTCCTGTGGATACTAATTAGAGCATGATAATGTACTGCCACTGTTTAGTGTCAGACAGCCTAGGTGACACTGTATGTGTGTGTGTAAATGGGAGAAGGAAAATTTTAACCTTCAAATCCCTGCAGTTCGAGTCACTGAAACGTATTATAAAACAAACAAACAGAAAAAAACTTGTTTATGCATGTGTACGTACATACATACGCAGCCGGCAGGCCCAAAGCCCGCCCCTCCCCGCCAATCGCCCTTCGCTTTTCCCAACTGGCCTGAGGTCACGGCACAAAAGGATGTTTGCCTTTCTGTGCTTTTGGCCACTTCGCCGCTACTCGGGTTGTGTGTTTTGACTCACGGTCACGTAAACTTCCTTCCCAGTTTCAGTTTCCTTGTACAGGGCAGCAGGTTTTCATGAATCCCTGCATGTTTCAGCAGTTTCCTTTCTGCTGGTACATTACAGCAACCCTCGGGCTGCAGAGGAGCGGCACCATTGTAAAAAAAAAGAATGTTGTGCTCGGCACTGTTCTACAAAAGATATAAAAATAAAAAAAAAAAGTTCCAAGGTGGTCTGAAAGTTTGCTTCCACATTTCTCAAATTTATATTTCAGTAGTTTTCTTCTCATTGGGAGCTATGTGTAATACGTACTCTTGCTTAGTTACATGGGGCCTAAAGTCATAATCGAGTTCCAAAAATGGAAATTGAACCAAATTGTGACTCAAGCACGAATCAATTGCTATTTAATTTGAATCTTCTGATCTGTGGCAGCAATTCACAGCAGACAGTAGCCATTCCTAACATGTACAGAGGAAGAGCCCATTATTACTATGATGAAGAACCACACAGTTCCAAAACGGACAAGTTAGCACTTTTCAAGAGGGTTTGCTAACTTTCTACCTGCCCAGACACTGACATGCATGTTTCAAATGTTTTTTTTATTTAACACGCATGCACATGCACATGCACATGCACATGCACGCACACACGTTACATTTTGTGAAATATAATGAATGGTCATGGTGCCACTGCTCACTAAGATGATGGGTTACATGCAGAGGACACATTTCGTTGTGACACCGCGTGCTGCGCATCACAATGGCAAAAACCATCGCCCACTGGTGCCATAGAGAATCTCGAATGTGAAACTGGTCATTGCTATGCTGGCAACGGCAGTTTCTCGAGTGTGCATAACCCAGCATCATCACTCAGAAACAAAAGACGAGAGTGTGTACACGCAGCCTGGAACAAAAATAGGTCTCGCCTATTGAACTTCCTCTGGCTACAAACAGCCCCTAAGTGGCCCAATGACAGTTGTGCGAGAGCGCTGTATTAATAACGGCGCATAGCAACGGCAGCGGGAACAACAGTTTCACGTTACAGGCTGCTTTCCTCCCCGAAATCCCAACCGTAATCCCGAAATCTGTGTGCGGATCTTAACGCCGCTCTGTCCGAATCAAGGGCACAACAGTTGGCAGAGAGAGATCACCCGAGTAACCTCACGAAGGGGCGTTGCAACAAGTCGGCCTGGGCCACGTAAAGGACAGTGGGACGCCTTACAAAAGCTCGTGCAAGCCTCAGTCGTTGGAGTCACATTTTCCCAGTGGTAACTGCACACACACACACACACACACACACACACACACATCCTGCCCTTTTCCACAAACAGCTGCAGCACGAGACGGAAATCTCGGTGTATCGCAACACTTTTCCTCGTTATCGGGTCAATTTCACCGACTTTGCTTGCTTTTCAGATTCCACTTGGCTAAGCCTCAAGCAGCTTAGGCCAGACACCAGCCAGGAAGGACTGGACGCACTAGCGTGAGGACAAGCTCAGAGAAAAGCAGCGTTGATTGGATTGTCCAAATAGCCTTTCGCACCGAGGCTGTGAGCGAACTGAGCTGAGGACTTGTTTGTGGGGGTACCAAGGAGTTAAACGGGGTCAATGCTAACAAACCAAAAAAAAAAAAAAAGAAAAGAAAAAGGCGGACAGTTCCATACTGAACGATGCATTCCTGGAAATCCTAACAGAAAACTGCCTGCTCCGTATTAATAATAATAATAATAAGTTCCATTGTCTTCCTTTCTCGCCACTGGACTGGGGCTGAATGGAGCTGGAGTGGAGGTGTGGGGCGTCTCTACGAACTTCATGCCTGCTGGTCAGGCAGGCTTTCTCCACTTGCGTCCCAAGCGTGAATAATTATAAAAAAACAGCAGGCATGAACCGGCGCATTGTTTGCCAGTCAAAGACGGTCAAATCTAATTCAGGTCAGGGCTAGCAGTGAAAACGGAGCACCTGCGCCCAAAATGCGGTTAGGGTTCGAAAACCTGGGGCCAGCTCACTGATCAGCCACAACATTAAAACCAGTCGAATATTGTGTAGGTTCCCTTCGCGACACTAAAACGATCATGGAGTCCAAAAGAAACACCAAGACATTAGGGCTATTCTCTGGAAAGTAATATTTGTACTTTTACTTGGATTTAAGATGAGCACTCAGATCATGTGGAACGTAATTTAATTTCAATGTGTTTAGAAAAACTGAAGGTTTTGTAGACATTTGAAACATAATGTCGCGATGTAACATGTTTACTAATTGCAATGAAAGCATGTAGCTTTTACACCAGTAACCACGTTGTCCTGCGCATCACACCATCTTGGTCGTTTTAGTTGCATATATTGGTTTTGCATAAACATTATTTTATTGAAATGTTGCACAGTTTTGACACCCATTATACATTGAAATATTTGTTACAGGAGTTTTCTCTGAATGCTTATAGTGTTTACAGAAGTGAGACTAGTTTTCTGCGTCCCGTGGCAAGTTTTCAAACTGCTCGTACGGCTTTTGCCATAATTTTATAATTGAACTACGCAGTAATAAGGCACGACAAGTACTACATACATGTCACACTTGTTCATAGGACTGACCGCTAGTTATGGGGATAAAGTTACTTGTGTAATCAAAATGTACGGGGCATCACAGAGAATAGTCCTCTAGCAGCAGATCTTTTGAGTAAGTAAGTAACAAGATGATGTCTCCATTAGAGGTGTGAACCTTCACTGGTCTCACGATTTGATTACGAATATCATGTCAGCGATTCAATTCGATACCTTGATGCATCCCATTTATTTTTCTACATTACTTCACATTATGTTTTCAGATATGTCAGTGAGATGAGAGTTTTTCCAACCTGGAGCAGTGCTGTACTCAGATCAAGCAGCCACAGTAACTAATGGCACTACATTTTAATTAGCTGCCAAAAAATCACCAAGCAACGTCATTATGATATAATCGATTAACGTCTGCATCGCGATGCATTGATTATGAGCATAATTTCAACAGCCCATGGCTTCAACCTCGTCGTCCCTCAAATCATTCTTCAGTGTGGCAGGCCGCATTATCCAAACCAAATCTCTTCTATAGCTTTACAATGAACAAACATCCAACGGTCCACAAGATTTGAGAGGATTCAACATACCACTTCACCTTCCATTGCTCCATGCTCCCATTCTGTTTGAAACGGGTCATCTGACTGGTCTGAAGAAACCGTCCCATACACCATGGCAAAATTTGATACCTCACCTCACCAGATATTCTTCCTTGAACCCTTTTCTGGTAGACCTGCCGTGTTGCAGATGGTCTGAACCAATCATCTAGCATCAATTCGTTTAAAACTCAATTTTGAAATCTAATGTATAAAATTGGCATAAATCAGAACTTGGATGAGTCAGACCCAAACACTGCTGACTGTGCTAGATGTTTTGAGTTGGGTTGGGATTAGGTCTGGGCACATTGATATGAAAGTTTGTGAATTTGTATTCATGGAGCTGCTGATTTACAGGAACCTCTTCAGGTCATCTGTGCAAATTGCTGACACGGGATTTAAAGCTCCACTCCTGCACTCAGGGCGTGAAGCAAAACTATGGCACAGTTCTACCACCACTGCAGATATGCATGCACGCGCACACACACACACACACACACACACACACACACACACACACAATGCCTTTCTGCTCCTCTTCACATCTAGCACACTATTAATGGAGGAACAGCTGCAGAGCCAAACAGGAAGCTGGAGGGCATGATGGGTAACAAGAGACAGCTATAAACCGCACTCTCCCCTCCATGTTATGCGTGAGATTTAGCAGGGATGCTACATCGTTACCACAGCTCAAACTTCCATCATAGATGCCATAATTCCTAGACTCTTATAGAACCATGTGATCCATATTTAATTACATCCTGTCATTTTAAAACGAGTGAAGTGGAGTGTGGGGTGACAAGACAGTCATTCCACGCAGACGTGAGACTGTAACTCAAGTGTCGGACTGCCTACATTTTTAATCTGCAAGATTAGTGCTCAAGCTTAGGCAGAGAGGACAGAAAGACGATTAAAGTATCAATGGATAACCTCTCCAGCCCAAACAGAACCGGCTCTAAATAAAGAGGCCATAACACTGCGTAATGCACACAGCGAGATCCGAACGGCAGTGGGGAACAAGAACGACTCCGGGAATCAAGAGTGCTGGGAGCTGACCTTTTCTCGAGGGACAAGGGAGACTCTCCATCTGTGGACATTCTCAGAAGACCGGGGCGGTTGCCCTCCCACGACAGTGTGATTGAGGGAGCAGATGGACAATCAGCTCTTCCAAAATGGCGAGTTTCACGTCAACAGTGCTCTCGCTGAAAAGCCCCATCTCGTTTGCGCTGACAACAATTTGCTCTCCATAGAGAGAGAGAGAGAGAGTACAACATCATCTAGCTTGTGCTGCATCGGTGAAAGTGGAGTGATTGTCAATGTGATAGAGTGCAGCACAGCATATGGTGCACACAGTTAAATGTGTTCTACGCATTTATCCCATCACCTTGTAGGGCAGTAGGCAGCGTATGTGTGGTGACGGTACTTTGGTCAGCAACCTGATGATACTGCAGCGATATTGCAGTGCTGGAGCTTTGGTTAAGCCTGGGTAACTGCCATGTCAGCGATAAGAGTCATTCGGGACTGGGTTTGGGGGCGGCCAGACGAATGCCACCCCTCTCCTGAGTCACACCGAATGTTTGTGGAGAACCTGGCGCTAAAGCATTCGTAGACGACCTGATTCTGGGTCAGGGTTTCCTATGTTGCAGAGCAACTACCACGCATCGATCGACTGAAGTAAGACTTTGTAGGGGGCAGTGGTGGCCTAGCGGTTAAGAAAGCGGCCCCGTAATCAGAGCGTTCGAATCCCGATCCACCAAGGTGCCACTGAGCAAAGCACCATCCTCACACACTGCCTGTCACCAAGGGTGATGGCTAAAAGCAGAGGACACATATTGTTGTGTCACCGTGTGCTGTGCTATACAATGACAATCACTTCACTTTCGTTATGGGTCCACTTCCTTACCCACTAGGCCGCCACTGCCCTTTTAATGTACATTAAAACATACACTGTACATTTAAATGACAGAAAAATTGTACACAATAACGTGCCAAAAGGTAATCAAGCTCCTTGTGTATTAGACCTAACGAACAAAAAAAGTAATTTCTGAGGAAGCAGACTCCAAATAATCCTTCAGCTTCACTCTCAGCTGTTGCAGCAATTCCCTCTGCTGTCTGTTCAGATCTCACTGTCCTTCCTGTCAATAATCAACCTGTCCAGACAATTTACAGACACACACACACACACACACACACACACACACACACGTCTACCTGAAACTGCTGATGTGCATTGTACTCTGCTGGGTCTGGGAATGACACCGGCAGGTAAAACACACCCTCCTCCAGCCAAATAAGGCCGCCAGGCAGAGAGGGGGGCAGGTGGTGGGTTTTATTTGGAGGATGAAAGGGGGGCTGAATGCCAAGGAGAGGTTAAAAGGTATGAGGGTTCAGCTGAGGGGTGCTGGGGGATGGGGTGATTGTTTAAAGAAAAAAAAGTGCTCTGAAAGAGTGGGGTGAAGTTAGGGTCACTGTTTAGGGTCCCATGTGATGTCACTTCACCGACACTGTGTCTGGCCTGGGAGGACGGTGGCAGTGAACGGTGCGGGCGGTGATAAATTGTTTTATTGTAAAGATGCCAGGGTGCTCGCCAGGTCCCGATACTCGTGCCTCGTGCTTGTCCTCTACTGTTACATATCTGCACATGGAACAAAATTCCCCAACTAAAAAAAACTAAACAAAACCAAAACAAAGCTCTCTCTAAACACAGAATGGCGTCAGGCACATTTAGTCTGGACTCTCTCACACACAGACACACACACACACACACACACGCACAGTCACTAAAATTACAGTCAAGCCAAAACAATCCAACCAGTCAAGCCATCCATCCGTATATGAGGTCACTCCTTAATATGTAATAATTCCAGCATCCGTCCAGCTAAGGACGCGGGTAATCACCCCGGACTAATGGATCTTGCTGCAGTTCTGTGAAACACATTCCATGTTTGGGGGGGTGGTGGGAGGTGTTGGTGAGAGAGGGCGGGAGGGGGGGGGGTCGCCTCTAATTGAGGTTCGCTAGAGCCGGCCTTGGAATGTATTTATTTTGCCCTGCTTTACGCACGACCACTTTAAAAGCCCAATGTTCCCTCTGCATTCGTCAAAACAAACGCGAGCGTGGCGGGAGTCGCTAATGGAGGTAGACAGAATGACAGGAAGCATTAGAAACAACGAGAGTGCAGCAACAAAAAAAATATATATAAAAAAAAACAGGATTATGTGGAAATGGAGAATAAATATATCAAAGGGGGGCTAAAAAAAAGTTTCTGTCCAAACTTGCTCGACATTATGAATAATTTTCATGCAATTTTTGTGCCGTCAATTGCTCTATTTGTACTTATTCCATCTATCCACTGTTCTACACAAATGTCTTGCTAATACAATTTAATCATAATAATGTATATGTCTATATACGGTCAGAATATTATATCACACATATTATTAATATTGTCTATTGTCTATAAGATATTGATAAGCATTCAAAAAACGAGATTTGAGAATGGTTAGCTGAATGTCCCATACAGAACATAATGAGGTAAGGTGTTACATACTGCATTATTTCATTCACTCCAGCATGCTGTCTGTTTTGTGACCCTGAAAATTCCTGGAAATGTCTTTTTCCTGGACGATTTTATTACACTCCTCTGAATTTAAAGAGGCCAATGTTTTTCTCCATAGCAACAGCCACCGAAGGATGCAGGCACAGCTAAGCTCTGACTCAACAAACAGAACCCCGAGAAAAGAGAGAATTGGACATCTCAGCGCCAGGGTTTTCCCCATGCGAGGCCCACTCCCAACACCCAAAGTGACTTTACACCGCCTGGAGGATGCAGAATGGCTGTAAAAATGTACATAGCACAGCTGACTCGTATTAAACACATGAACATTGGCAGCTATTAGCCTCCTGAGAAGTGGTGGAGATGACAAGAGGATGTTGTCATTACCATCGCCCTTGGGCCGCTGACGAAGGGCGGGGTCATTGGACGACCTAATAGGTTCTGGATTTGCCAGATCTGGCGTGAAACCGGCCAGCAAGATGGTCAGAAATAGGGGCCAGTGTGTTACATAAGTGTCTCCTTTGGGTGCTCAGCTCCCAGGAGATGCCCTGCTCAGCGCGTTAAAGTCGTTCAGTCTGATCCGGTCAGCAGATTATGGGCTGTGCTCCTATTGCAGGGCTGCTAAGAGGGCACGGTGTTAGCGTGTAATCTCCCAGCAGCTCCCATCGCCTCTGCCCACCCAGTGCCCGTCAAATCTGCCCTCGCTGGCACCACAATACCATGTCTGGGTCCAGCCCTGTCGTCCCAGCCTGGCATTATTACCGAGTGCCCATACATGTAAGGTCAGTAAAGTATAAAGATTTAAATTATAATTCCCATGTTGGTCCTTCACAAAGGGTCGTTTAGTACATGGTCTAATTATTTCTCCTCTCCAAATGGCTCAAAGATTTTTCATACATATAAAATGTTATTTGTTTTTTAAATACCCCTGGTAAACCATAACCTAATAATATAATAATGTAGAATGTTTACTATAACCTTAAAAAAACCCATTGCAATATAGAGTAGAACAAAAAAAACTAAACCACGGCTTTACTGCAGCCAGACCATATATTTAGAGTTGGAAATACAATGACCGGAATGTGTAGATTAGAGGTAATGTTACTGTAAAAGGGCGTACAGGCTTTGCAGTCTTTCGTCGTCTCTTCCTCGGAGACAGGGAACAGACACCAGTGAGGCGGTGAGGGGAGGCCCTACACAGGAACTCAATAATAACTTTCAACAGTCTAGCCAGCAGGCTGGAGGCCCAGACTGCGGCTGTTCCGTCCTCGCGCCCTCCCTCCATCCGCCCCCTCCGCGCTCCAGGACTCCTCCCTCTGCCCTTCCACCCGGCCTGTGTCTGTTCCGCACGACTAATGCATTCTGCAGACAGCCCGGGGCTCTTAAAGAGACAGCGTGCACATTTCCCCACACCGGTTCTTTTCTCGCCTTTCCTTCCCTATACCTCCATCTCCATTTTTTAATAAAATATTTTTTGATCTAGGGATAAAATGACAGGCTTGGGTGAAGGCGGCTTTGACGCGATCTGTAGAAAACAGGTAAAGAGGCAGTCGAGCACGACCCATGGGCATTGGCGCTGGAAACGTATTTGCAGCCATTATCAAGATAATTATTAGAGGCAAATCAAATGAACCCAATCAGGCCGGGTTCAAAAAGAGCTGCTGCCGCCATGAGGTTAGCCGGGGTGGCCCTCTCATAAATCAAAAGCGATTGCATTACTGCCGTCTGCTCTGCGGTTGCTCATAATGCATCTGGATGCTAAGTGCATCCCGCACCGTGAACATGGAGCACGCTGAAGTATGAGACAGTTCTTTTCTGAAAAATAAAGATAAGCCAAGTTGTCTTTATTCAGGTTTTTGTGTGTCTGTGTGCTCGTGGAAACTGGAAAATTCTGAAGCAGGACATCTCTCCGCTTGAGACTAAATTTCGGGATGTGGGACTGGAGGCGGGCAACCCAACTAGTGGGGCAGAGCTGCTCACCACAGTGAGGAAATAATTAAAAATTTAATAGGCTTGAGTGACACAGAAACCTTCAAGGGCGTGCCTGCCAAACACGCTTTCTTTCTTCTGCTGTCAGCGTTTCTCCTTTGCTCTGGATGATGCAGAATGTGTGTGTCTGTGTGTGTGTGTGTGTGTGTGTGTGAGGTGGGGTATTCTGGAGTCTGGAAATACGATCCCATTGAGAGACGTAAAAATGAAATAAAACGGGGAAGGAAGTGGCGTGGTGGAGGCTGCGTTTAGCGTTTCAAGCTAAATACATATAATGACTGTTTCACGTTGTTTCGCTTTTTTTATGTCAGGGATTCATGATACTTGAGACAGAATAGGAAAAATCTTAAAAACATAACATCCAGAGGAAAATATTATATATAATTTGACATTTTCAAACATTATGATCGTTATAGTTCTTATAGTATAGGGACAATTAAAAACGAAAGGAAATGAATAGAAAAAATATTGATCACCAGAGAGGCTTTTCTAATAATCAAGATAACGGATTGTGGCTGATAAAGGTATTGCGTCATTAACAGACATTTCCAGCTACCAGAGTCATTTACAACATGACCAACGTCTGGACTGCTTTTCTAAATTACCCTAAACCTTCGACCATTTGTGAACAGCAATCGTTACAAAACCCCACATCTGAGAAAGTTCTTCAAGTTCTCCAAATGGCAGAATGATACAGAATGTCACTGTGCTCTGAGAGGGTGGAAAAGCCTCCTCATTCACAGAAAGCGAGACTTGCTCTGAGGAAAGGGACCAATTTCTCATTCAGCTCATTCAAGAACCCGCTCGGCAGCAACGCATGAGCCCTTCCGAACGGTTATCCCGTACGGCGCACGCAACTCCTCCATCATAAACACAAATGCGGCGGCCAAAACAAAGCAGGCTGAGACCCACACCGCCTATGCCGATGACGCACTTGCGCAGCATTTATCCACTGAGTCATCTGGGCCTGTATAATTCAGCGCCATCTGTGTGATTCGAAGTCTCATCTTTGCCCAGTCGAACCGCGTCACTCCGCTCCACATGCCCGCCTGTTACAAACTTTCGCTTCCCACCACCCTTCAATCATCTCTCCATACTGAGCAGGACGTGGACGGGGGGGTGGTGGAGGTGGCCGGGGCACAAGGCAATGAACTTCTGACCCGCCATTTAGGCCAATATAGGCTTTAGTGAAGGCTAGGGGTCTCGGGGGCAACCAAAGTCCACCGTGCATTCTGTCTCCGTCTCCCCACTTCCACGTCTCACCCTGCAGTCCCATAAAAAACCCCCCAGTAAAACTCCCTCTCTGCCCCTTTTATGGCTGCCATATGGCGGAGCGGGCCCGTCCGGCTCTGAGACGCGCCATCTCGGGACCTGCCTGTTCTCCAGTTAAACCAGTGGCCCTCAGCAGCATGAAGCCGACATTCATGAGAGGAAAAAGGAGAAAAGGTTACAGTTAGGTTCAAAACACCTAAAAACATGTCAAATTATTCAGAACAATGCTTAATCTGTACATGCACTTAATCAACAATTTTAATCACAATATGCCCTGCAGTGTTTGCACACACACACACACACACATTCCCAACCCAATTTACTGAGAGTAGCAGTCATCAGGAGTTTCAACACTGTGTCTGTTTGCACACCTAGGAGTGCCACTGAGCACGAGGAGGGCCGTGGAGTTTCCCCCATAATTTACTTCTGACCTCCATTCACAGAAATGTTGGAAAATCCTTTTTTTTTTTTTTTTTACCCTGTATTCAGTTTTATGAAACTGAAATTCAGCTTTGGCCCAAAAGCCCCGGCTTGCAAAGCAAATGTTGACTGAATTCCGTTTTTAAACGGCGTTGATTTAATTAAGCCGCTCAGAACAAACAGCACAGACGCAGCGTCCAAGTCCTTGGCATTTTCATACGAGTCTCTGAGCATTTACAAGAGGTTAAGAGGACAAGGTTCCCAAATGCAAGAAGAAGAAACGACTCAATCAATGACTTCCTTTCACCACTTATCAATTAAACTGATTGGCTACTCCTGCAAAAGCAAATGGTGATCCTTTACCACGCCAAAGACTGACGTTTACGTCCTGCAATTCAACCTGACCTCCTGGCAACCCCAGCCCCAGCTTCCTGGCCATTAGGGGAGCTGTGACTTCAGGCTATTGGGGTAATAAAGGTTAACAGTCTCCTCGGTGACTTGACAAGGCCACTGTAAAAACACAGGAGGCTATGCCAAAAGATCACTGAAGCTTTTAAAGCTGGTCAACTGGTCAGCACACACACACACACACACACACATCAATATTATAGAGAGGCCATTCAAAACATCGTCCAATTCAAAGGTTTGATGAATGGAATGCGGCTATAAAAGGTTTTTCTCCATCTTCATGAATTAATCTACATTTTGGAATGAATGAAAACGGTTTCATTAATAATGATTTTGTTCTTGTACATTCATTTAATGGGTTAATGTAGAGTTATTAAAAGTGAATCTATTACACTGTGTAATACTGTACTAATAAAAGGCCGACTGAAAACCAAAAAAGCACCAGACTGTCTCTGAGACTGAGACCACATCATCTCTTCGTTTGAAAAATGGGGCATATTGCATGAGGTCAAATGCATGCAGACAGATGAGAAGAAAACAGAAACTCCACGTACAATGCTGCATGTTAACCATGCAATGTAAAAAACAAAAAACAAACAAAAAAAACGCTAGTGTCCATCCTGTGTGAAGAGTCCAAATTCAAGGTCTCACATGGTCCTGGAACGCACGGTTCGCGATGAAACGGCTGTGACGACCGGGACAAAGGTCTCAGAATAATTTGAATGAAAATGGAATGTGACAGCGGACCTTGAAAATGGTTTTAAAGACCGACAGCTGACCGAAAGAACGTCCTTTCCCTGGTTTTTCCCCCCTCTCTTTTGAAGATGATTAAAACCTAATGGACAAAAAAACTAATATGGACACACTTCCGATCTGTCTCATTTGGTGGCAGAAAAAGAAGAAGAAGCTGTTTGCAGCTGTGGTGCCACACACAAAAGAGACCAGGTCCGCTCTTGTGTTTCCACTTTACCAATAGGATGAAAATGACCTCAGTGCAGTAAAAACCAGACAGGAGTGCAAGTGCTGCACACCAGATGTGAACAAAAGGGGATAGAAGGAAGGACGGGGAGGGAAGACGAGAACGAGCGCAGGGAGCGAGAGCGCAAAAAAACATTCGCCTGAAGAATTTACTGCCGACCCCCGAGGAGTCCTATGATTGAGGGTTCAAGTGGAGGTCCATAGGTTTCTGGGGTATCTCAGCAGCACTCTGCCAGAGGTGGGGTTCGTCAGGGAGCAAGGGAACCAGAAAAGAAGGCCTGGCTGGAGACACATCGTGAGCCCTCACCAACACACCCCATCGCTGGACTTCTCTTCCAGACACACACACACACACAAATTCGGGCAGTGCTGCACAGAAGCGTCCCCCCACAGAGCAAATGCCACTGTCACTCCACACGCCACTGCACCTGCCAGGGACACAAAGGCCACTTCCTCCCACCGAGTCCAGCCAGGGCCCTTCATCCCATTTAATGCAGGCTGCACCGCAACAAAGGGAGATAAATTAGGGAGCAGGGCTGATGATAGCGCGACTAATCCCTTTGGAAAGACTGCTTGTATCGGCAGCTCGTACAGTTTGGCAGATGAAATGTGTGAATTAAAATACGGACATGCTTGGATTCTTGGGCCTTTGTCAGGAGGAGTGACCAAAAAAAAAAAAAAACTTTTCTTTCTTTCTTTCTTATTTTTCTCTACATATAATGCACAGGTTGAATGAGCTGACTGGCACCGGGAAGTTACATTTATAATGTCACCGTGTTATAACACTGTAATGACGTCTGAACGCCTGCAGAAGAACTAAAAGGTCTATTTTCAAAGTGAAATGATCGCTAGTCTCCTCTGTCTGTGTTGTGATGAAATTAAATTGTACTGTCTGACGAGTGGAGACCCTTAACCGATGTTATGTGGACTTTTAAAAGGAAGTCCAGCATCTGTAGTAGCTCGCAAACACACACAAGACGGCGCCGAGTTCAAGTCCACGTGAAAGGCTTGAACAGTGACAGGGTGACGGTGGCGGCGTGTTCCCGTGTTCCGCACCGGCCCGCGTTTCTGCAGGAAGGTCTGCGAGGAGGCAAGCGAAAGGCGAGATCAGCGAACTCAGCATCTAAACCGAACCGATCCACTCTGCGGATAACTAGGCGGCCGGTGGTCCGGAGTCCGGCGGTAATCTGCGAGCCGGCTCTTTACAGCGCGGTGCCGTGGCTGTTTCGAAAGTTGTCAAAGTCAAACGCACATTTACCGCGGGCTTCTCGTCGACCTGCGAAAAAGCATGGCCGGCCATGAACTCTTCAAAATTTTGTTGACGCAGCTGTATGGTGACCGAATGAACCAGATACAATGTCCTACAACCAGGGACAAAGAATTCAAGACCTGCGCCAAATACAATCATTTGTGACAAGAGTTTTAATTAAATTTCAAAAAAGAGGGGCCATCTTATCAAGGGGCAGTGGTGGCCTAGCGGTTAAGGAAGTGGCCCTGTAATCAGAAGATAGGCGGTTCGAATCCCGAAGCGCCAAGGTGCCACAGAGCAAAGCACCGTCCCCACACACTGCTCCCCGGGCGCCTGTCATGGCTGCCCACTGCTCACCAAGGGTGATGGTTAAATACAGAGGACACATTTTGTTGTGTGCACCATGTGCAGTGCTGGGTATCACAATGACAATCACGTCACTTTAAATTAAATTTAATCAATTAAAGTGATCAAAAAAAAAAAAAAAAACGTAACTTATGCCAACATTGCTCCCACCGTTACTGTCTTTGCCTTCATCTGTGCAAGAATAATTATTTTTTTTTTTTATATATATATACACAACATTACGAAGTTTTGGATCAACGACCAACAAGTTACCTTAAGCAATTAGCACCACATTCTTACTCCCTTCCACCCCACATGCCCAGGTTTCCTAGACGGAATGAAAAAAGGGGATTAGGAAGGGGGAGAAGGACGCAGGGAAAGAGAGGGAGAGCCCCGCGCCGCTGAGTAATTGGGGGTGACACGTCTGTAACGACACGTCGGGCCCTTTTCAGCAAACCCTCCTTCCTACAAGAAAAACAGAACAGACAAGGGGAGCAAAGGGGGGCACGGCGGATGCTTTAGTGGGTAAGAAAATCGTGAAGGGCTTGAACAAGCGAAAGTGGCGAAACTCGGTACGAGCTTTTTAAGAGCTTTTATACGCCGTTCGGCAGACGATCCGGAGAGGACGTCCATCTCACGTCTCATGCATGACATACCGGACAGCTGGCCTGCTCTGGGTCACGTCTTCTGCGACATGAAGCGATGTGGAGTAAATATTAGGGTGGAGCCATTGGGTGGTAGTAGCCTAGCGGGTAGCACACTTGCTACCATTGTGTCCGTGAGCAAGACACTTAACCCTGAGTGTCTCCAGGAGGGGGACTGTCCCTGTAACTACTGATTGTAAGTCGCTCTGGATGAATGCTGTAAATGTAAATGTTGCTGAACTTATCTGGTGATTCTAGTACTTTTTTCGCCATCAGGAACATTTTCTTAGCTTAGATGATTTAGGTAAAATTTGGATGTAATGAAGTACACGAGGGCGGCGTATCAGACAAAGAGAATTAGTGAGTGAACAGCCATTTTGCTAAAACACAACTGTTGCAGCGGACCATCGCACCGCTCGGAAAATGGAGCGGCTTGCCAGCTGTGTGAGGCGCGCTGGAAAAAATGCGAAACGAACCCCCGGCGTCTTTTGTGCTCGTGAGGAAGGCGGTCGCGAGCCCAAAGCCCGAACCTTCCGTCCCACACAGGCTCTCTCGCTCTCTCCCTGGCGGGGTTTGGTCTGGGCGTGGGGGGAAATGGAGGCTGAATATCAGGTCGTCCTGACATCATCACTTTGCAGAGGTCTGATGGAGGCGCAGCCTCCTCCGGTAACACAATCACAGTCAAAGAGCAGCGTGCACAACATCCACCATCTGCCTGAATGACTGTAGCTGAGGTGTGTGTGTGTGTGTGTGTGTGTGTGTCGGTGCCGTCTCTGGCCTACTCCACTCAGCCCACCAGCCAGGAAGCATTCGCTCCTTATTTAGCACAGGAAGAGCGGCTTTGCTTAGCAACTACGTTGCTTCTCCAATCGCTGAAGTTTAATGGATAATGCAGGCTGGGCGTGGGGGGGGCGAGCCGTCTGCGAGTCGCCTTCTGCTCCACGAGAGGCCGATGAGAGCCGCATCAATCACACAGAAATTAAACAAAAAAAAACACACACACACACACACACACAAAACCCACCGCCGTCTGTAATCGCAGCCGACCAGACAGCACCCCACTTCGCCAGCCCTCGCACATTCAACCCCCGTCAGGAGTCGAAAGGTGCCAAAGCCCCCCCATGCCCGCGCTCACAGGACCGGACTTTTCAGAAATGGCGTCGAACGCTGCGAAACTCCACACACTTCTCGTCTCGCTGACGTCTCCTCCGGCCCCTATTTCCCTGGAAACCCGGGACAGCGTCGGGGCCACGTCCAACATCTAATCCGAGGCCGAATCCTCAAATTGTGGCATTGTGGGCGGCGGTAGTGGAGCTGCACTTTTCGGCACCATCCCCAATCCGCGTTGCGATACTCCTAATTTTGGAATAACATAAAATTCATTAAAATCGCCCCAGGATGGTAGAAAACGACCCCCCAGCTCGTCACAGAGGATTAAGGAGCGAGATCTAGAAAGAGCGCGTGGAAATAAAGAAGTAAGTACACACCAACATGAAATAAATCCCAACGCAGTGGGGCCGCAGCGCGTAGCCGGAGTCACTTTTTTCTTTTCCATCCCGGCTCAGTTGAGGAAGTCGAGGCCGCGCGCTGCAGGACTTCCCTCGTGCCGCGGCAGATGGGATACGGTGTTAATCACGGGGCCGATGATCGCTATCGACGACACTTCTGATCTGAGGAATTGATCATGGAGCAGCGCGGCCATCTGGTCCCGGTGACGCGATGCCACGTCTGTCCCCACATCCCGCTTTTCTGACTGTACTGCACATTGACTGACTCCACCGATCGACTAACTCGCTAAAAGGAACGACTCACTTTTCCCCCATTTTAATAGGTTTTGCTGTAATTTGACGATCATCCTTAGACAGCTATTGTTCCTTGGAAGGTAAAAAAAAAAAAAAAAAAATCTCATTATGAAGATGAACCGGTTGTAAACACAATGAAAAATGTCCTGCGAAAAAAACCAGACATTTCAGACAAAGGAGGAGGCCCGTCCTCAACCCCAGCATCACCCAGCAGAGGACTCAAGCTGACGACGCCCTTTGAACAAGGGGTCGCGCGGAGGAGAATGGAGGCCGCGACCCCTCACACCCCCTCCTCACTCCAGCCTGACCCGGGACCGCGGCCAGGCTCCTCCGGGGAGCCGTTACGCCGCCGAGCCGGACCCCTCCGCCCGGGCCAGGAACATCAGCAACTTTCCAATATATCTGCCACTTCTGCAGAAAAGAAGGATGCGTTAAAGCGCGCCGGGGTACAAAAGTACGGCTCTTCTAACAGCTGACCGGCCCCTTTTTAGGGGAGCAGAGCGCCCGCATCCCAGAGGTCATCAGACAGATGGGAATGGAAATGAGAATGCGGCAAGCATATATTAATCTGCCCCCACAGCTGATCCTAGCATTATAGATGCAAACGTGTGAAGGGAAGCACCCCCCCATTGCAACACACACACACACACACACACACACAGCCTATTTGCCTGCTGTCCCCATGATTGAATGTCCAGGTTTGACTGTAATTTGATGGAGCAAAGGTGATAGGACAAAGAAAGCCCCTGAACCGTGCGGCCATTTATAAGGGGGTGTATGCGCGCTTTTTAAACTCCCGCTTATTTACTAGCCAGTTATTCCGACAGAATATTTCACTCTTTTTAAATAAACACACAGACTTAAACAGACCAAGGACCGGCCGCGCCGTTTCCCCATAAACACCGAACATTTATAACGCGAGTGGAGCTGCCCAGAAGACGGGATTGGTTTGTTGGGGATGCTTCTTTTCACACCCCTGTCCTTTATCAGACAACCATCTGTCCCGGTGGAAGAGGCAGGGGCTGCAGGTGATTGGCTGTGCCATTTGAAAAGAGAGGGCCGGGGGCAGGGCGGGGTCAGCAGCTTTGGTGAGGGGTCATGTGTCATGGCCTTTTGACTACCCATGTCAAGGCCCCGGCTGACAGGGCAGACAATCTCTGAATGAGGAGCTCCCCTCCTCCCCGCAATCTGTTTGTTTGTGTGCTCGGCGGAGGTACAGATGCGGCGCTAAATCTTCGCCGCTCCTATCTTCTGTCACTTTTCCATTTTTCGGCCTCGCCGAGGGGAAGAGCAGATGCGAAGGATTGACACCGCTGTTCACGTACACGCCGAAACACAAAAAAAACCCAACAACAAAAAGACAGACGGGACGAGGTCGGTAAAAAGGGTCCCCCGCTTTTTTAGGTGTCCTCGCGGCAGCGCGGTTCTCAGGTTGACACAGTGAGGACCACGCTGGACCTTCTGAAGTGATGTGATCAGGGTGTGCAGGTAGAGACGTTTCTTGTGTGTGTGTGTGTGTGTGTGTGTGTGTATGCTTTACTAGCATATTGGCCAGAGTATAATTTTATTTTTTTATTTTGGCGGAAAAAGTGGTACCGCTTTACTTCCCCGGGTCTAAAGAGAAAAAAAGAAAACGGAATTCAGAATGTCGAATGTGATCTATTGTAACCGGTGTTTTAATTAGTCCAGGGACAAGTGCCAAACCGCGTTAGAATTGGACGTCCTGGGTGCCGCTGCAGGGTCTGGGGGAGGAGGGCCTGATGGGTAAAACGCCGCGCCGGGGCCGCCGAGATAACATTGAGTCGCTCCGCGGGTAAGCGAGCCGAGACGGGCCGCTTTCAGCGGCTTCCCCTGTCAGGGTGATATATGGCCACGCCGCTGCGCCGCCCCCCTGGGACCGGGCCTGTCTGCTAACTGGGACACCTCTGACAATGAACCACAGCCGTCGTACGAGCGCGCGTTTGAAGAGACCACACATTTTCGGAGGACGCGATGAATCCCGATAACATCCGTCTTGCCGCGGTTTAAGCCACAGGTGTTGGAAGTCCCGGCGTCCGCGCTTACTTTCCGTAAATAAACAGCAACTTTTCACAGCAGAGAGATGATTAATTACTAGTGTGGTCAGGAGTCGCTTTTAGTTTGTTTCTCCAAAAGGCGTAATACTGGGTAAAAGTGGTCCAGAAGCACGTGGCGCCGCCGCGGTTTATCTCCGACGTAATAAACGTCAGCTCGGCCCTCTCATGCCGCCCCTGGGCCGCAAAATGTGACTTCCGATGAGACTCCACTGGACGTCCCAAAACTCCATGGAAGAACCCTTATGACACCGCATGCACACGGATGCGGGCCCATTAGCTCTGGCGCATTGAACAGCTGCCGGGTGGCGCGGGGGTCCGGCCCGGTCCCACGTCTTCGACCTTTGTCCACTCCAACTGTGTGTCTGACCCCGGGCATGGGAGCCAGGCAGACAGGGACCCAAGGCCAGTGGTAACCCCCACGTGAACCGCTTTGGGAAGGAGACCACCCCTCCCCGCCCCCCGGAGACCCTGCCTCCCCCACGCACCCAATTGTCACACACAAAACACGGCGCCCGTATCCCCCCTCACCCGCCTTGAAGGCTGGTTAATGGTTTTCCCCCAAGCCCTCGCCATCACGGACGCTCATAAACCACACCGCTGAGCCTCCATTTGTCATATGCAGATGCCCTTGAATCATCTCCAGACCAGTAAAGTCAAGTGTGTGTGTGTGTGCATGTGTGTATGTGCGTGTGTGTATACACATCAAATGTTAAATCTCAAAGAGTCCTCTTTGAACCAGGGAGAATATGGCCCCAAAAAACGTCAGACATTTGCCAACCGATTCGGAATAAAGGCCAGGAAACCCTATTCAAGGACACAGATTGCATAATAGTGATTCCTGGACAAAATGACAGTTTTAACGAAAATGAGACGATGGGTGAAGACACGTCTGAGGCTCTAGTTTCTTTCTAAGGTTAAAGAGCCAGCACAGGCTGCGGGACTACATTGGGAAGCGTGAGTCCCGGTACCCTGGCGGGTACGGGTACTCCCTGGGCGGGTACGCGTACGCTCCGGGACGGGTACTCCCCGGGGCGGGTACAGGTACGGGTACTCCCTGGGCGGGTACGCGTACGCTCCGGGACGGGTACTCCCCGGGGCGGGTACGGGTATGCTCCGGGGCGGGTACAGGTACGGGTATGCTCCGGGGCGGGTACAGGTACTCCCCAGGCGGGTATGGGTACTCCCCGGTCGGGTACGCGTACGCTCCGGGACGGGTACGGGTACTCCCCGGGCGGGTACGCGTACGCTCCGGGACGGGTACGGGAACTCCCCGGGCGGGTACGGGTACGCTCCAGGGCGGGTACGGGTACTCCCCGGTCGGGTACACGTACGCTCCGGGGCGGGTACAGGTACGGGTACTCCCCGGGCGGGTACGCGTATGCTCCGGGGCGGGTACAGGTACGGGTACTCCCCGGTCGGGTACGGGTACGCTCCGGGACGGGTACTCCCTGTGCGGGTACGGGTACGCGTACGCTCCGGGACGGGTACGGGTACTCCCCGGGCAGGTACGCGTACGCTCCGGGACGGGTACAGGTACGGGTACTCCCCGGGCAGGTACGCGTACGCTCCGGGACGGGTACGGGTACTCCCCGGGCGGGTACGCGTATGCTCCGGGGCGGGTACAGGTACGAGTACTCCCCGGGCGGGTTTTGGGGCTGGACGGAGGGACTCACCCCGTACGAGCTGTGCTTGTACTTGTTCACCAGGCTGAATTTGGCCTTGACGTCGTCGAGCAGCCGCTGCAGGCGGCCCCTCTCCTCTTTGTCGGTGTAGTCCCGGTCCAGGAGGATGTACGACCTCCAGTTGGCCGAGTCGAAGCCCCAGTGGCAGGTCCGGTTCTCCAGGCGCTTGTGGCTGTGCACCACGAACTTGTGCGTGGGGAACATGAGCCTGCAGTCCGCGCACTGGATGCAGGCCGCGGCCGGGCCGCCGTACAGCTCCGGCACCAGCAGCCCCTCGCACTTCCCGAAGCACTCGTGGTACACCCGGAAGCTCCTCTCCGTGCGCTCCAGCTCCGCGGCGCCGGCCGGGTACGAGCCGCCGTGGACGAGCGCGTTGCACAGGCGCTCGGCGTCCGTCTGCGTGATGAGGCCGCAGGACGGCGCGGAGAAGGGCAGGACGCCCATGACTTTGAGGATCTCCAGCTGGTCGGCGGTGCAGCGGGAGCAGTAGATGTGCAGCTCGTCGCACACCGAGTTGATCTGCTGCAGCGAGAAGTCCCGCAGGACGCTGTTGAGGATCTGCGGCAGGCACAGGCGCTTCTCGCCGCCCACCACGAAGCAGGAGATGGGCTCCCGCTCCAGCAGCGTCTCGCAGCGCTCGGTGGAGCGGTCGGACGGGATGAAGAGCGGGCCGGGCATCACCGGGGGCGTCTGGGCGGGCAGGCTGAGGAGGTCTTTCTTCAGGAGCATTTTCTGGTGCCATCGCGCCGAGAAAGCCGCCGGTCCGCCCAGCGAGGTGACGGCGCTCAGGTGGAACTGCTGCAGAGTTTGCTGAAGTCCCGCGTGGGGCTGGAAGCTGGACGGGGCAGCTTCCATGTTTTTAATCTCCACTCAGCAGCGCGCTGGAGTGGGCGCTCGAAAAAAGCAGAAACTTACGGAAAAAAAGGAGTTTTTTTCTTTTTCTTCTTCTTCTTCACTGAAGTCCGACACAGTCCGTGCACAACACCGCTGCGTAATCCATCCAGGCTCGAAACGAGTTTGAACAGTTTTAGCTAAACTGTACACGGCGCACAGTTTCTCTCATTCCGCGTAAAGACACGAACACGACACAATAGCATAAAAAAACACGCAAAGCGGGTCACTTCGTGAAATGAGCGCTAAACGCGCCTCCATGTAACGAGACCTAAAAATCTATTCGTCCGTCTCTCTCACTCCTCTCAATGTGTCTGGACTCTCTCTCTCTCTCTCTCTCCCTCCTTCGCTCTCTCTCTCTTCTTCTCTCTCTCTCTCCCTCCCTCTTCGCTCTCTCTCTCTCTCTCTCTCTCTCTCTCTCTCTCTCTTTTCTTCTCTCTCTACCTCCCTCCCTCTTCGCTCTCTCTCTCTCTTCTTCTCTCTCTCTCCCTCCCTCCTTCTCTCGCTCTCTCTCTCTCTGTTTGTCTGTGTCTGGTTCGGTCATTGAATCCCGGCCAAGAATGCGACTGACTCCCCGGGCGGGGAGGCTCTTCCCTGAACCGCCGTCCCTCCCTCCACCAGCAGGGCAGCAGCTGCGCGGAGCTGCGCGGCCCAACAGCGCCGCAGTACCGGCGGCAGAGGAGGGCGGAGCTCCGGCAGACAACTTTACACAACTCCCGATATATATATATATATACACACACACACACACACACACACACACCACACCTTCTCATTCAATGTGTTTTCTTTATTTTCATGACCATTTACGTTGGTAGATTCTCACTGAAGGCATCAAAACTATGAATGAACACATGTGGAGTTACGTACTTAACAAAAAGTGGAGACCTGGTCTCCACAGTCACCGGACCTGAACCCAATCCAGATGGTTTGGGGTGAGCTGGACCACAGAGTGAAGGCAAAGGGGCAAACAAGTGCTAAACACCTCTGGGAACTCCTTCAAGACTGTTGGAAAAGTTGAAGAAACTAGAATTTAAAACACCTTTTTTTTCACCTCCTTTTGTTAAGTACATTACTCCATATGTGTTCATTCATAGTTTTGATGCCTTCAGTGAGAATCAACCAAAACACATTGAATGAGAAGGTGTGTCCAGACATTTGGCCTGTACTGTATACACACACACACACACACACACACACACACACACACATACATCACTGAATAATGCATTATTTACATTTACATTTACATTTATGGCATTTATCAGACGCCCTTATCCAGAGCGACTTACAGTCAGTAGTTACAGGGACAGTCTCCCTGGAGCAACTTAGGGTCAAGTGTCTTGCTCAGGGACACAATGGTAGTAAGTGGGATTTGAACCTGGGTCTTCTGGTTCATAGGCGAGTGTGTTACCCACTAGGCTACTACCACCCCATTTTATAATTATTATACATCCTCCATATTCCACCAACGGTACATTGTGTGTTGTCTGCAATTAATCTTAAATCATACAGTTTGTTCTTTATACTTGACTATATTCGATACGTTTACACTGTATTGCTATAAAAAGCCAGCTTGCATTAGCATCACTGCTTCTTTCACAGTTTTTACACCAGTGGCCTCATTTAAATTTACCAAGGATGGTGATTTGCTCTGCTAACAATCGATAACCCGGTTATGCTAGTCAGTAATACATGTTGCTACCTTGCAAAAACGATAATTATCTTCCTTCTAGTTCTGAGTTGAATTCTTCCTCTGGTGGTTATGAAACATGTCTTGTTGTACCAGTTTAATAAAGCTGCAAAAACCTTCATAATTAATAAATGGACATAGCTTATCTGCGTTGAGTGACACGCCGCTACCAAAATACACTAATAGCTATTGCTCTCCAGACCTGGAGCACATGACTGTGAAATGTAGGGTGGTAGTAGCCTAGCGGATAACCCACTCGCCTATGAACCAGGAGACCCAGGTTCAAATCCCGCTTACTACCATTTTGTCCCTGAGCACCCTAAGTTGCTCCATGGGGACTGTCCCTGTAAATACTGATTGTAAGTCGCTCTGGATAAGGGCGTCTGATAAATGCTGTAAGTTAAATGTAGACCCAGCCTGCGGCATCCTGACGCAGTGTTCATCATCACAGGGGACCTTAACCGCATGCTCCCCAAAATTCCATCAACCATGTAAAGCTTGCTACCAGAGGAGCTAACACACTAGATAAAGGTCTACACGAACATCAAGCTAGGCTACAGAGCTAAGCAGCTCCCACCCCTGACCTGGCCCAGTCTGACCACATGTCACTGCTGTTGGTTTCTGCATACACCCCCCCTGATGCCTCTCTGCAGCTGCAGGGCTGCTTTAACAGGACCAACTGGGACATTTCTGAACATCGCGACCTGGAACTCCACATTGTTAGTGTCCTGTGCTACATCAAGACCTGCACGGACACTGTCACAGTGGAGAAATGTATACAGAAACCTTGGATGATAAGGGAGGTCCAGCAGCTTCTAAAGGAGAAAAAT
Organism: Denticeps clupeoides; assembly: GCF_900700375.1. NCBI lineage: Eukaryota > Metazoa > Chordata > Actinopteri > Clupeiformes > Denticipitidae > Denticeps > Denticeps clupeoides. The sequence continues at coordinate 9,279,192 of NC_041718.1, forward strand.
CCACCTTCAGGTTGCACAGGCCTGAAGAAAAGGCCGTATATATTATGGCACGTAACAACCTGAAGAGAGGCATCAGGAAGGCCAAGAGGGACTACAGGAGGAGGATCAAGAAGCACCTGGACAGCAACAACAGCAGGCAGGTCTGGCAGGGAGTCCAACACATCACCAACTACAGGACCAGTCATGGAGCTGCCTCATTTACAGCATTTATCAGACGCCCTTATCCAGAGCGACTTATAATCAGTATTTACAGGGACAGTCCCCCTGGAGCAACTTAGGGTTAAGTGTCTTGCTCAGGGACACAATGGTAGTAAGTGGGATTGGAACCTGGGTCTTCTGGTTCACAGGCGAGTGTTACCCACTAGGCTACTACCACCCTGCCTAAATGGCAGAGGAGTTGAACCACTTCTTTCGCCGCTTTGATGTGGAGCCACCAGAGGCAGCTGTTCGAAATGCAGCAGCAGCAGCAGCAGCAGCAGCAGCTCACATCAACTTCACCTCCACCCTGAAGAGTGGAGGGACAGGAGGTGAGACGCTCGCTCCAGCCTGTCAACCCCAGGAAGGCAGCAAGTCCCAACAGTGCTCCTGGACTGTGCAGAGCAACTGACCGGGGTCTTCATAAAGATCTTCAGCCTGTCACTGTCCCACCCTGCCTCAAATCCTCTACCATAGACCCTTTACAAAAAAATAAAAACATCCATAACTTGCCTGAATGTCTATCGGCCAGTAGCTGATGAAGAGTCATATCATGTCCTTCATCCCTCCCACCTTTGACATGCACCAATTTGCCTACAGGGCTAATAGGTCTACAGAGGATGGTGTAGTTGTTGCTCTCCATGCTACCCTGTCCCACCTGGAGCACCAGGGGAGCTACGCACGCCCCCTTTTTTCTAGACTTTAGCTCCGCCTTTCATGCCGTCCTTCCTCACAGATTGGGGTAATCTGTCAGATCTGGGACTCCCATATTCCATCTGTATCTGGATTAAGGACCTCCTGACAGGCCGCACGCAAAGGGTCAGGATGGGCCCTCACATCTCCTCATCCATCAGTGTCAGTACTGGCTCTCCTCTCTTCACACTGCACACAGACAACTGCACCCCAAACCACTGTGCATCAGTGTGGACTGTGTGGAGGTTTTCTAGCTGCACAACAGCGCAGAGGAAATCGCTGGCTGTTCTCGACCCTCTCTGGACGAACTGCGCAGCTCTCGCTGCCTCAAGAGCACAGAATAAAGGACGCCTCACATCCCGATCACGACCTGTTCCAACTGCCGCCATCACGGCACTTAATGTCATTTAATCGATTTTTCCAACTCAAATTTCTTTAATTAATTGATTTTAACCCTAATTTAATGGGGTCAAAATGTTGAGAGTTTTAAAAAACTGGCCTGAAATTGCTTTGCCTTATGTATGGCATAAACATACATTTTCTATAAAACTGACACCCTGCTACTTATGCTTGGTGGAAAAGTGATGTTGCACGAGTGTTACAGCTTATTTTGTGGTATGGACGGTGACACAGCAAAATACACAGTCTGCCTGTTAAACATATGAAATGTCACACCATTTATTTCAGTTCAGAGGTGAATAAAATCTGGAGTTGACAATTGATGAGTTGACTGTAAAAGTTAAATGGTTTCAAAAATGCAAATCCATGTGATGACATGATCAGTGGTAGTTTAGCGACCATGTTTCAAATATGTTGGATGGTATTAGCATCCAATTTACCAGCCGTGATAAACAGTTCGGCTGTCTGCAACATGCCAACAAGAATGACTTAAAAACAACAAATTAAAACCTCATATTGGTCAAATAACAGGCAGAGTGCCAAATTTGCAGAAATAATTTGTGTGCTGGTACCTTCATAAATGATTGTTGATATATATATATATATATATATATATATATATAAAATACATGAATCCATGAGAGTACAGAGCGTGAACTGCATGAAAACACTTGAAAATAGAACTGTACATGAAGCGGATCTATTTAATTAATTGAAGGCCCTCTGGATAGGTTTTGTGTACTGAGATTTAATTTCAAATTTCTGGACATTCTGTTCCCTGGTCATCGTGCAGGTCACAGGGAACTCTGAGCCATTTTTCATGACATGGAGTGCTTAAGAAAAAGCCATAAAATGATATTGCCAAAGATATTTTTAATACCAGCCTCCAGCAAGCACCAACAAAATACTGATGTGTCTATAACCAAGAGACAGGTTGGTTTCGTCTTCATATTAACAGTCAGTCTAATATCAGTTAGTACAAAGACTTTATTAGATAGACAAGCTCATCTTGCTGAATATGTAGACTGTGTAATTTTCCGCCACCTAGATCAGACCGAGCAGCCACTAGAGGGTACTGTATATTCATTTATTACAGTTAAATATGTAAAAACTAGGTGGTTAAACAATCCTTGGGCAAAAAAAAATGCCCACACATATTCAGAATACTTTATTACTCTTATTTTTCCAGGACATCTTGTTAATATAAATACATTATCAATATATACACAAGCCATTTTAATTATTCTTTTTTTTAAATGACAAGCTTGAAGTAGTGAACACACTAGATTAATATACAGTAACAGAATAATCAATTGAAATGATCAAAGCTTTTGTAGTTTACACATTCCTTTTCAAAGATCAAGGCAAACATATAATTGTGTAATACGATGTGATGACTGAAAGCACTTCTGCACAAAATACAGTAAAAGCTAAGGAAATGATACAGGTTGAAAAAACATATAGATATAACAAGGCTTAATGATAATTACTTCTGACTACTTAACAAAACATGGAGATGACATCTGGAACAGCACAACAACATCTAGAAAGTGGACAGTTTAGGAGCAAATTGTACTATTGCTAATTGTACAAACTATTAATCATAAGAAGTGAGAAATTGTTGTTATAAAAGTATTAAGGTTTTAGTGTTTCCATTCAAACAAACATTCTAAATCTCTTTCACATTATTTGCCTCACTCTAAAGCAGCAGATTGTGTGCTAAATTACCTAAAAGGTAATTTAAGAAAGATAATTATTTAAATCAACTTAAGAAGAAAATTATGAAATCTTTCCAGGTCCTGCATATGTAGACAGCAGTAATCACAAATAAAAATAATAATTTTCTAACATCAATTTAGGAATAAATACCCCACACTTACATGGATTGTCATAATTTTAGGCCACTGCATCAGCCAGCAAAACTGGTTAACATTGGTTCTTAAAAGCATTACTCCCATTGGACAAATTTCCAGACAACCCTGTTTGTGTAAATAAATTATGCACCCCATAACAAACACAACACCCCAACTATAAAACATCTTAAAAACAAACACTGTGCCTGCACTCCACTCTCAGAATTCAGGTGGCTTGTCTTCATACTGTGGAGGAGGAGTAAGGGGTTCAATGGTCACCCGCCCTTGGCTGGGACTTTGGATTTTGAGCCGGAAGTCTTTTTGATGGAGCTTGTCAGAAACAATTCGTCGCACCCTCAGTGGCCGGAAGATGCGACTGGCACGGCTGCTGCTACGACGGGGCGGGGCAGTGATGGCTGAAGCAGGCTGGGGTTTGGGGCCTGTGTCCGGGGACGTGGGGCCCTCGCTGGAAGCTGGTGCTTCACCTTCATTCTCAACTGCAGTAATGAGGTCCTCATAAGATGGCAGATGGGTCGTGCTTTGCCGCAGGTTGCTCTGCCGGACCGGGTACTGCCCACTACCCACCGCCTCCTCGTAGCTGGGCACATCGTAATTGGGAGCTGGTTCTTCAGTTCTGTACACAATCAAAACACATGACCAGACATGGCCAGTCAGCTGACTTCACGTGTATCAGAAGATTGAGATAACAGTGCAATATGCACAAAACACAAACTAAAAAGTGATTACCATGACAATAATGCAAATAGTTCAGATACTCAGATCCAACGGTCCTGTGCAAGGAGAAGTGTGAAAGAGAGGTGAAGAAAGTCAGACAGGTGAGAAGTGTTGGCTTGGAAGTGATGGTCACTGTGAAACACAGCACAGCACACAGTGCACACATCGAAATGTGTCCTCTGCTTTGCTGCTTCACAGCAAATTTACAGCACGGCCTAAAATGCAGCAGCACTCAAAAAAGCTGCGACTCTTCATGCTGAGCCACAGACTCGCCGACAAGGAATCAAGCTGTGGGCGGTCCCTGCCGCCCGTGTTAATCTGGTCACCCTGCACGCACAGAGACGCGGTGCCGTGCGATATAAAGTGGTCTGGTGATTTACACTCATTTCGGACAGCTGCACCTGAACTTCCCTTTTCAGTGGGTTGGAAGGATTTTGCTGTTAACCTGTTCAGAGAATTTCCGATCGTATTCTTGTATCCAGGGTTAGTCCAGACGCCAGGGCTGTCGGTGTTGAAATGTGACCGACGGAGACAACTTGAGACGAGCGAGCAGCGAAACTTGCATTTAAATTGAGCAGAAACACAGTTACAGCAGATTTTTTAGATATTTGGACTGAAATCAGTGTGTTTTGTGTGTGTGTCAGTGTGAGAGTTTGTGAGTGTGTGCGTTTGCGAGTGTGTGCATCTGCAGTGCAGTGTAGAGAACAAGTTCTGACATTCAAACAAATCCTGTTAAATTTTCTGATTTGTATTGTTCTTTATTTTTTTATAAATGATTTATCGTTCTGGCAGCTCAGGTGGCACTTTATTTAAAAAAAAAAAAAAAAAAGTATATTTGGCAGATGTAACGCATACATCTGTATGTATGTTTTTGTGTTAGTCCATTTTTATTTTATTTTATTATTATTATTATTATAACAGCTCAAGGAGCAACATGTTTGTGCACTTTCTAAAAATTTTGGTTCTGTTTTTGAATAAAGGGTCGGAAATGAATGCTTTTCTTGTTTTTTGTTTATCCGATTCTACGATTAATAAAAACAATAATCGTTAGATTAATCGATTATTAAAATAATCGTTAGTTGCAGCCCTAATGAAAACCACAACAACTAAATAAAAGTAAACCATGCATTATTCTTATCCATGCTTAAACCCAATTCTCTTGCACATTTTGCATGAGGATTATGTTGAGTGAAAACTGGTGCATGAACACACATGTAATAAAACTGATAGCAAGACTCACTGCTGCTGTGGGATGTGGTCCATTAACTGGTTTCCAACAGCAGTCTGGTTCTCGCCACGCTGGAACCTCCTCTTGTGTCTTATACCCAAACATATGGAGAGCAGCAGCATAGCGACGCCAGAGCCCACCAGCACGAAGGCCACAGAGGAGGTCGTCCCCTTTGTTGTTCCAGCAGTATCCACCACTGTAGCATATGTGGAGTTGGTGCCAAGCGGCACTACGGTCCACACGATCATGACGATCCCCAGGCCAATCATGCCTACTCCCAGGGCACAGAGGGCATAGTGTGACACAGAGCTGCCAGCCCTTCTGCCAGTTGACCTGGAAGGTGACTGCTGGCTACCAGCGCACAGATGGCGCCCTCTAGAGCACATAGCCGCACCCGGACTGCCAGAGACCCCAACACTTATGCAAAGAGGTGAGAGCAGACCCGCCCAGAACAACTAACCTGTGACAAATCACAAATATATATATTAAAATCCCACATACATGAACACACAGACATTATTCAAATTTGACAACAAAAAATAAATGTTTTTTGAACTAGTGGTTGTCCCAAACTCAAAAACATTTCACATACATATGAAAAAAAGTTCTGTTGATTCATATTTTATATTATATATAAGAAAATTGTGACATTGTGGGTTTTATAATGTCCTAACATTGGCCATTCAAAGCATGACAAAAAAGAACCAGATGAACTGTCAGAGGTCACAGTAATATTTTACTTTATTGGATGATGAAAAGTCACTGCTCAGAACAGAACCGGTTCTTGTGGCTACATGACATGCCTGAATGCTAAATGGTGCAGAAGGGCTTATGAGGGTGTAGCCTCTATATACAGTACAAGCCAAATGTTCGGACACACCTTCTCAAGTACATAACTCCACATGTGTTCATTCATAGTTCTGATGCCTTCAGTGAGAATCTACCAATGTAAATGGTCAGGAAAATAAAGAAAACACATTGAATGAGAAGGTGTGTCCAAACTTTTGGTCTGTACTGTACTTTTACACCTGAACTCAGAGAATCTACTGAGAACACCATGCTAAGGTGAAGTGAAAGAGATTGGTTTATCCTTGTGGTACAATGAAATGTGTCCTCTATTTAACAATCACCCTGAGTGAGCAGTGGGCAGCCATGACAGGCACCCAGGGAGCAGTGTGTGGGGACGGTGCTTTGCTCAGTGGCACCTTGGTGGATCGGGATTCGACCTGCAACCTACTGATACGGGGCCACTTCCTTAACCGATAGACCACCACTGATGGTATCCTGACTGAAAAGCAACTCACATTCAAAGTACAATTCAATCTTGTCATTATGATGTCTGTTGCTGCATTACGAAACAGGACATTAATGCTGAAAAAAAGTTTTTTTTAAAAACATACTTTTGTCTGTGACTTAAGTTTCCATGTAAACATATTTTTAGGAGCCACAAATAAATGTGTTGAACTCAGCAGTACAGTACAGCAGTAATACTGCACATCCTTCTAGTCACAATGACTGATATGTGTTTGCCAGATATGACGTATTGGTGGCCATGCGGCTAAAGAATCAGACCGGCAATTGAAATCCCCTTGAGCAAGGTACCATCCCCACACACCAATTAGGGGATTGGTTATGCAGAGGCATTTGTGTGCAGTGCTGTGGTATTTCAAATATGAAAATTAGCCACTTTCACTTTAACATGCGCAAAGTCTACTAGTCCTGTGATGTCTTTATAAAAGTCCACAAAACAGCAGTAGTGGGAGCTGCAATCTCAGATGTTGCAAAACTCTGAGCTGGTCCAACTTCTAGGGTTGTTAAAAAAACAAAATGATTCTCAAATAGAAATCAATACTAAAATTTAGTATGATAATTATCTATAATTAAATGCTAGTTTCGCATCTGCTGGTTCATGGAAATCACTCCGCTTGGCTACCAAACACTTTCATCGAGTGTTTGCACTTTAAACATAATTCTGCAGCACCAAGCTTGCTAGAAAATGTTAAAAGAAAGAGCAATGTCTGGAAGTATTTCGTATATCAACCGGATAAACAGGGGAAATAAAATGTGTGGACAAACCCATTTGCAAGAAGTGCTTCACAGTAGTCACCATCAAAGCAAGCTTCTCTCTCAGCATTTCCTCATTATCTAATTGCACAACGTGCATATATTTTTCACTTCTGCGGCATGAGAAGCGAGGACTGCTATTTTTTTTAGTTTTGGGTAAAAAAAAAATTTTCATTCGTTTTTTTAAATCTATATATTTATTTCAGTATGTCCCTAAAATCCTTGAAATGCATTTCGGCCAGTTGGTCCAAGCAGACTTATTTTCGCACATGTGCAAAAGGACAGCTGATCTGGTAGTGACAGGCAGCAACTCAATATGGAAGATGATAAAACAGTACATTTTCACTCTCAATGGGGCAAAAAAAAACCCCAAGATGAAACACAAAGCACATGCACAGTGTGCAGGAACTTTCTTTTCACCAATACATTAGTCGGGGGTGCTGCTAACGCGTCACCCTGCTAGCGACAAGCCACTCTCACGTAGTGTCGGGGTTTCAGTAAGTCTACCTCAGACAAACTGACTGACTATTTATGAGTGTTTGCAAAACTAAATGCAATTAATATATGAATGTATTAAATATGAATGAAATTTAATCGTGATACATTAACCCTGTGATTAATCAGATTTACCATTCCTAGTATCAGAATAGTTCGAATATTATGACATGCTACAACATACCATGAAACCCGCGCTGCTCTGCCTTAAAGCTACTGTCTTCTCAGTAGAACTTCTCTGTATTACAGTTTATGAAATGATTACAGCGAATGATTAAATTTCAAATGAATGCAGCAGTGTTCACAGTTGTATTCACTCACTCACACAGTCATCTGCAGTGAAGATATGGACTTTGCCGAATGCAAAATGGGGAAATTGGACAGGAGGCCAGGAAGTGTTGTGAAAGCAAACAAAGACACCGAGGTCTTCCACAACGGGTCTTAACTTTTGTTTAATGTTAATCTCAAGACACAGACACGCACAGGAGCTGCTGCTCTGTGCCAGAAGACCCAGGTTCAAACCCCACTTACTACCATTGTGTCCCTGAGCTAGACACTTAACCCCGAGTGTCTCCAGCGGGGGACTGTCCCTCTAACTACTGATTGTAAGTCGCTCTGGATAAGGGCGTCAGATAAATGATGTAAATGTAAAAATGCTCTGCCCGATCGCACATCGTAGGTACCTGCACGGCATCGGAAACGGGAAGAGAACTGATTGGGGGGTCTGGTGAGCTGCTATTTAGGTAGAATTTTAAACAGAACTAAATCACAACTTCACAAGACTTTACATGAATGTGTGTGTGTGTGGTTTGTAATTAGGCGAATATCGGCATCGGTGCTTTTAAGGCACACCCCTTTACCTTAAGCGGCGTAGAATTAGAAGTCTCTCTTACAAAGTGTGCAGGCATTTTACTTATACTGGTTTACGTATTTCGGGATCGTTCCTGGCGGGAATAAGGACAACGACACGCGCTACTGACTGTCATTACGTCGCACGTAGCGTTATGAAGGCACCGACGCGCCATCACGGAGGGGAAATTCGCCCTCCGGTCGCGGGTCCCTGACCAACTCCGCCATGTTCGGTGCCGTTTAGGCGGGTTTGGCTGGGCGGACCCGTGAAGCGCACCTGCTCCGGAGGAAACTCCAGGCACCAGGTAACCTTCACCACCTGAGCCGCGTGTGATTTGCGGCCACGGAAACATAACTTGCCGGTTTAATCTCCGCGGAAAACCAGAGAGAAGGGAACTTACGTGAGTGTCCGGGATCCGCCCGTCCGGTAATTACGCGGGTTAAAGGCACCTGGGAGGCAGGTGTGTCTGTAAACGCCCGTATAAAACCTACACGTGATAACACAATGAAATGTTCTCGATCTGAACCTGGAGCGGATCGCTGAAAGGATGGGGTGAAAGTTAAAAGTTAAAAGTTTTTTTTTTTTTTTAATACTCAAATCTCAAACCGGGCTTCCCCACATGGCCTACCTTTGGAGTTGCTCCCCCCCCAGGTCCTAGTGCTCGTGGGATAGAAGGGCTCGTCTGGGTTGTAAACCTTGATCCATAACCTCTACGCACCAAGACTTCTGTTTTTAACGAAGATCAGCCTGTAATTGAAAAAGTTTGGTGTGGGGTTGTTCTACAGGCCAAAAGTTTGGAAACACCTTCTCATTCAAGGTGTTTTCTTTATTTTCATGACCATTTACATTGGTAGATTCTCACTGAAGGCATCAAAACTATGAATGAACACATGTGGAGTTATGTACTTAACAAAAAGTGGAGACCTGGTCTCCACAGTCACCGGACCTGAACCCAATCCAGATGGTTTGGGGTGAGCTGGACTGCAGAGTGAAGGCAAAGGGGCCAACAAGTGCTAAACACCTCTGGGAACTCCTTCAAGACTGTTGGAAAACCATCTCAGGTGACGACCTCTTGAAGCTCATTGAGAGAATGCCAAGAGTGTGCAAAGCAGTAATCAGAGCAAAGGGCGGCTATTTAGAAGAAACTAGAATATAAAACATGTTTTCAGTTATTTCAGTTTTTTCGTTAAGTACATAACTCCATATGTGTTCATTCATAGTTTTGATGCCTTCAGTGAGAATCTACCAACGTAAATGGTCATGAACATAAAGAAAACACATTGAATGAGAAGGTGTGTCCAAACTTTTGGCCTGTACTGTATGGATACATGTGTATATAAAACGCAACTGGCATGCTTTGCGACCGCTAGGGGAATGGAGTGTGCATGTGTAATGCCCAGTGTACAGGACTGGGCAATAAGAGTGACCGCCAGGGCACCAAACAGGCGAGGATTGTCCCTCCCTGCTTTGCATGTGTGGAATTTGCATAGTCTCCCTGCGTTGGTAGTAGGGTGATAGTAGCCTAGCAGGTAACACACTCGCCTCTGAACCAGAAGACCCAGGTTCAAATCCCACTTACTACCATTGTGTCCCTGTGCAAGACACTTAACCCTAAGTTACCCCAGGTTCTCCTGTTCCCGCCCCAAGGCATGTACAATAGGTGCGCTGGAGACTCTATGTTGTTCATAGCGGTGAGTGAATGTCTGAGCTCATCCAGAGCCACTCCACTGCTATGTTCCTTCCCTGTAGCTGCCTGCATTGTATTTATAGATCAGGAAGTGAGAGTGAAATGATTGTTATTATGACACTGCACAGCACTCGGTGCACACAACGAAATGTGTCCTCTGCATTTAACCCATCACCCTTGGTGAGCAGTCCGCAGCCATGAAAGATGGGTAGCAGTGTGTGGGCGGCTCAGCGGCGGTTCGATAGACATTTTAATGTCATTTGACTGAAAATCTCTTAAATTAATCACCCAACTTTGACTTACATATAAGATCACTGGTTTTATAATGTCTCATATTGATTACTGCAATTCCCTCCTTACCCATTCACCCCTATCTCACCCTACCACTCCTATACTTTCCCAACTTCATTGGTTACTGGTCCGTTTGTGAATTAAATGTGAGAATCTGCATTTTACCTACTAGGCTACTAACACCCTAAACTACTCACCAGTGGTGGATGAAGTACACAAACTAGGAACATGAGGAAAAAGTACTTAACCAGGGTAAAATTTTACTCCAGTTGAAGTCCTCCGTTTAAATATCTACTTGAGTAAAAGTACAAAGGAATTTGCCTTCAAATGTACTTAAGTATCAAAAGTAAACGTACAGTGATTTATTGTGGCTCTAATTTCTAATTTTAATTTACTAGTTAAATCAATTCATTTAGATATATTTACATACTTTTTTTGTGGAATGCCATTAATTACTCTGCCACTGATAAGTATTAAAATGATCATATATTCATATTTATCAGATGCCCTTTTTGCCTTTTGTAATTAATAATTACAAAAAAAAATCCATTAGTGTAGTCCCTACTCCATTAGTGTAGTCCCAGATGTTCCACTTTCTACACATATTTAGTAAATAGTATCTTATTTACAAAGTTAAGAAATACATAAATACATAAACAAATTAGGTAAAATCTAACTAACAATAACCCTATGAAACTAATAGAAAATAACCCTACTTAGTAACATTTACTAATAACTAATCTGTTTAATTTAGCCCCCACCTGTTTAGGGAGTTTTAGATTTACCCCCAAACATATTTTCAAATGCAGCTGATGAGGTCTACATTTGAATCAACAAAATAATTAAACACACAATAAGCTACAATTTAGGCAGACAAATGCATATTTCAGCTACAGCCATATAATTAGTGGGACAGATGGGGCACTCCAAATTATCACAACAATCCCTGCACTTTCCTCATTGTATTAGCACACAGTCACCAACCCATCAGCCGAACCAGCAATAACCCAAACGGTGGGCACATTCAAATTAACCCATGCAACAACAAAAAAATCGCGCCCCACATCATGCATGAGCTCATTGTGGTTCAGAACACATTCAATTTGTGTAAATTTTATTCAGTTGTTTTTTTTATGTAACTGCTGTTACAATACACAAATGGGTTCATTCACTAACATAATTAGGTATTTTTTACTAAACTTAAATTAAAAATATTTACCAACCTCCAGAATTGTTTTTTACAGTGTGGGTTTATGACAGGCGTTATATAAATTAGACATGACACATAATAATAATAACAACAAGTTGCTCTGAATGAGGGTATATGCAAAAGTCTGTAAATTAAAGAACTGAAAAATATTTTGCTTTGTAAAGAATGGCATGACTTTTGATTGCCTGTAAAGTGTTAAATGACATGGTGTAAGACTAATACATAGTTCATAGTTTACATTTATATTTCATTTTTATATATACACTATCAATATAACAATTTCAGTACTTCATGGGAAATACTAAATATTATTGTTGTGCCCTGATCTACCAGAGGAACTGGCATGTAGCGACACGACGAAGACTCTGGATGATCTAGTACAGCTTGTTACAAGATTTAGACTGAGTCGCCACCACTGTGGTCAGCACCACAGAGCCTGTGGACCTGAGCAACTCCAGTCTCCAATCTGGGGGTGCCTGGTATGGGCCTGCGCTGTGGGGAGGAAGGGCATGTGTGAGACCAGTGCCTGGTGGGACCCCGGCAGGGAAAAGCACTGAACCAGAGAAGGGACATCACCAGAGGTAAGCCTACCCTTCATGAAGCCACAATTTTCTATGTGTGCACATATGGAAGCTGGCTTTGGTGTTCAATCCCTCTCTTTCAATCCTGATGGACTCCTGGATAGTTGGGGACTTTATCTCCTGGAGGACCGCCCACAGACTCCGGGTGAAGATGTGCTGGCTACAGGATGCAGGATCGGGGTGCCACCAGTGCAGAGCTTGCTCAGGAATGGCAGCAGGCAGATGTGAGTGTATCTGCATGTACAGTGAGGTGAAGATTTTTGGAGGATGGCCTGGTGTCAAGAAGGGCCGCAAAGAAGCCACTTCTCTCTGAGAAAAACATCAAGGACAGGGATTGGACTGCTGAGGACTGGGCTAAAGTAATTTTCTCTGATCAAGCCTCTTTCCAATTGTTTGGGGCATCTGGAAAAATGATTGTCTGGAGAGGAAAAGCTGAGGGCTACCATCAGTCCTGTCTCATGTCAACAGTAAAGCATCCTGAGACCATTCATGTGTGGGGAAGCTTCTCATCAAAGGGAGTGGGCTCACTCTCAATTTTGCCACAGCCATGAATAAAGAATGGTACCAAAATCCTCTGACAGCAACTTCTCCCAACCATCCTAGAACAGTTTGGCGAAGAACAATTTATTAATGCAATTGAGAATTTGTGGTCAATCCTCAAGAAGTGGATGAACAAACCAAACCACACATATTCTGATAAACTCCAAGCACTGGTTATGAAGGAATGGGTTGCCATCAGTCAGGATTTGGCCCAGAAGGTGTTTGACAGCATGACAGGGTGAATTGCAAGTTCTTATTTTTTTGCTTTCACTCCCTTTATTGAGTTAATAGATAAGTGGTGCTTTGACAGGCATGTATTGATGCAGATTTTACTTATAAAAATACCTGGCCATTCAAGTTTTTTTTTACCACTTGCATTGAAACAACCTCAGCAACACACATTTAAAATGAAGAAATTGTTTTTAATGAATGTTACATTCAAATGGGGAAGTAATAGAAAGAAAATATGATTTCCCTTTACAGATTGTGGTGCAAATTAGGCAATCTTGACAGACCTTTGAAATATGCACCCAGTCCCACTTGCATCCAATACTCTACTATGTACAAATATAATATGTATTAGACAACTGTTTATCTGCTAAGATCATAACCATGCATAACAGTTGAAAGCCATATTACAGTTTAGAAGATGAGATTTGTCACATATAGTGCAAACAGTCAGTTGGCATTTCGTGACCCGTATAATTTTTTAAACTGTAGGTTTTATGATTGGTTCATTCTACAGTTCATGGCACAGTTCACTTCTGTTGGATATCCAGGTTGAGATTTGGGCAAAGTGTTCATGGAGTCGTTTACCAAAGCATTTGCAGTCTCACAAGCATTCCATCTTAACACACATATTTCATTTTTTGACCTTGTCGCAACCTGAGGCAACTCACGCAACAGAATGTCCCCCAAGAGCATGAACTGGACTGAGCCAACAGGGTTTGTCTAGAGGCTTAATACTTAGTGGACATCTGAAATTGATTTCAGCCAAGAAATAATGAGTCACAGAGATGAGGTGAACTGCAGCGAGCTTCAGAAAACAATACAAACACCAGAATCAGTACGTCATTTCAAAATCGCATCGGCATATTCCTGCCCCAGGTGACAGTCAACATCTGGAAACCCGGTTCTCTTTTTAATTTTTTTTTCATGATTGCTTTTAAAAAGATGAATAAAAATGTTGACAAAGACCAACACAACAGTACATATCACAATATTATTTGTTATATTGTTCAATACATTTAATTAAAAATTTAATTGAAGATCTCCCTGACAAGTGTCCAGTTGTTATTGTATAGCAATGGATTATTATACTGCATTGAATTAAAGATTAGTGTGGAGGAGGATGAAGCATGCTGATGCCCCATGACCACATGGTTTGACATGACCACAGTAAAGATTACATTATTTAGAATTTGAATGTGTTGCAGAAATTATCAAGACATCAAGTTCCTTGTGATATTATTCTAGAAAAACAAAAAAGGGTTTCCAGTGTGTTCCATCCAGATGTGGTTCAAGGCTTCAGGCCTCAGACATTAGTGATTTCAATGCCTGAGTAACTGTGCATGGGGCTGCCTTTGGTTCGAGGCAAAGCCTTCAGTCTCTCCTCTCTGGGCAAGGATCCACAGCTGCCATGGAAACTCAAGTCACGCCCACCAGGAAACTTGGGGTTGAACCTCATGGGACTCTGAGATGTGAAGGAATGGTAAATTAGACACCATGACATTAGAGACGTTAGACAGCACTGAGGTTCAGTCATATAACAGCTGATCATTTTCATTAATGATCAGTAACATTAGGGCCTGATCACAAGTTTGAATCTGGCCTCTATATCTGTGTGTGTATGGAGATTGCATGCTTCTCTAAGCTGGCAGTCCACGTGAGTGTGAATGCTGTGCGCTCACTGTGCTGTGCTAGGGTCCCATACTGGGTGAGACCTCGCCCTGCGCCCAATCTCCTGGGATGGGCCCCAGAAGCCATGACCCAGATCTGGATATGGGTTATGGAGCTTGAGTGAGTGAGTGAATTTGCTCAAAATCAATAGCCATAAATGTGTACATGGATGCGTATAGAGCATAAGAATACTGAATATGAATATCAAATGAATTGTAAAATTTACCCTTCCCTACAAAATATGTGCCACGTATAACAATATGCTACATATATAACCATTCAGTATTAACTTACATGTTAATTTGTTAATTAGTCATCAAGTTTTTTGATAAGGATAAGGAAACCTGTGTGAATTTTTTTATCTCATGTCAGGTGGACAGAACGGGCTGAACTTGCGCCGCTTACCTTGCCCGGGCCTTGTCTGAGGGCAGCTCTGTCTTCGGCGTAGCGGCAGGGCGAGGAGGGGGAATACGTGTGGACCACTTGCTTCTCGTTCTCCTGCTTTTGACTAGCCCTGCGGAACGGCCACATCAGTCAGTCTCACGCCCAGCTGTCAATGCTCAGCCCATTTGAGCGCGGCAATAAATGAACGACTGCTGCTAGACTGGCAGGATTATTACCGGATAGCAGCATATTGATTTTCATCCTGACACCAATTTCACCCCGAATCATGCCATGGCTATGCATGTGCTTGTCAACACATTTGCCAGCAAATCTATATTCTTTCTACAGTATTGACATGTTTATTATTTCTTTCCCGCATTATGACTTGCAGGGGTCGCACAGTGAAGTTCTTGCCTGGCAGGAAGGATGAGAGACCGCAGCTCTTCATTCAGGTGCCTGTGGATCATGTGCTTGCTGCTGGGGATGTCCAGGGCTGCAGCCATGGCATCTGCATTGAAGGAGAGGTCCAGGACCATCAAAGCACCATGGATACCACTGTTCTGCAGTGCATCCGCAAATTCCTGCCGAGAAGAAAAAACACATAAAAGGTTGAATTGATGACTGATGGAGGCTGGAGATGTGCACAAGGGTGTGACCACTTGATTTGCCTCATTGTGGCAAGGATGGTGCAAAGTCCTTTTCAGCTGATAGAAGGCCAAGGGCAGAGAAGAAAAGGGACTAAAGCCTGAATGTGATGAGCCTGTCGAATTCAAACACATCTTTTTGCTCAGAATGGCACCGTGTTTTGTAGAGAAAATGTGTTTTAGAGACTGACTCATCCACGCAGAGCTGTTGACAGGATGAATGTCAACTTTCACTCTTCTCTTCTCAGAATCTGCCAGCTTTAGACAGCTGAGAGCAACAACAGACCACAGTACTTTTAACGTGGGCCGAGATGCACCCTGCATAACATCCTTCAGTTTCAAACAGAAAACAAAGCCTTCCCCTCACACTTTCATTCTCACCTTCAGGTCTATTTCTCTGACCCACTGCATCACGCGGTGGTTGGTCCACACCAGAGGGTCAACACTCTGCTGCTCACACTGAGCTCGCCGAGCCTGGAGAACCTGAGAGATGATAAATCTGAAAGCATATGGACTCACATCCAACTAATCAACCTCAGTTCCTGCACTGACTGGACCTTGTTGAAAGAACCCAGAGTTATAGTTCATATTTCTAATTCTTACTTACGTAAAGTAAGAACCATTTAAAAACATCCTACAAACCAATCTATCTAGATTGGTTCAGTGTTGTGCCAGTCCAGTTCATACTTCTCAAAAAGATCATTTCATTTTCTAGTTCATTTCATATTTATCAAATGCTCAAGCAAACTGGCACATCCATTCTGCACTGAAACCCTGCACTACACTGCACATATTAAAGCTTGTGGTGCCGTTACCTCTTTGTCAAACTTGACCATCTGTAGCAGCTGGATGGCCAGGAGAAGGCTGGTTTGGTGGAACTTGTTGGTGATGTTGAGGAGCTTCTCCAGGTCTCTGCGTGTGAGGGAGTTGAGAACGCGACCGTCCACCAACTGGCTTTGGAAGATTTGGGAATACTGTGACAGCCCAACCTCACTCAGCCAGGATTTGGCCACCCAGTGGTGATCCATATCTGCTGCCATGGACAGACTGCAGTAAAGAGGTCCTTTGAACTATTAAATGCTTTTAAGTTGAATAAACTTACTACTCTGATGACTAGCTTTATTTGATTCATATACAGACTAAGGAGAGTAGGAGTGTAAGTATGTGTGCCTGGCCTGCTGCTCACCCCTGCCCTGTTTCTGCTTCCTTGTAGTCCTCAATTGCAAGACAAATCTTCCTGCGGTGCACAGGATTGGTGATGCCCAAGACCAACTCAAGCTCTTCATCTGTCAATCCCAGTAGCACCTGCAAAGAGCCACATCTTCATCATCATCACCAGACATACAGTACAGGGTTAGAACAATGAAAAACTCTGGACCCTAGTCTGCAGCCTTGTCATATCATTTGGGGGGATCCTTGTGCTGCAAACACTTGCACAAAACCACTTTGCACAAAATCACTTTGCACAAAATGACTCTGCGCTTTCTAGGTCCTTACTGCTCTTTCTTTTATGGCTCGTTCTTCTTTCTTTAAACGTTGTAAAAACTGTAACTCATTTGCACACCTTCACCCTACCAGTTACACATATTTTATGTTAAAGACGTAAAAGTGTAATACTTGGTTATGTTTGCAATATTTGTTTATTGGTTCATTGTTTACTTGCAACATTTGCAATACTGTGGTCTGTAGCAGTTGCAGAAAGCATTTCACTGCACATCATACCGTGTATGACTGTGTATGTGACAAATAAAATTTGAATTTGATGGAGTAATTATTGTGCTATTTCACGTTTGTACTGTTCACGCATTGCTACAATGCTATTCTTGTTGGAATGTTTTTATTTTTTTTTTTATTACTTAAAATAAAACTCACCTGAAGCCCCCAACCTCTCTACACAAAACCGTGTGCTAAAAATGTTTGAATTAAATGTTATAATGCTTACATATTTAAAAAATGTGTTTAATATAACAATTTCTTTCATTGTATTGATTTAATGACAGCTAAAAATGTTATGAGGCTGCAATAACCCTTGTCCAAATCATTAAATATAATGAGTTCCTTTTGAAGAATAAAGACCTGTCCTTGTCCATGTGTCATTTACTGTTGTTCTGTATTTTTATTATAATTGGGAACTATGAATATTTACCTCGGTTGTGAATGTCCTATCAAATTTCAGTAACGCACTAATGTAAATAGAATGAAAAAATCTTAACATGAAAAATAGCAAGAAGATGCTATATCAGGCTGGCTTATAATCTTTGAGGGGACACTTCTCGACCAACAAACCATCCTGGGCCAGATATGTTTATATGGCATCTGCTGAGAAAACAAGGTTAAGGGAAATATTGTCTCACCTTCCCACTCTTGACATTCTCAGCACAGGCTCGGGCGTACATTGGCATGGCCATGACCACTTCCAGCCAGGCCTGCACAGTGCCAGCCTTCCACAGAGAAATGGGCATGGAGCGGCTGAGCTCTGCATGCTGCAGCCGGTCCAGCTGCTCCTCGCCGTCCGACAGACTGTGGGGAGTCTGACTGGACTGACTGTCTGAGTCTGGAGAGATGGAGAGGGGTTTGGGGAGACAAGGAGGAAAGAGGATAGGCAGGAAAACAGAAGAGGAGGAACAAATAGGAGGTGCAGCAGGACAAGGACAGGTTGGGGTTTCAGGGAACAGGGTGGCAGAGGGATCAAAGGGATTCAGAAGCAAAAAAAAAAAAAAAACAACTCATCTGTGAAAGAGACATTTGAACTTTTCAGGTTGCATGCTGATTTTTTTTATAATAGTAATAACATTATTATTATAAGGGCTTTCAATATTAACATGTTAATCACTGCAACCCATTTATAAATATTCAAAATGTAAAAATATATACTAAATTTCATTTCCATTTCATTTGTCAAATGGATCTGGAGGACCAGATCATCTCCCTGTTTTGCCAGTCTGAGCCCCTTTTTCTACCATTGAAAGATTTAGATAGCTCTATAACTTTACATTTCCGCTATAGCCAGCTTCAGTCTTAAGAATTAATTACAAATGATTCACTTTAAAATATTAGTTTAAAAGTGATTGGGACTGCAGACAAATATGTAATATTTGCTTTTCAAAAAAGCAAGTACAGAGTGGTCTAGAAAGGTTTCTAGAATAATACTTATTCCCCCACAGCATTTAAATTGTGCACAATCACATTCGGCAAAGACAATCTAGTCCCGTTTTAATGGATGTATCCTGTAACCCTTTACTTTACTGTTACCTCTCCCAGCCGCCTCATCTTTCATCCTGACTCGCGTCTGCCCAGCTGCCACGCAACACACACACATCGAGTCAAATTACACACTATTCATCAACCCAATTTCCCTACTTCCTCCGATAACACGTCCCCCACAGAGGGAATCTCGTCTTTCTCGCTTAACCTGAGAGGATATAAATCCCGTTCCAGGCCGTGTTAATCTGTGTCATGCACTAACCGTGAAGAGGGGAGTAAGGAGGTGAGAAATGGCCATTAGTAGTCAGATATTGGTTTTATTGTCTTTGGGCCTTATTTCTCCTGAGGCCCTCCTTTTACAAGCATACTAACCAGCTTTATTTTCCCAAGATCTACGGCCCGAGTAGTTTATGTTCAGAATTGATCAGTTTGAAAGTACAGATTTTTGGGATGTGGACCATTAGCCCTGTTGTAAGCAATACTTCAACCGGTACGACTCCTGTCAGAATGATTCCAAACACCTTTTGGCCAGAAACATTATTATTATTATTATTATTATTATCCTGTGCTGACTATGAGTCAAAGAGAGATAAATACAACAAGTGCCTTCATCAATCTAATTGAACCTTTGCGACCCAGTATGAGTCCAGCTTCATCTCATTTTCAGAAGTCAGGCTTTAATTAGCTGTAGCAGAAGCGTAATGAAAGCCATTATCAGAAGACAACGGGGACAGGGCACGTATTTAAAACCAGTGGGTTTTAATGGATTTGGGGATTTTCTGCAGAGACCAAGGGTAGCGCAATGACCTTGTTGCACGTCAATGGCTTGTTGCAATGGCCATGTGCTCGTCAGCTGGCTTCAGAGAGAAGGAAAAATGATTCAAGGGAAGACAGACAAGACCACAAATCTGTTTTATCATCAGTAATGATAATAAAAAGAGCAACTGTACATAAAATGCACAGGAGCAGTATCTGGGAGTGACAGATGGAAGGTCAAAGTAATATAGTGGTATTTTCAAAGTGATACAAGGGTACAGGGTGAGGAAAACCTGTTCAGGGCAGCATCGAGAAGGTGCATTCCAGTGGGACTGGACTGAAGTACGACGTCCACATACATGCCAGGAAAACCATGCAGTCAGACCGTTTTAAAGGAAGTTCCCTTATTTGTAATGCTCTGCTGACATAACAGTAGCAATGTGGCCAGAAGAAGATTGTAGTCCCAGTCTGATGGCTACAGGTTTGCTGCAGTGATGTGGTTTGGTGCAGGTGAGGGTTTAATTCGCCCATCGGGGTCAGACATCGGTGTTAAAGACACAGCGAGGTGAGACAGATGGCTGGAGGTCAAACATAGACAGTAGGAGGAGAATTGTTACTTGGATGTGTGGGGGTTAGGGAGGACACCATTACATGGAAGCATTCACACAGGGCAAAGAAGAGAGACATGGATTTTTTTCATTTTTTGTTATTAATTTTATTTTAAAATTAGTTTAAAACTTCAGTCTTTTTAAATATCATATTTGCTTTCAGACTTTTTGACACCTCTTTTGCTCTGAGTTTCCTTCTACTTCTTTTAAATACATTTTAATAGATTTACTCTGACATGTTCTAAATTACAAACCATACAACATTGTAAAGAGCAAGTTCATTTCAAATTGAATCAGTGCCTTTTGCGCCAAAAATATAAAACAAACCCAAACCCATTCCCTCATCCCCCCAAAAAAGAAAAGAAGAGGGTGAGCACGGTAGCAAAATGAATGAGGCAAAGCACAAGCGAAGAGTTCCTATAAGAACTGTGAAAAGCTCTACCAAAACGGCATGGATAGTGTGCTTGTTACGTTGTCAATACAGACATTCATATTACTAACACAATCCAAAATTGCATTGCCGACAGTCTTTAATTAGAGATGAGCAGTATGGTATTTGGCAGGCAGCACACACTCTGTGTGGGTCCATTGTTCTCTGAGAGCTGCTTTTAATGAAGCTTTGGGACGCTTGCAGGGTTAAGGAGCCTTTTTCAAATAGTTTGCTGTCTTTAACTTGTGCCCCCAGGAAAGAAAGTGTAGTGCCAGACATATTTTCAATGGAAAATATTAAAATCAAATCATGTTTAAGCTAATTTTATCTCCACGTGTCTGCTAAAATAGGTCTTTTTAAGGCAAAAAATGAACTGAGTAGCTACATTGCATTTTTATATAGTAGGTGGACTATAGTAGGTTGTGTTATTCAATGGCAGAACAGAAAAGCACACAGACAGAGTGACGGGGTGTACAGCACTCATAGCTGGACATGCTACAGCCCATGCAGACAGGATGGATGTTCACAGCCGCCCTCTTTTATTCGGCCCTCCTTTCTGCCATGCAGTAGGTGACAAACACTCTTCCAGTCACAAACATGTGCAAAAGGAATAGCACTTCAAGGTAGGGATCTAAAATCAGTACTAGGTTAACGTGGCCATTTGCAGCTACAAGCCATGAGATAACATCAAGAGAAAACCCATGGATCCATTAGCCCGCACCCCTGCACAAAGAGATGCTCTACTGTTAATGTATAAAGACTGTTAAACACAGAACTACAGGTTAAACAGATGTCAGGGTCAAATGGTTAATGGCCATTTCAAGAAGATTGTCTCATTCTTTAATAACAGAGCGAAACATAGTGAGGGTGGGCTAGTTAGTGAGGTGCTGCTGCTGTGTGGTACACCTTTCAGTGCTGGGGCCTAAAGTGCAGAGCCTATAGCCAACAAACGTTTTATCACGAAATGCAAGTGATAGGCCAAATGATGTCGCAAACAGAAAGATAATCCAAAAGAACCTTCTTAAGAAAAAAAAAAAAAGCATGGTAAGGCCAACTGTAACAATTAACATTTTTTCTTTTTTTAAAAGCAATGTGGACAAAAACACTTGCAATCACAAGGTGAACAAAAACACTCCTATTTACAAATGCACAGAAGTATTTTTCAAGTTTCCAGTTATAAAAAAAAAGCAACATATATTAAGACAAATAAAGCATTATAGCACAGCATGAACTTACCAACATGGAATTATTCAATGTATATATTTATATGCATGTAAACATATCTACATATGCATACATATATAAATATATAATTTCATTTACATATGTACATATAGTCTTCACTTTTTGTATGTACAGTTTTAAGAGGCAGCAGTTCTCTTTCTCTTTCACTCTCTCTCTCTCTCTCTCTCTCTCTCTCTCTCACTCACTCACACACACATCAGATCCATCACCAGTCAGCATCCTCCTCTATGTAGTAATCAGTGGTGGCAGTACCGTCGAAAAGGCCGGGGTCCAGAGACTTGCGCTGCTTGCCACGGGCGAAGACCCGAGACAGGGATCCCAGGGTCATCTTCTCCTTCTTCTTCTTACGCTTCTGGTCCTCTAGATCCTCCATGGACTGAGTGAACCAGGAGAGAAGGGGGAACGCGCGAGGGACAGAGAGAAACAGAGGGGGGCATGGGGGACAGACACAGATCAGTGACAGGTTTATATGGCCCCCAGTGCCCTGCTTCATTTATAAAAAGGAGGGCAGAGTTAGACCACGTGAAGAGTAAAAAAGGAGAAATGGAGAGAATTGCGGAAGATGATTACTTGGTCGCGGGTGCCAGGCAGCTCTTACATTGCAGAGTGAGTGTGTCCGGTGGCGAGGGGAGTTGATGTCGCTGGGCGTGGAGGAGCGGTCGCCGTCGGCAGCAGAGGCATCAGAGATGACGGAAGGCTGCCGTGAGTGGCAGGGGCTGATCCTGAGAGCAGCTAAACGCACAACGCACATTAAAGCGTGTGCCCGTTGACAGTGTGTGCATGTGCGTGTGTGTGTGTGTGTGTGTACCTTGACGGTCAGCAGGGTGATTATGGTAGAGGGTCTGCTGGCTCTGTCTGATGGCTGCTGTTAGTGGCAGGTCCGCCTGCATCACCCACTCCTGACTTCCGTTCACCACCGGCTCTGTGGGCATCGCTAGTGAGTGCCGCTTTGGCACGTCCTTTGTCAGCGTGGCCAAAGACTGCTTTGCCTACAAATACACACACATGCACCATCAGACACTTCAGTGGTCATTTGCTCATGTGCAATGTCGTCCAAACAGAAAATGAAAACTGTTATTGCATACAAAAAAAAAACATGAAATGATTACATGAAGAATCGTGTTCTCCCACTAGTTTGGCACCAGTGTTTGACAAGACCGTCTCTGGTAGATCTCTGTCACACACAGCAAGCGCGTCAGAGTTCTTTTACCGACAGAGCGGGAGAGGCAGGCGGGGGGAGAGAGAAGGATTATGGGGATGTAGGGAATAATGAGGCCTTCAGTGAGCAGCAGGCGCTCTGCGGGGCATCAGGCCTGGCAGAGTGGCAGCGCGAACAGCGTGGCGACTCAGTTGACTGGCACTGGGAGGGTGCGGAGAAGTCAAGGGGAAAGATTCATATCTTTGACTGACAGGCGCAAGTGTAGCAGCTTATCTGGGGGGGGGTATAACGTGAGAACATGTGTGTGTGTGTGTGTCACGATGAAGAAAGAAAGAACGAAAGAAGGAGGTTAAGGATAAAGAGTGAAATACGCCGGCAGTAAAATACAGGGCTCACTGTGTTACCATGGTGAGCTCAGCCTCCAGCTCCTTGATCCTGTTCTCCTTCAGGTCCAGCTGGGAGCGCAGCGCCGTAGCGTGCTCTGTGGCCTCTTTGGTCTGTCTCCTCAGGTCCCATTTCTCCCTCTCCAGCTGATCCTTCTCTTTAGCCAGGGCCTTTACCGCATCCTCACTCTCCTACATACACACCCAGAGAGCTTTTCAATACTCAAAACATGTCCCTCTCTTTTTATAGTTCCCTCCCATCATTGCTGCATACCTCCATTTATTCATCTGTGCAATTCTTGTCTTCACACATGGACATTAGAGCAGGCAATTCAGATATTTTTTCTGGAGGACGCAGTACACCGTCCGTGCAGAGTGAATGGAACACGCACCTTTCTGTGTTGGTCGTAATTCCTGATGAAGTCCCGCAGCTGCTCCTCTCTACTCTCCAGGGTGGAGTACAACTGCTGCATCTGGTTCACAAGCTCCGCCTTCTCTGCCTTCAACCGCTTGCGGTCCGCCTTCATCGCTGGAGAGCAAACACACATACACGTGCGTTACACAAATACTGGTCTTCACAAAGTTTGCTGCTTCTGTGTTTTTAGATCTTTTTGTCAGTTGTTTCAGGGGTATTGAAGTATAATTACAAACAATTTCAAGACATCGAGGTTCAAGTTTCAATTGCTGTTATTGAGACCTACATAAAGTTTATGCAAAGAGTCAATATTTGGCCCTTTTTTCCAAGACCTCTGCAATTCGCCCTGTCATGCTGTCAATCAACTTCTGGGCCAAATCGTGACTGATGGTAACCCATTCCTTCATAATCAGTGCTTGGGGTTTGTCAGAAAGTCTGGGTATTTGTCCACCCGCCTCCTGAGCAAGTTGCTGTAGGAGGATGTTTTGGTACCATGCGTTATTCATGGCTGTGTTCTTAAGCAAATTTGTGATTGAGGCCACTCCCCTGGAGGAGAAGCAGCACCACACATGAATGGTCTCGGAATGCTTTATTTTTTGCCACGAGACAGGACTGATCGTAGTAACTACTGTCCCTGTAACTACTGATTGTAAGTCGCTCTGGATAAGGGCGTCTGATAAATGCTGTAAATGTAAATTTGTAAAATTTAATGTGCACTTGCTGGACTTTCTTGGGCACCCTGAAACCTTCTTCACCGAAGTTTTTGATGATCTTATAAATGGTTGATCGTCTTGCCTGTGAAGCTCTTTTTATGCAACACAATGATGACTGAATGTTTTTCCTTGCAGAGGTGGTTAGCAGAGGAAGAACAAGGATTTCAAGCATCACCTTCCTTTTAAAACCTCCAGTCTGCTATTCTAACTCAGTCAGCATGACAGAATGATCTCCAGCCTTGTGCTTGTCAACACTTGTGTTAATGAGAGGATCACTGAAATGATCTCAGCAGGCCCTTTTGTGGCAGGGCTGAAAAGTTTTTTGGGGATTGAGTTCATTTTCATGGCAAAGAGGGACTTTGCAATTCATCTAATCACTCTTCATAACATTCTGGAGTATATGCAAATTGGCATAATAAAAATGGATGCAGCAAAAAACAATATTTGTGTCATTCCCAAAATATTTGGCCATGACTGTACACATAGTACACACTTGGGAGCCATTTCGCGCAAATTACAGAGCTGCACAGGGGATATACATTATGTTTTAACTTCTTTTGCTAATTCACATAGTAACATTCACATGCTGGTTTGGTGGAAGAAGGTCCTTTCAGAGGTACTGCCAGTACTGTTCCACCAGATGGCATTGTGTATCAGTATAAAAATAAAAGCAAAGTTACATTTCTATTTAAACCATTTTTTTAGAGAGTGTGTGTGTGTGTGTGTGTGTGTGTGTGTGTGTGTGTATATATATATATATATATATATATATAAATAAAAACACACACACACACACTGACCACAAATGTGGCAGGTACCATTGTGTCCCTGAGCAGGTTAACCCTGTGTTGCTTCATGTAGACCTGTAACTACCAGATAAGAGCACTTACTAAGTGATATAAATGTAAATGCATTCTCTTAAGGTTCTATGGCGCAATCCAAGAGTTGTTCAGGCTGAGATAGGAGTGTCAACGAAAGACCACCTGTGCCCCAGGCACAACCTTCATCATGTGCTGTTTATGCAGAGCGCGCTACCTCTTTTCCTTAAGCTCTCATTTCTCAAAATCTGGATCTATTCATACTCGAGAACACTCAGCATTCATCAGCAGGTGATCCACCACCTGTTACCCCCCTCTCCCACAGAGGAGGGAGAAATGCAGTGGGTTAGTGGAGCGGGAGGATTTTTTTGGCAGGGAGAGTGGCATAACTGCAGCGTCATGTGATCACGCACTACACACTGGGGAATGTTGGAATGAGATACTGCAAATACCAGCACAATGACACGCTGACCCACTGTCAACTCCTGCCCTCTTTAGGTCTACCTTGTATGAAGGCCTAGTTTACTTGGATCACTTAACATGACTGGTGCCAGCAGTACAGATGCATCTGCTGAAATCACTTGAGTTCAACATTTGGATCAGACATGAGCACAGGAAAAGAATAGCAATAGAAATTGTTCATTTTTTAAAAACTTTAAACTAGTTCTTTTTCTGATAAATAGTATCAGTTGTGTTGGTATGTTAGCCCTTCTTTTCAGTGTTTGAGTGTTGGGTCTGTGTTCGGTTATGATTTGGGTGGGCTCAGACCTTGTAAGGCCTCCTTGGCTCTGTCCAGCTCCTGCTCCTTCTCCCCCAGCTGCACCCTGAGCTCGGTGGCTGAGAGCAGGTCGGCCGAGCCGCCCCCGTGGGACTCCTCCAGGTCCTTCCTCAACATGTCCTTCATCTGCCTCAACAGGTGAACCTCCTCCTGCAGCTGCAGCACCTCTTCCCGTAGCAACGCTGCAGAGAGAGAAGATGTGGAGAAGATGTTTTTAATTATGCTTACTGTGAGTGTGCCGCATTCAGATGGCATAAAAAACATACTTAAAATAAGGTCAATACAATCTATTTAATTAAACAAAAGTGCATGCATCTCTACAAGAGAAAAGGAAATAATGAAAATAAGATAGCTGGAAGGACTGAACGAGGAAAGGAGGATTACAATCGCAGCAATTGAACAACCCCATCTGTATATTTTAAAAAGAAGGGTTAGCAAAGAAAGGCAGTCTGGAAAAAAAGCAATTGTGCCCCTAGGTAAAGACCCGCTGTTCAGTCGAGTTCCTCCTCACACAGGCTTCACAGAGCCACTGCAGGCTGGGTGGAACCCCGATAAACAACAACGGCAACAACTGCAACAATGAATCAAAGAACGCCGACATAATTGGCAAAATATCAGCTAATGCACAGGCATATTTGCAAAGAGAGACTCAGAGGACAAAGCATGTTCTGTGTGGGTTTTAATGAGATGGAGTGAAGCTTTTCTCTTTGACCAGCTGTGCCCAGCATAAAGTCTGGAATACACAAAAAGTAATGATTTTTTTTTAAAATTAATTAAAAGAAATTAAAGTACAATGTTCTTGAATACTAATTATCTGATAATCAAAAGGACTTACAGCCAGAGTCAAGGTTCTTATGAGCAGTAATGATCACCTTATTAATGAGTTATTTATAATTGCACCAACACTGAAAAGCATTATGTGCTAACCAATTTATAATGCATGTGGTAAAACATTTTTTCTTTTATTACTATATTTCACTTCAACTATATATGAATGCACCTAAGGCCTGCAGTTACATTTCTAGGCAGCCATAATCTTTAGACGTATTACACTATAGACTATTACTGTTATTATGATGTTTTGTGTATTTAATTGTGCCTTTTTCATAGCTCATGACAAGTTACAATGTTGATATGCCTCAAATAACTAAACCAAAGTCCCTGTGACTCACAGAATTATCTTAAACTGCATAAAAACAGACCGATAATTAAAAAAACGTCATTATGAAACAGTCAGAAGACCCCCACACACTGTCATCACTTGCAGACCTTCAGTGCAGTATCTTGTTACACCATTGGTTCACACCCTTGGTATGCAGAGATATTATTGTTAATGTTCACAGCAGCTGTGTGTCTAAATTAAGTCTAATTATTATTCTCAACCTCCTCAATTTAGTGCAGTTAATATTTGCTGTGTGTCGGCAGTATTTACAGAGGATGACAGTAAAGAATAAATAGCATTCACAATGGGAATAAAACTGCCTCCTGTGCTAGCTAGTTAAACAGGCCTTTCCTCCTGTATTTCAATGCCGGTCATAATGGTGGTTTTCAGAGAGACAAATATTCTTGGAGATGGCATGAGAACCTACAAAGATCACCAAAACATGACTTTCCTGACTTGCTTGATGTATTCAGCAGAGAGAATAGTGTAATTTACTGCACCCTGAAAAACCCTTTAGCTATGTTCCTTTCTTCAGTGTACATAGACAGTATTCCTCACTCCCTGGTCACTCAATGTCAAATTAGGGGACCTTTCTTAAGAAAACTGCAGAATCAACCAGTTACCTGGGTTACAAGTACTTGCTGCTGCTACTGTAGAACCGCTGATCACTTATCGCTACACACTTCACAGTTCCCTGTACAACTGCGAGTTTTTTACTCCCCGTGGCTGTAACCTTGTACCCGGCTGCTGGGAGGTTGACAAGGCAGAAGGAGCAACGGGCCATCAGTCACTGTCTGGTCCCAGTTGGAGGACAGCCCTGCCAGGCACATCTCCGCTGAGCCCAATGAGCACGATGGGGCCCATCTCCATCATGCTGGTTTCTTGAATGGTGGAACCTCTGGATATCTGGACAAATCTCTGCAAATAATCATGTTTCAGCAAATATATTTGGGACAGATGGCAGAGGTGTAGCCATCGGTGACCAGTGCATAGTTTATTGAATGTGTTCCTGCATGAGAGTGTTTGTGTGGCTTGTATCTTATGAATATTCCTCCTCAAGTTGGGATGGAACTGGACATAAAAACTATCCTGTACTTTTTGTTTTTCCCCAAATAGGTCCACCACCCATACAAACTTCCAGTAGCAGCCTCTTGCAAATATTACAGTGATGTCCATGAAATAAAACTGCACAAATAAACAACAGGTTACCCAAAGAACCTGATGGCAGGATTGTTGCCTGGTTCACTGTTCGGCCCAGTCCTAAAACGATGGCAATTGTCACACCGCTATGAAGAGCCAGACATGATGACTGGCAACACTGGACGGCAACCTGATTTAGTGGACAGCTACCTGGCGCAGTGGTGGCCTAGCGGTTAAGGAAGTGGCCCCCGTAACCAGAAGGTTGTCGGTTTGACTCCCGATCCGCCGAGGTGCCACTGAGCAAAGTACCGTCCCCACACACTGCTCACCAAGGGTGATGATTAAAAGCAGAGGACACGTTTCATTGTGTGAACGTGTGCTGTGCTGCAGTGTATCACAGTCACTTCACTTTCAATTCTTTGAAAACTGTCTACTATCACACAAAAAAATTCAGTAGATTCATTTTTTACATACAACTAACATATAATCTATTTGAGTAAATTCTAATATTTTGGGAGGGTTTACAAAATAATTTTAATAATTTGTTATCAAACAATATATTTCTACTGATCCAAATTTAGTTTACAAGTAAAAAATATCAAAACTATGTACTTTTTCACCACTATGTACTTTATATGCTACTGAAGCTTCTTCTTCTTCTTTTGCTGGATAAAAGAAAAAGAACAGACACAAAAGACACGTAAGTGTCTCTGTGATGGTGCAGTGAGAACAGAAGCCGATCTACACAAAAGCAATCAAGAATGTAATTCCCGTAAATATACTTTAGAATCGATTCTCATCGCTGCCCATAGTTCTCTCCGTCTCTTATCAAGTCCAAGACTCCGTAATCATTTGCCTCTTTGGTTCCCTGGATAAAATCAAAGCTAGACAAAGCCTTTTTGAATCATCTTTACTCATACAGGGATCTGAGGGCCTGTTTACAATGGCTTCAGAAGAAAAGCAGCTCGCCATCTCCCTCTAAACAGAGCTGGAAAACTAAAAAACACATTTTCTGGCTGGGGGGTTATTGTGCTGTAACCTCCCACACATCATTACTGCAGCCTCTGTCATTAACTCAGATGAGGTGAAGGCGATCTCCTCTCTGTTCAGCCAGGCACCACTACGCACCCATGTTGCACAGGTTTACTAGCCCCCCGGTCCGACACAGGACACTGGGCATGTTCACTAGTGTATGGTGAGGCATCCTCGGGATTTACAAGAACTGGCTGCTATCATGAAAAAGAGTTTAAAATGGGAGGAGCCAGATGATTGACAGCTCACTACTTTCTGTTGTAATTACTTATAATCTTCTAATTATTTTATATAATTTGTTTTTGTAAAACCGGAGGACCTCTTTGACCGTACATTAGCAGACAAGTGGCATGCTTAGCAAGTAGCTTTAGTTAAAAAAATAGTGAGCACGATGCAATGTATGTATTAACAGTGGAGAAAAGGCAGGTTGTGTTCACTATCTTCAATTTTTCTGTAAATAATTATGATAAATTGGACATAAATGGATAATAAGATCTGTAGGCTAGTGGACTGAGTTATTCACATCCTTGTCTATAAATCTCCTCCAAGTCAGGCGTACTGGTCAGCATGACATTTGTCTTGTCTTCCCTTGTGTTTGTTTCTAGGCCCAGCAGCATGTAGTTCAGACTGAACGATAATGATATGAAAGGTGAGGGGAAAATGTGATCAATATTTAAAACAATGAACTGAAAACAGAGGCTTTAATTAGCCTAGCTTGTGAGAAAATGGGAACAACTGGGATACAGCTCAGAATAACTAATCATGCTAACTCAATACGTCCATGTTAACTCATGCAGGATTGCAAAACAACACTCAGATAAACCACGGAGAGCGATGAATGAGGAGTCGTGGTAAGATTCATTTGTTTACTGTGACGGTAAAAAACAGAAAAACAGCAACACAAAATTAACGCTACAATTCTCAGAAAACTTCACATAAATACAGTTATATCTGTACACTCCTCACATAACTTAAAACGATTTCAATTAGCGCAGTCCATGTAATACTTGAATGTACTTCAGATGTGCCTACGTGACAACCTTCACTGTAAATGACTTTTTCCATAACCTGACAAACATGATGAAAGCACTGCGGGAATTCATCTTTTCAACCCAATGACATGAGAATAAAACTACGGAGCCTGCCTTCCTCCCACTCGTTGCCTGCTGGCTGCATCCTCAAGATACATCTCAACATTTGTAATTCCTCCGATGACTGAAAACTGTGACCCCAGATCCACATTGTTATTAGCGTTAGCAGGCAGGAGAGCTCAGAAAAGAAACAGCCAAGATCAGGAAATGAGAGGGCAGGTCCTGGCAA
Source organism: Denticeps clupeoides (assembly GCF_900700375.1). Classification (NCBI taxonomy): domain Eukaryota; kingdom Metazoa; phylum Chordata; class Actinopteri; order Clupeiformes; family Denticipitidae; genus Denticeps; species Denticeps clupeoides. Next base: position 9,310,103 of record NC_041718.1, read on the forward strand.
GTGTGCGGCCCAGATCAGCGGACAATGTGCGGGGTCAGCCTCGGCCTATTGTCACGTCTCTGTTGTGATGTGCTGGGGGGTTTTATGAAACAGAAGCAGCAGAGCACTCCGAATGCCAGACACGTTCGCATTGTACATCGTCACCATTGAGGAACTTAGGAAAACCATACAGTACGTGTAGGGTTAGTTGGGGTCCATTGTGACCTGAAAGCACCAACAAAAATAAAATTAATAACACATCCTGAGTTCTGGACAGACATGATTGACTGTGATTGACATGATTGACTAGACACATGATGTGTCTAGCTAGCCATCATGGCTAATTAGGTATTATAGATTGTCAGGATACATTAAGGGGAAATAGTCAATACTGAAAAATCACAATGTCTTGGACACATATAAAAGTGAAAGTGAAATGATACACTGCAGCACAACGAAATGTGTTCTCTGCTTTTAACTCATCACCCTTGGTGAGCAGTGGGCAGCCATGACAGGGAGCCCAGGGAGCATAGTAAAAGACAACAACCAGACACAGATGAGACACAATGAGGACGCAATTAAACGTATGAGAATAGATGCACACAATCAGGGCATCTGGAACACGCACAATGAAGATCAAACTCTCTCCCAGAACATGGAAGCAGAGCACCCAGAAAAGACTGGCTATGACATACGCTTATGGACATTCTCTTCTGCAGGGAAAGGTATTTAGACTAATGATACACTGAGGCACACAGGAGGAGCAGGGAAAGACCGTTACATGTCCCTGGATCCACTGACCATTTTTCACGGTTACACCTGGCTGTATATCCAACAGGGGAACACTTCAAAACGCCGATTGATGGTTACAAAAACAAAAAAAGCAGATTTAAACTGAGAACATTCAGACAAGAGAAGACAGGTCTCTTTGTGAGTCAGGGTAGGAAGAGCAAACAATGAATTTTCAATGGATAATTAAAAAAACTATACACAGGACTTCACATCAACCCACTGCTGCTTTGTACTGAGGAAATAAAGGAATTTGTGTAGAATATGTCCATGAATCATTCATGGACTCAATACTTCCAAAATCTGTGTAACACTATTTTGAAAACAACATAAGTGTCAGGATGCACTGGAGAGCATTTCTCCAGCCCTGCAGTCACCCATCGAATCCTTGCAGCACCCTAGCTGGGCGAAATTTGCTCAAATACTCCCCTTCAATTCTCTTATCTTCTGCTTTGGAAATCATAAAAAAACAGCAAGAAGAATAAAGCAGTAGAGTTAGACAGCTGAGTCATTTCAGCGCCATCAAATTCAACATCCATCTTTGATGGTACGAGGTTGTCACTGCCGCACATGGTGGGAATTAAAAGTGGGTAATGTATCTTTCATCAGAGGTCAGTTTTAGGGCAACTTCTCCAAGTTTCTTACACGTTGGACTGGGCCAAAGATTCCTGGCCCATCACTGTCAAAGGATCGGTTTCATGGAGCAAAATACAGCCCTGATTCATTGGAATGTATTACTCTAACCTTGACACGCAACGAAAGAGAGTGTGACCACCTACTGGGAAATGTGCACTCCACTTATTTGCACAGCAATTAAAAAAAATTTATGTATTATATATACATTCTTCCCAAACACCAACAGAGAGGCCAATGTACAACCCTGTAAAAACATTTTATTTTTTACTTATTACTCAATTTGTGCCAGTTTTAAAAAATGTATGTAAAATGTTCTTTATATTCTTCAATAAACTACTGATCACATATTGTCACAGCTGCCATATTGTAAGATTCCAATTATCACCAAAATATCTTTATTAGCTGAAACAATTACATTACATTAATGCAAAACAATGAACTAAACAAGTTTAAATGCACCTTAAAATGACAATCACACTTTAACTTAGGAGGTTTTCAACAGGATGACACAGGAGGCTTCATGTATTCATGTATTAAAATGGAAAGCAGGGCAATAATTGTATTAGGGACGAAGGGCCTATAGAATAACATGGCTTCTCTGGCTTAATGTTAAGTGTCAGAAAGCACATTTAGCAAGGTGGCTTTGCTCTGGTGGGTTTGCTCTAAACACACCATTTTACACAAACTGTTACACCCTCTGGTGACTGGTGGGCTGTGGTTGTTGCAATCATTTGAAAGTGTTGGATGCAGATCTAATAATGTCAGGATCATTATCTGTTAACCACCCTGCCCAATGGACAGAATCAAAATGGCAGAAAAGACGATCAGCAACCATATGTACAAAACGTCACAGATTCCCTTAACACAGCAGTTGCAGTACAAGCACCAGATAACCAAGCAATGCAGCTAATAATCAGTGAGAAAAATGGTTATTATTTACAAAAAAATTTCATCTCGTGACGTTAGCCCAAATAATGGAAAAAAGGGACCATGATAAAAAAAAAATTCCTCCGTGTCAAACTGCCAACAACAACACCAGAAAGATGTAGTGGGGTGTGCATGCGTGGGACGCAGCAGTGGATGACAGTTAGTGCCAGCTCTTTAATGCTCCCATATATAAACGCATTACAAGGCCCTCTCAGCGAGGAGTGCTGGCATGGCGTTTTTCTTCTGTTTGTTTCTTCCGTCGGGAGCTTAAGAGCACAGCAGCAAAGATTGCTCATCTGCACAACCATTATCAACCAATGTTCTCCACGGTGGGGTCAGTAGTGATGCGTCAGTAGCATCCTCTGATCCAAGGTCAGCACTTGTATTTCTGCAATTTCTGTACAGTGTGTTAATTTTATACCTTTTAGGGTGTAATGCAAATTAGAATACAGATAGAAATAATTATGGACGTTTTACAAGACAATACAGCTATAAACATAAATGGGAATGCCTTCCCAGCCAGTTAGGATTAAACTTTTCATAAGTCTGAGCATAATTTTGACAGTGTTGACTACAAGCTAGGAGTACAAATGTGTGGGGGTGTGAAAGAGCTGTAGTGACATACACAGAGATGCTTTGGGAGTATCAGCATCTGTCTGTGGTGGACAGCTACACTGATTTGCACTACAACCAAGGTCAGCGTACTCATGCCAACTGGAGAAGATGGTAATTGATTTTTAAAAATGGTCCCCTTTTGATTTATAAGCAGATTGGGTCGTATGCCAGTGACGTTATGGCAGTGTGCAGATACGTGCCAGACAAGAGATGAAGCCCAGGTGCCCAGAAAGATCCTGAGGCAGACAAACATACTGCAGTCTCATCACAAACACAGGGTAGGGGCTGTCAGATGAATGAGCATCCATCAGATTTAAGGCTCTGTCTGCACCACAAGGAGAATTTTTGTAACATTTCTGGATGTAAACCCAGCAAATTTTTCATCTGCAGGAAACGTGACACACAAGACAATAAAGATTCATTGGTTAAAAGGAAAAGTTAACGTGACCTGTGTAACCTCCCATACCACATGACGTTGGGGGTAATGCCCTGTACTCAAAGTAACACTTTAGCTCTCCACATGGCATTTAAGCTTTCAAGCTTTGAGGACAAGTGAGAGTGATATTCAGCGAGCCTTTTAAATAAAGATGAAGAAGTCAAATGGGCGAAACATGCCCTATGCTCATCTCAACATGGTATAATACTAATTACCATAGTTACATCCTTCAGTGAGCATTCCCCCAATATTTCCAACTTATTGATTTGTCCCTTGTTGGGCTGGCCATCACTATGTACTAGGTGTGGCCATTGAAACATGGTGGCTCTCTGATGCACACATGCACTCTTAGTGAGAGCTTCTGCAAACAAGCAAGAGCTTCTGCAATCACCATGCATTCAATCACTTTTAAATGTCCAGATCAGAAGAAGAATCGAAGACCATGTCAATCTCTGTCACATCCCATCATATGACATATCACTTATCCCTTTTAATGAACTAGACCAAACATGGGATATCTCTGTAGATATCCCATCATGCCAAGTCGCTGTCGCATCATGCCAAGTGGTTACCATATTTGATCTGCTTAACCTGAAACTGCTGTGAGCTCATAGTGTCAAATGTGTTCCAAAAACCCAGAAAGTTTACCGTAAAACTGAAGCTTCAGAGTCATCATAGGCTCACAAACATACACAATATTTGAGTTCACTGAATATATAAAATGGCTATTAAATATGGAATGTATGTTCCACACAAACGTTATGGAGATTATTATAAAGAGAATGAAAATTATTCAACACTATTTGGAGAAAGAGATTCTGTGAAATATGACTGAGACTACTAAGTTGTCATTGTTTGTGTCAAACCAGTTATGAATTAGTTTTAAAACAGTGATGTAAGCAGCAGAGAACGGGGAACAAATCCAGGATGCCTTTTCATTGGTTGTTGTGTTGCATTGTTGTGTTGCAGATACTACTGCTATTTTTTGATTGGCTGTTGTGTAGGCCCATTCTTATTTTGATTAGCTGGTAAGTGTCAAACTCTAGGACACCAATTCTTTTTTCATGTATGTTGCAGTGTTTCATAATGACAATCACTTCACTTTCACAATATATTACATGTGCAATAATATTGAGCAATCGGACGTGGTGTTTGAACCAATGCATTGAACAGCCAAATCAGATTAATTGAGAATTTGGAGGTATGAAGAGAGTGTCTCATGGTCATTGCGTGAGAGTTGGCAGCCCTGCATCAGAATGGCCAATATCCATGGCCAGCTGGTTTATTACTATGAAAACGTCACAGTTTGTGATGTAATGTGTCATGTTGTGATAGTGGGTGGAGGTGGAGCTGTGACAGGCTGCCTGCTTTAACCTACCATGCACTGTATATTTAGGCATATATAGTCAGTGAGGGCTTGTATTGATGTGGTCATCTGGCTTTAGCAGATCAATGGCTTGGACTCATTAATGGAAAATGCAACCACCGGGCATGAGAGCTGAAGAGCAGAAACAGCAGCACCACAAAGGCACAAAAAAGAGAGATCATAGCATTGAACAAAATATGAGAATAATTTAAAAATGATTTTTATTGTTTATGCAAATGTTCACTTTTGACTTAAATATAAAAAACCTCATCCCAAACTGTCAATAATCACCATTAGTATGAAAATACCCTGACAACATAAACATCAAATGCGGGTAAGAAGTATGACACTAAGCAGATCTCTTGAGAACAAACTAATTTGCCAGTAACACATACAATGTACAGCCATTTATAAACACTAAATAAATGAGGCTGAATAAGATAAGATAATCTTTTATTAGTCTCACAAATGGGGAATTTGCAATGTCACGGCAGAAAGTTTCCATTTACAAATGTCCTCTTTTTGTGTTATTGTCCATTTAAAATAACAGCAAGCTGCTCAGACTGTGGTAGCTGTAAATGGCTGATAATTAATAGAACTGTGTGTGTGTGTGTGTGTGTGTGTGTGTGTGTGTGTGTGTGTGTGTGTGTGTGTGTGTGTGTGTATATATATATATATATATATATATATATATATATATAGAGAGAGAGAGAGAGAGAGAGAGAACCCTCTATCAGCAGCAATTAGTCTTAGGTTCCAGTGGAATGTTGTCTTCTCTACTGCAAGTCTGTCACCTTAAAAGGTTATCTAAATATTAGTAAACCCTTTTGCAATGATCTTATCTGAAAACAATTACAAACAGTCTAGTGTCTGTTGCAACAGCAAACATGGGTGGGATCAACTACATCATTATCACTTTTTCAGTTTTTTTTTTGTTTATGGAAATCAAGGAAATTTTCCCTGTTCTAACCCTTGCATATAGCATTTTGCATGTTTGCAGCATCTTCAGATGCTAGCCTGCTATTTAAGACCCAGGTTCAAATCCCGCTTACTACAATTGTGTCCCTGAGCAAGACACTTAACCCTAAATTTCTCCCGGGGGATTGTCCCCTGTAACTACTGATTGTAAGTCGCTCTGGATAAGGGCGTCTGATAAATGCCATAAATGTAAATGTAAATGTAAATGTAAATGTAAACCATCACTTGATGTAGACTCTGGTGAAGTTGAAAATGTACAGTGTGTACTTGGTGCTGCATATCTTACATAAAGGCAGCTCCTTGGCTTCATGTTTTTCTTCATATACTCCACTTGTCCTAGATTATGGTGTATTGGATGTATGTGTTTGTCTATGTATGTGTGGTTGTTGACAATCACATGATATCTGTGGCAGATAATGGTAAAACCTACCGAAAGCATTCACAGTGCTGTGAAATATGAAATTCACATATTCTTAGATTAATCAGAATAATTACTGTTAATATAATTCATTGCTGGCCTGCTGCTGGTTTATTCTGTATAGTTAAGACTGTTGATGGAGAGAAAACATTTCAAAATAAACAGATTTTCTTAACTGACTACAAGTGGACTATGCAAATGAAGTGTCACTAAGTGGTCCTGAAGATAACCTCCAATCCATAAAATGAAATCGCAAAAGAGGCACTTGACCACAGCACAGCAGGTGCAAGTTGTTTTTGCGGGAGTGTTTTTTTTTTGTGTGAAGTGGGCAGCCTAGAAACCCACAGAGCCGTGTCTCACCTTCGTGTAATCACTGTTGATTTAGCAGGGTGTGGGGACGGCTGTGGGTTCACAGACATTCTGCAAACAGCAGGTCCTTTAAACCTCAATGCCTCAACTGGAGAGCGAAAGAGTGACATCTGTTCAGTATTCAAATGAGAACGGCTTACTCTACTCTACCAGATGTGGCCTTAAACGTTACTGTTAAGACTGGTCAGTCTCAGATTACGTCAGGTGGCCTCTGACACACGGAAAAAAAAAAAAAAAAAAAACCCACAGGTGCTCGGGCTGACAAGCCAAAGGGGCAGGAGACACTGAAACGTTTATTCAGCCCAGTGACGTGATCAGAGCTGACACTACAGCATCGCTATTAAGGTGACGGTTCCCTCTGGGGCTGGCATACGTTTAGAGGACATCATTTTAGATTAACAAGCGGATTTAGGAGCCTGAAAAACAAACCAACTAAAGTCACCTTTGATGATGTACAAAATTGTGCAGAGCGATCCTAAACAGTCAAAAGATGCCATGCTGCATTGTGGACCCCTTACAAAGCTCGTTCCTTAGAAGTTATCAGACTCTTCTGGTATGTAAAACCAACAATGTGTACGTCACGATGATACCAAAGCCAGGTCCTTTTTTTAAAGCCAAATGTCAAACCTGTTCCACTTGTCAAAGTCTAAAACTGAGTGACAGCTCTACAACATCTGACAAATCACTGGTTTACAGAGTTCATTCGAATCTTTCGCCATGTCTGTCTCTGACATTTACTGGGGGGAAAAGCACACGTGCTCGCACGTAGTTTTACTCATGCCCATTCCAAACACACTTGTTACTAAAGAGACCCTGTCCTACTGCCTAGAGTGTTACCCGTGCTAGACAGTTTTCTGCTGTCCCTCAGGTTACTCACCAGGTTTGGTTTCATCCCGGTCAGACCTCATGTCCCCGAAAGCATTGGCTCTGCTGGCTAAGCCAGGGTGTATCTGTGTGTGTATGTGTGTGTGTGTGTGTGTGCACGTGGTAAGCAGAGCTGACGCACATGTAAATTACTCACACATGTAGCCTCACACAACCCCGCCTCCGAGCTGGGCCTTGTCCCCTCCTAGTTAGGTTACTAAGCGATTGTGGATGTGTGGGTTGGTATTTGTTTTTGCCTCCATTGTACCTGTTCTGGGTTTCCCAACATCTACTCACACTTCCAAAGCAGTAAGGCAGCAGAAGAGCGTTATAGAAGCCGTAGCTATTTGCTCCACCTTTAGACCAAGGGAGAGGGGAGGGACAATTCGCATACCTCTCAGCTCAGGTGACTTCTCAGGTGGGTTCCTCCCCAATCGCGGCTCTTTCTCGCCACCTGCTGTTTAAACTGATTCCAGCGGTGTGGGATGTGTAACCTCCCAGGGATTATCTGTCACATGTCTAGCAGGTTAATAAGTGTTGCTGTGTCACGTCTTACAGCTGTGTGCCCTCATTCTCAAGGGCAGAAGACACTCTGGTGTTCTTGTACGTGGGGCCTGGGGGATGGCATGTCAGAAAGCGAGTGGTGTTCAGATGATGAAAGGACCAGTACTGAAAAGCAGCGGGACACAGGGAAGGAAAGGAAACAAGAGGAAAAGAATGACGAAATAAGAAAGCAAGGGAAAGGTGAAATGATGTGAGCAAAGGAAGGGAAATAAAAAAAAATGCACATGGGAAAGTGACAGAGGAAGAGATGGGGCTAAAGTATAGAAACATAGCATTGTAATTATTGTCGTCAATTGATTAAAACGATTCAGCTTAAAAAAAAAAAAAGGTTGTAATTAATTATGATTGTCTAATGTACACAACAGGTAAAGCCGTTTGGAAAAGTTCCGGAGTAGTTCATATTAATATGGACTCTTTCTCCCTCGCACTCTGATCCTGCTGCCAACCTGCCTGCATCTGTAAAGCTCTTAACATTCCGCTTCCCACAACGTTCCACTTGGAGGGAAAGTGAATGTAGGGATAATTTTCACAACCTTGCCTCTGTCTGGCTCTTCCCCCAGAACCCAGCTTCACGCTCGAAACAGAAATCTCCATTAAGAGCGGTGTGATGAGACACGCCATGACAGTGCTGCTCAGTCTCAATAATCATGTTTGCCCGTGAGCATTAAAACCAGTGCTGTTGCAGCCTTCCATAGCTCCACTCCCTCAGCACCACCAGCTCACCTTAACCTGCACCCAGAACATCCACAGCATCCTCACAGGCCTAAACTGCTCACAAGCATGCTGGAAGCAATGAGTAGGTATCATTTTGTCTGCTGCTGTTTTACTGAATACAACATTATGAAGAAAAAATAAATATATAATGTGTTTTAAAAGCACACAAAGGCACAGTGCTTGGGTTGGACTGCAAAGCAGCAGGTGGATTCTTAAGATTGCATTAATTACACTTACACACACACACACACACACACATACACACACACACACATACTGTTGTAATGAGGTGGAACAGTGTCGCTACCATGTATGGTGTGCATTTTCATTTTGAGCAGGTCTCTTTCTATGACTGAAAACCTGAAAATATGCTTTTTCAGGTAACATGCCATCACAATAGCAATACGCCCCTGCCTTTTAAAGGTGCGATGATGAGCCTTTCTGATTGGTTTATGACATATGCGCAAAGCTCACTTCTGAGTTCAAACAGCCTCTTTTGCGAAGTCTGGTTTAGGGTGAAATAACATTATGGTCCCATAAATGTCATATGCCATAAATGTGCCTTTAGGACAAATTGGATACATTTCCTGTTTTTCCTTCTACAATACCTTTATCAAGCGAAGAGTCTGGTGTCCCAAAATCCATCAGAGTGGACATGTCTGTCTGAAAGCAGATGTCGGTGACCACTCCCTTCTGCCTGTGATGGACAGCTGGATCTGGAGGGAGGGAAGAGAGAGGCGTGAGCAGGTGTCGAGATTTATATTTAACACAAGCAGCGAATGGATCACGCTGCCGCTCCTCACGTACTTCAGAGAGCAGCTCTGCTGCAGAGAACTTTTTAATTGCGCCCGAAGGGTGGGTGTGTCTGTGTGTGGGAGCGAGCGTGGGGTACGCATGCACATCTGAGCACTCAAACCCACTGAGTCACTTTAATTGTTAATCCACAATTATACCCCCCAACAAAATACACAGCATCACCGTGATGATGTTCAGAAAACGTTTCAGGGAAACAAGCCAGCGGCATCACAGTGATCCACGTCTGCCACTTACGACAATTTTAAAGAACAATGTCGCTGATTGAATCATTTTGCTACTTTTAGTATTACAGCAGATGAATGGGAGCTGACACAGTACTTTGTACCAAAATAGTAGAGCTCCTGACTAGCATCCATCAGTCACCCATATATCTGCCTCAGCCAACATTAACAGCAGCCCAGGTCAGTAAGCTCCAATTTGTCAAGATATTATGTGTGGGGATTGTACTGTACTGTATCTGTCCATATCTTCCTCTGTGTTTTTTGCCTCTCTCCTGTGCAAATGGTGCTGTCCGGTGGCCATAATCGAATAAACCTCTTCTAATGATTCTAACTTACATCACTCAAGGTTGACATTCTCCCACATAACATGTATGCAACACAGTGGAGGTCAAATGTCTTGGCATCAATTCAATTATAGACATGAGTCATTACATTACATTTACATTTATGGCATTTATCAGACGCCCTTACCCAGAGCGACTTACGATCAGTAGTGACAGGGAGAGTCTCCCTGGAGACACTCAGGGTTAAGTGTTTTGCTCAGGGACATAATGGTAGTAAGTGGGATTCATAATTGAGTGTGTTACCCACTAAGGCTATTACCACCTTACACATTAATAAACCCTAATATTCATACAGTCGTGGCCAAAACCTTTGAGAATGACACAGATACTGGTTCTCACAAAGTTTGCTGCTTCAGTGTTTTTAGATCTTTTTCTCAGTTGTTTCTGAAGTTTCCAATGCTTTTATTGACAATTACATCAGGTTCTTGCAAAGAGTCAATTTTTGCAGTGTTGGCCGTTTTTTTCCCAAGACCTCTGCAATTCACCATGTCATGCTGTCAATCAACTTCTGGTTCAAATCCAGACTGATGGCGACCCATTCCTACATAATCAGTGCTTGAAGTTTGTCAGAATTTGTGGGTTTTTGTTTGACCACAAATTCTCAATTGGATTAAGTTTCGGGGAGTTCCTGGCCGTGGACCCAAAATTTCAATGTTTTGTTCCCCAAGCCACTTAGTTGCCAGTTTGGCCTTATGGCACAGTGCTCCATCATGCTGGAAAAGGCTTTGTTATTCACCAAACTGTTCTTGGGTGGTTGGGAGAAGTTGCTGTCGGAGGATGTTTTGGTACCATTCTTTATTCATGGCTGTGTTTTTGTGCAAAAGTGTGAGTGAGCCCACTCGCTTGGATGAGAAGCAGCACCACACATGAATGTTCTCAGAATGCTTTACTGTTGGCATGAGACAGGACTGATTGTAGTGCTCACCTTTTCAATGATGAATGCATGTGTTTCTTTGCAAGTAGCCATGGTAAACAGAGGATTTGAAGCATCACCCTTCTTTTTAAAGCCTTCAGTCTGCTATTCTGACTCCATCAGCATGACAGAATGATCTCCAGTCTTGTGATCTTCAACACTCTCACTTGTGTTAACAAGAAGGATCACTGAAATGATCTCAGCAGGTACTTTTGTGGCAGGGCTGAAATGCAGTGGAAATGTTTTTTTTGGGATTAAGTGGCAAAGAGGGAATTTGTGTCATGATCCGGTCCGGAAGGGGTTCAAAGGTTTCACGTTTGTCATGTGTAATGTTTCCTAATCGTTTTCACCTGTGTCTTATAGCATAAAGCTGCCCTGTTTTTTTCTGTTCGCGGTCGGGTCTTTGTTGTGTTACACGTTCACCTGTTACCAGATCTTATAACCAGTCTAACCCTGTCCTGTTCTGCACAAACTAAACCCCGGTTTCGTGACGTCATGTGAATGCGTCCTTCTTCCTCGTCATCTATTCTCATCGTGTCCGTTCACCTGCCTTGTCATGCCACCATAGTTGTGACAGAAAGACCCGACCCGCATTTGGACGCAGCCGACGCCGCCCCACTGAGATCAAAGAAGCCGCGACTCGCTGGGAGGGCACCGCCAGCTTCCTTGTCCCTGGCCAAAGTTAGCTTAATTTTCCGCAGGGTCCTGACCCCTGCCTCTCAGTTCCGTGTCTGGTGGTGTTGAAGGTGAGGAGCACATTGTATAAAGCTGCCCTGTTCATTTCACTTCATCGGGTCTTTGTTGTGTTACACGTCCACCTGTTACCAGATGTCTTCCCTGTCCTGTTCTGCACAAATTAAACCCTGGTTTTGTGACGTCATGTGAATGCGTCCTTCTTCCTCGTCATCTATTCTCATTGTCTCTGTTCACCTGCCTTGTCATGCCATCATGGTTGTGACACTTTGCAGTTAATCTGATCACACTTCATGACATTCTGGAGTATATGAAAATTGCCATAATAAAAACAATAAAAAGAATCAAACTTTGTGAAAACCAATTTGTGTCATTCTCAAATCTTTTGGCCACATCTGTACATATTTAATATACATTTTATTTAAATCTATTCTGTACATATTATTGTTTCATGGTTGAACATATCTGTTTAACAGAACATTAAAATCTACCTGGACAATTCTCCAATCTCTATCTGTCACTCCATGCAACCTTGGGGTAACCATGGACAAGTCCCTCTCCTACTCCTTTGACACTGCCAATCTCTTGCTCATGTCGATTCCTTCTCTACAACATTAGAAGGATTCATCCATTTTTACAGGCTACTAAGATAGTCCAATGGCTGGTCATCTCCAAACTGGACTATTGTAACTCACTCCTGGCTGCTCTGCCTTTTAGCGCTACATGACCTCTCCAGCTGATCCAGTCCGCTGCAGTATGACACCTTCCCAAATTCTCTTACACCACACCATATTCTCTCCACTGACTTTTTTGTAGCTGACCCCAAATCAGATTTAAAATTCTGATGCTTGTCTACAAAGCCAAGGAAGGGCCATGCCCTCCTACCTCAGATCACCCCTCGCTCTGCACCTCGATCAATCCGATCCACTGCTCCACTGGTACCACCAACTCTCAAGGTACAAGGAAAGCATTAATCTAGACTCTTCTCTGACTTAGAAACTAGGTGGTGGAATAAACTTACACTTGACGTCCAAACAGAAGAGTTATTATAACTCTTCAAACGCAAGATAAAAACCTTCCTGTTTAGAAAATATTTCGACTAAAAGATGGATTTCAGTGATGGACATTTTAAAGCACTTACATTGCTCTGAGTAAGGGCGTCTGGCAAATGCTGTAAATGTAAATGAAATCAAGAGGACAGTAGGTAGGATGCATAACATCTTTTTCTAAATGAGTATGTTCCCCATAAAACTGACTTATGTAGTAGGATGGCAGGAGGAATGAACATATACTCTGTATATATACTGATATTTTGCAAGAAGACACATTAACGGGGTAATGTCTGGTGAAGTGAATCATATCAAATGTTAAATGAAAAATTGCAAAGATTATATTTGGCAAAAAGAACATATGACCATCATCAGCAAACAATTACTACAATATAATACAATGTGCATCTATACTTTTTATTTTATTTTGCTCTGCTCAATGCAACAAAAATACCATGGTGAGCCTAGAACCACACATGTTAAGTTTAATTAAAAAATTAAACATGTTGGCTATTGAACATTCCCGGTTGGCCAATTATTTCCAAATTATTTCAGATGTTGAAAAGGCTCTAAATGGAGAAATAAAGTGCATTTGAACATCCATTATTTTAAAATATAGTGTTCTTGTTTCAATTTAAAGCTCCTCTAAAGTGCAGAAAAATGTACTTTTCATAACTCAGAACTCTGTTCTATGCCTCTGTGAAAGAGACATTCACAGTCACAAGCCAATCCAGGTCATAAACCATTTCCACACATCATTTTAGAAGGTCACGAAGATCAGCCTGGTCACCAGCTTAGACTGAATCTAATATAATGCCTCTTTCTCTCACCCTGACACACATTAAAACACACACACACACACACACACACACACTGCATTGCCTGATTGGTAATGAAACCAAATTCACACCAGGTATTAATCACTGGGACATCCACATAAGTGATCTTGTCTGTGTGTACTGGGTCATATATGTCAAAGACACGCCATGAAAGAGTTAATGATTTTTAGCTGAGTAGGCCGTTCTCATAAATTGGTGACCTGTGACATTGCTTTGTCAGAAGTGCAGTTTTTCTGGCTGATTTACTTAACCTTCCCATCCTCTTGCACACATAGTTTTAAATAACTTTATTATCCTGCAGTGGTGGGCAGTGGTGGCCTAGTGGTTAAGGAAACGGCCCCGTAATCAAAAGGACCGATCTGCCAAGGTGCTGAGCAAAGGTCCCCGGGCGCCTGTCATGGCTGCCCACTGCTCACCAAGAGTGATGGTTAAAAGTAGAGGACATGTTTTGTTGTGTCACGGTGTGCTGTGCTGTTTATCACAATGACAATCATTTCACTTTCACTGCAGCAAGCAATTAAAATCAGATATAATTTCATTTACAGGTTATAAAAATACAAACCCAGGCATGTTATCCTTTTAAAACCAAAATCCATCATCACCATCGGTCAGGTCTGAGGGCTGACAGGGCAAGGATGCGCATGAGAAGGACATCGACACAAAGAGAAACTCAAACCTGGCGCGAGGGCCGAACAGAACATGAAAGGATAAAGACATTAAACAAACCTGCAGGCATGTGGCATAAGGCCAGCAACAAAACCAATATACAATCAAGGGCGAGTCCACATTAATGCAGCAGCATCCACTGGGTGCTGTTGCACTGTTTTGAAGGAGTCCTGAGCGATCATGCCCAAGTGGCTTCATCTGCCATTATTTGCTCCTTAATCAGGTTCCTCAACAGCAGAGTCTGTCCAATGGCCTCTGGGCATCACTGTTTTACAGCACATACTTGTAATTTGTGTCTCATAATATATCTAACCATCCTTGTCATCCTACACTGACTGTCATATATGTAAGGTTGATGGGAAAATCCACCTTTTCTAATATCACAGGAAATTTGCTGCATCTGTTAGCTTTACCAGTTCATATGACGCTTTCATATTGCCGGAATAATAGAGCTCCATTGCTTTTCAACATGAATCATTTGATGAAACACAATGCTGATGGAAGAGCATCAATATTATGATGGTTTAAGGATAGTGGTATAGGATTACAGTTATTCCAGGACAAACAGCAACATGGGGATATCCAATCAGAAATACATCCCTTAATCCTTATGAAAACTTTGCCCATAAAATTGAAGACAAAAAAAAAATTAATCTTTTATATCAAGCAGCATTTGTGGGATTAAAGACTGATGATTCAGATGTTCAAACACCGATGAGCAAAAACAGTCCTGTAAACCACAGAGCTACGCTTTTCTATTTGCTTTTGGTGTCAATAATAATAAGCCACTGTTCATTTACAGCATCTGGATTCTATTGCAATGGCACTAAATTAAGGGTTAGCAGAAAGGGCGTATTCACCAAGAACACATGAAGGACACATAAAGCAAGTAAACAGTACTGACTGTAGTAAGTAGTTAGAAGTTTGCTCAAGTTAAATATTGCCTAAAGCTAACAAACCTAATCAGCCTTTTCCTGTTCAGTTTAATTATTCCCTGCAATCCCAAAAAAGCAGTTATATGACGAATTTGCCCTCTGCAAGGTTTAAATTAAACCTCTCTCTTTTTCAAAACTGCCCGTCTCAGCAAGTATTATTCTGCCCTCCTCCCAAAGCCAGAACTATTGGGGAACATCCTCATGCCAAACTCTGGTTGATTAATTTATAACCAAATGATAAATAAACAAATGATAGACTTCAGGCCCCTGGTCATGTTCAAGCTCAGCAGAACCGGTTAATCCCATTAGGGTTTTAAAAAAAACATGAGGCCATAAATCACTCTGTTGCGAAAAAGTAAATAGGCCACTTGCAAATTTCACTGGCTTATCAGTTCTTACTTCAAAATGCTTTGTTCCTTTGTTATATTGTTTTTTAGATATGCAATTCAGCCCTTTCTTGTTTGTGAGAGGTGATGTGAGCAACCATATTATTTATGCTGGTGTATGCACTGTTACAAGATATGTTATAACCAGGTTATTCATGCTTCAGTTACAATAGGCAGCGCTATGGAGACAAAAACCAAGTCAGTTCACAGTGGTGTAGCAAAGTTCTCACAACACCCATTAACTTGTTAAACCTGATATCAGGGCTGTTGCCTCCCTCGCACCTCCGTTTCAGCTGTACATTTCACTAGTGTACAGTTTGCTCCTCGTCTTCTACTTTATCCTGCACTGTTCTTCCTCCAGACACAGTTTTAAATATATCAGTGTGGCCTGTGGAGCAACGGCACTGCAGAAAGCAAACCCATTTGTCAGCACTTAGATACCTACATACTCCAGTGAAAGGATGGGAGATGCAACATAAGTGCAAATCAAGTGGACAGTTTTTGGTAAACACTGGGACATACTTCATGTCAACAAAACACTAACACCAGTCACATTAATATTTACAAGGAGCTTGACACAGGCCTTCTTCTTCTGTGACTTTTTTCCGGCCACAGCAGTTTTTCCCGTCACTCAATGGAGTACTGTAGGTCAGGGATCTGAAAAGTACAATTATATAACGCACACAATTAAACAAGCCATCATGGCCCCCTTGTGGGTCACATCATGTTCATGCAGTGACAGCTCTGGTCACTTCCAACAGCCACTACCTACTCCACTCCTACCTCAATGAAGCACTCTGAGAAACACAGCAACAAGCTGCCCTTTAGCTGCCTGCGTGTCCGTGGTGACAGACTGTCCATCAATGTGTGCAATGTGTGGCTTCAGGTGGAGCGGGTCTACCCAGCAGTGAAGGTGATGGATGCCAGCAGTGCACCTCGTTCAACCAGTGGTGGTTACTTGTCCCCAGAGTCTGCCTCATTAGCACCGAATAATCATCATCTGAGGCACCCTGATGAATTTTTGTTCACACTGCTCGTTTACCATGAAATGTCAGGGCTTCAGCCTCCTAGGTTAATCTGAGGAAAGAACTCTACTATGAATGGATTTGGAGTGCTTTAAAATCCCCAAAACAACCAGGAATGATGCATTAAAAATCTCTAAGGCTAGTATTTGCCATTCTGTAGCACAGCTTCTCAACATTACATCTTATTGGACCAGCATATGCTGGTCTTGCATTCTTTGTCTGATAATTCAAACGACATGTTTAACCAAGAAAGAGAAAGGAAAAGGGCAAGAGAGCGGCTGAGAGATTGCTGCAATTTGGCACAGATTCAAGATGACCTATTAATATCCTGAGAGCGAATAAGATAATGTTCTCTGTATTACAGGCATAAACCATTTGTTCTTTATAAGCTATACAAGTGCAAAGCTTGTGCTGACAGTTGCCGAAACCTGTCCGCTAAATTCTGCTCCCTGGTCCGCATGTTAATCTGCTAAAGGATTTCGTAGGTAAAACCACATGTAAAACAGATACCACATGCTGAAAAATGTCCAAGCTTATCTACTTATACCATGTACCAAGGACTGCATGGAAAATACTAAGAACTGCTCTTTTTTTGCAGGTTGAGGAGAATATGAATATGCAAATCTATGGAATGTGCAAAACCTCGGGTGGAAAAAAGTATTAAATATTAAGTCCAATTTAATCTACCAAGCCTAAACACAATTATGGAAATTGTATAATGCACTTATTAATATGCACATGCAATTTTGTTTGGGATTTTAAAACGTTTTTTAAAAATTCAGTTGTTTGAGGTCTTTCTCAGTACTCTGGTCCAAAACAGGTGTGGTGGTCAACAAACAAACAAACAAACAAACAAACAAACAAAGAACCTGGACACTTAGTCTATTAATGTGATGTCCAAAATGTGTGCTCATTGTTTTCTGGTTGTGCAAATATCTCCACCCTAAATTCATTATCATTTGCCAGAATGAGCAATTTAAGTGCTTCACTTATTCAAACCATGTAGGCGTAATTGGTAATCAGAAATAAAATTTTGCCTTGCAATGACATTTGACTGAAATCAAAATAGATTTGCGTTATTTAATCAACCGTAATAGAAAACTCTGGATAGTGATCATATCGGTGGAACTGTATAAATTAATATTTATCAGTGGCCACTCTCATACTTTGATCCATTGAATCAAATTACACAGAGTTTTACCATCCTTTTCCCTCTCTCTTTCTCCCGTCTCAGGCTACTGTAGCCTGACAAGTGGAACTCATCCAAATTCCGACGCAGGGAGTGTCGACAAAATGAAAAGAAACACGCACGACGAACTGAAACAATCTTCTCTGGGACTGGGAAAAAACGACCTAATTAAAACAAGAAAATGTCTCCAAACAGAGTAGAGTAGATTAAGGAGATTGTTCATAAACACAGAGATCTAATTAAAAAAATACATCCAGTGGTGGATGGCAATGAAGCAAATGTAATTCATTACAGTGCGTTTTTTTTATGTATCCATACATTATACTTTATTAACCTTTTTTTCAATCTGTAGAAGATTTCAAATATTGTACTTTTTTCTACATTGTGGAAGGATCCATTTCATTTTAAATGGATAAAAACTTTGACCTCTCTAGATGATCCAGAATGCTGATGCAGCATGACTTGTTTTTAACCTTTCCAAATTCTCCCACACCACTCCACTGCTACGTTCCCTCCACTGGCTTCCTGTTGCTTACTGTTGTTCAAACAGCTGAGTCACTAAAGATCTCCGAACAAAAGCTAAAAACCTTCCTTTTCAGGAAATACTTAGATTAAAAAGACCTCTTGTGTAAATTATTATTTATTTTTTAAATAAATAAACACAGTTGAGTCCTGGGTTATTAGGCAAATGGTATTTACAGATTGGTCCCTAGTGAACCAAATGAGGGATTTTAAAGTACTCATGTAAGTCGCTCTGGATAAGAGCGTCTGCCAAATGCTTTAAATGTAAAAAAATAGAGGCAATGTAAACAGGTCAAAACTGAGAGGTTCCTGAAATTCATGACTAAAACACAGAAATATGTACTTATATTCACCAAACAATATATTAAATAAATTTATCATTTGCTTCATGGCCAGGCAAGTACCATTTGGAAAAAATTGCCATATATTTGCTAGTCACCCGGACAGGTGAAATTGTCGATACAGTTGTGGCAGTAATGTGAAGGACAATAGTACAGACAGACGAGAGCTTCACCTTTTCATCATCCTCCAGAAAAGCATTGGCAGTGTCCCACAGCAGCATGCCGACAGCAGGGAAAAAATGTTGCTTATTAATCCGTATCTCCAGTCACAGAGAACACGAGGAAATCGATAGCAGCTGCATTCACAGAGCATTAGGCCTGAAAATGCCTGCTTCAGGGTGATTCATCGCTGCCTTCCAGGCTCTGGTAGCAGCCAGAGCGAGACCCTGTACTACCCACCATACACAACTGGGTGAAAAAACAAGAAACTGAGTTTATTTGTTCCAAGTGGTTCCTTGACTTTCTTGATTCTTTGTATCAGGTGAGAAGAGGGGTCGCTGACTAAAATATTAATAATACCCCAACTTTTTGATGTGTAGTTGAGCCTCTCAGCATCATTTGCACTTCACGAGGATACATCCAAACCAAGATAATAAAATGTATTTAGTTAGTTATTTATTTGGTATTTCCTTTTTCCTGTGGCCAATGGCACCACACCTATGACAAGTTGATATTAATCAGGGGTTCACTGTCAGTGAGTGTGGTAGGACAGGACATCATGCGTTCCTGCTCTCTCCGTAGCATACACTACATTTACATTCAGGTTGCTTTGTTACATTTATGGCATTTATCAGACGCTCTTATCCAGAGTGACTTACAATCAGTAGTTACAGGGACAGTCCCACTGGAGCAATTTAGGGTTAAGTGTCTTGCTCAGGGACACAATGGTAGTAAATGGGACTAGGTGTTCTGTCACCCACCTCCCGCGTTGAACCCTTCCACTGATGTCTAACACTCTTAGGTGGCCTCTCATTAAACTGTGATTCACTCAGTTCAGAAGCTGCATATTTGATGACCAAACAACTCAAAGCCCCTTTAGATGAGGCCCAGAAATTTGTAAGATCATTCTCAGATCAAACACATCCAAAGATTCAGTGACAACTGGAGATGATCCACAGGTTAGAAAATCAATGCAGCCACTGAATATGGATCCCTGAGTTGAGACATATCTACAGGTCCTGCAGCACCTCCATCAGTCCATTAGCACCTCCGCCAGAAAGAGGTAGAACCTAATCTGAAACAACTGGATTAGAAATTGAGATAAATATAAGATGTTTCCCAATGGTCTGTCTTTTGCTCATTTTAATAAGCAATGACTTTTGACTATATGCTGGTCCCTGGTTAATCTACCAGGAACTAGCCTTACCCCCAACATGCCCTGAAAAGACTCACTTCATTTCATTCTAGAGTAAATGTACATTTACTGAAAGCATAAAAACGTCTTTGTGGATGAGGTCCCACCATTCACTGATTAGAAGACTAACAGCATCAGACAAATAGATTGTTTTACAGATGCGCAGAGACTCAATTTGCCCTGTAGCTTCCATGTAATAACGCCGTTAAATTACTCCATTCATAACCTATGAATCATGCCGGCTTTTACCCAGTGCAGCCTAATGAGCAAAATAGGCAGCATTGCATAAGCAATACACAGCATGAGTTAATTTAAATGAGTTCAGCACCAGGGCAGCCCTGGTCGTTCTGAGCGCTGATACAGATCTGGGTGTTGTGGGTGCAACAGAGTTGTCTTCATACTGCAACTTCACATTGTCTCCAAACTGGGAACTTGTACAAGACTGCATGATAATACCAGTCCACTCTGACCTTGCAATTTATTTCTGACCCATAGGCCAGAAAAAATCTGATGTAATTTCTATGACAGGAGAATAAAGGAAAATCTTTTGCATTCTATTCCCATTTGTGGAGGTGTGCAATGGCGTGACATGAGGTGGGGCAGAATAAGATTGAGGTCTTTGGGTTCTTTTGTGTTTTGGCTGGGGTTCTCTTTTGTGTTACACAGAAGCTTCTGGATCTTGGATGCCCTGGAGAAGTGGATTAAGAGATGGGTTGTGATGGAACTAAGGATTATATAACATCAGAACCAGCAAAAGGGCAGCTTTTGATGATTAAAAGAAGCACTGCTGCAGCTACTGTTACAATAAACTGGCGAATGCAAAATAATGCAAACTTTTGAGATCTGTTTTTCTCTCTCTCTCCCTTTCTCTCTCAGTGACATCCACACAAACACACTGCACACAAATGCCCTCTGTGGAAATAGTCTGCACTTGAATATTAAAAGCCCGAATGCATCTCGAGACGATCAGAGCGGATTGATCAGGCCAGCCACAGAGCAGGCGTTAGAGGATTACACTCCTTGGAGAGTGCCATCTGATAATGTAAGGGGCCAAAGATGGCATTACCCCTGATCACCCCGCAGAATAGCAGCAGCTGTGGATCAGGAGAGATCATGTAACACCCCCCCCCGCCAAAAAAAAAAGAAGGCACACCAACAAAACTATAGTTGCACTGAATTTCCTCTTCAATCACTGCAGCTGATTTCTAATAATTGATCAACCTTTTGAATTAGTGAACACAGCACTCCACACAAGACTGATTGCTACTGATAATTTATGCAGTTATTCCAATTCCAGCTACCATAGTCATTTACAAAACAAAGTTTTTGGACCAATTTCAGTGTTATTTTAAAAATAAAAAAACCCTAATTTTTAATGCCATTGTCCAAACCCATTCATGCAATAGATTGGGATGTTATGTTTCTAATTTAAAACAATTAAACTGTCATGATCTGGTCCAGAAGGGGTTCACGTTTGTCCTGTGTAAAGTTTCCTGATCGTGTTCACCTGTGTAAGAGTGTATAAAGCTGCCCTGTTCATGTCTGTTCACCGTCTGGGTCATTGTTACTGATTACTGGATGTCTCCCCGGTCCTGTTCATCATGTATTAAACCCCTGTTTCGTGACATTGTGTGTATGCGTCCTTCATGTCCAGCCATTGTTCCAGATCTACTGCCTCACCATGTCAAACCAGCGTGACAAACAAGGTAAAATATTTAAAGACAACTTATATTTTTATATTCCAGATATTACTATTAGCTTAGTACAGTTAAAGTGATACACAGTACATGGTGCACACCTCGAAATATTGCCTCTGCTTTCAACCAATTACCCTTACTGAGAAGTGGGCAGCCATGACAGGCGCCCAGGGAGCAATGTGTTGGGACGGTGCTTTGCTCAAGGGGACCTCAGTGGGACCTTAACTGTTCAGGATTTGAACCCGCAACCCTATGAGTCTGCTTTCTTAGCTGCTAGGTCACCACTCTTTCACTGTGGCATGAAGGAATTTGCTTAAATGTCTCACCGCACTTGTAGCCAGCAAAGAACATTTGGTCACTTATCTTTTCTAAAACCTTTCAAAATTATTCTAAATCTGAAAGTTTCTTGCACGCATGGCATGAAATATATCAACAGATTATCAGTGATATTGAGGTCAGAGGATTGTGAGGGCCATGGCAAATCTTCAGCAGATTTTGAGATGTGTTGTAGACATGTTTTCCATCCAAAGTATATTTTTAACAGAAATGTAGAAATCAAGGCAAGATATATTATATTTTGGAAGCAGGATGACTGTTATTGAAGTACGATTGGCTAAATGAGGAGAAGAATCTGTGGCATGAACCTCACAGTTATCCGTGCCGACAGCTGTCAGTATCACCCACAGGAGACAGGCTCAGTGGCACATCATTCATGTAATCCAAGCACTTCAACATCTGGTGAATCTATAACTAACCTGGGGCATCTCTGATCTGCTTAGCATTCCCAGCCGGCCACTCCTACCCACTCCTCAATTTGCATATTCATGTGACAGAACTCATTATCATTTAAAAGGGGTAGCTGACAAAAAATTTCCTCAGACACATTCAGTATCACACTGCTTTAAAATGACATTATCTTTCAATGACTTCAAGTATTCTGTAGAAATAAGTGCAATTTTGTGTGCAATTAACCAATGGTGTAAAAAAAAAACAGATGTAGTTGAAGATGCCAGACCATCAGCAATGTTTAAGCAGGTTAAGAATCTGTGCCATGGTTTCACTTGGGCCGATCTATGGCTATGGCAGGACGACCGAAGAATATGCAAGCGTCTGTTTTAAATATGATATCACATACTGAGCAATTTCTGAAAGAGCCAGCCTGGCTTGCCTGACAAGGCTTCTTTATTAAACAGATTTCCTGTGCTCACAAAATCCTAATGTAGCACATCCAGCAGAGCTTCATGGTTTATTTTCTAATAGAATGCAGCAGTAACAGAAGCTGTTAAAAAGTTGGGAAAACCCAAAAAATTTGAGCTTCTTCTGGTCTGACTCTGAGCAGTGGGACAGCTATATTCGGATGCTGTATGTCCTTGATGGTGGACTGCTCCCTGGGTGCTGCAAATACCAACTGCTCCATCAGCGCATGGGTTAAATGCAGAGACCACATTCACTGTGCTGTACTAATCCCTTTCAATTACAGAGATTGTGGTGCCCAGTGTTCAGAGCCAGCCATCACTCAAACTCATGCCTATAGGCAGACGTATCCCCACCAGTGTTGTATCATAAGCAAAGTTGAATATTGTGTTGCTATTGGGCAGTCCTGGTGTGCAAGGTGAACTGCATTGGGCTCAGCACACACCCTTCTTTCTGTCATTTTGCCCTCTCTCTCTCCATCTCTCATTCTCACCTACTTTGTCTCTCACTTTTGCTTCAATTTGAGTCTCGCTTTATAAAGTCTTACTTTATTGGTGGCTGATTTCATGCAGCATTTTCAAAGCAATCAATAAGGTTTTCTTTGGTCTCAGTCTTTGCTTTCTCTCACGCAAACCTACCCGCATGTCACCAATTTCAGACTCCCAGCCACAGCTGGACTGTCCACTCATCTCTCTGACCTAGGGGCTTTGCCGGAGATGAGGTTGGATTTAAAACGAAGATTGGGCATGAAAATCTGTCTGGAAGAAATCCAGAGTGCACAGGGTGAAAATAGCCTCTGGGGCAGCACAGAGCTCCTTGAAAAGCGGTGCCAAGGACCTCCTCACCTATAAAAAAGGTTGAAAAACTGTTGATGACAGCAGTATGGGAGCAGCAGACCTGCATGGCGCAAGGCTGTTTAAAATTCGCCCGGTGAGAGGGGACGTTCGGCATGCGACCCGCTTTCAGGTGACCTCTGCTTCCCAGTAGCATGCATCAGATTAGTTTCCCCATCACACAATCTGGACAGCCACCAACTCCTCAAGCCTGTGTGTATGTCAGACACACACACACACACACACAAACTTGTACTGTGAGAGATTACCTCTAAGTCAGGCCCAGCGAGAAAAGCTCTCGGCCATCAAAGCCTCCCCACCTCTGCTGTCCAACAGCCATTAAACTCATACCGCAGTGGTGCCGCAGGGCAGGATGGATAACCACTCTGAATATTTGCTTAAAGCGTTGTCTCTATTTAGGAAAACCTTCACAATTCTTCATTTATGTTTAACCGCAAACTACAAGTACACTCACAGACTAGGGTTCAAAGAGAGAAGCAAAAATGGGCAAAATAAAGAAAACTAAATTGATTGTGTGAACGAAGAAGGGAATGGCACAATGCTGCCCGCTGGCCATACTTATTTCTTGTACTTTGGTTTGTGTCTGCTGTCAAACATTTTCATTTCAGAGAAAAAAAAAATACACACACATACACACACACACACACACACACACACACACACACACACACACACACACACACACACACACACACACACACACACACACACACTCAAAAACCCAACAAAAAAACAACAGCATGAAAGTTTAAAGGCACACCTGGGAGGTGTTGAAGAGCCTCTCTGGAGAAAAAGAGTTCCTCAGCAGCTTTAAATAATAGAACAGAGCTATTTTTTCGTTCTTTTTCTTTTCTTGGGATGGGGGGACTGTGACTGTCAACAGAACATGATGATCACCACAGTGATGAATAATGGAACACAACCATTACTGTACAGTGTCTCCTGTCAGTTAACAGTAGTACAGCTCCACAACATCAGTACAGCTCCACCTTTCAGCACCTCAGACAGTACGATTCCCACAGGGAAACAGGGAGTCTGGTGTAAAGTGTAGCTACAACGCAGCGCAGGACGTTTCTTCTGCAAGCCGCTGCATTGTCACTGCCGCCAAGTGGAAACTGCTGGCCTCCATCGTTACCCATTTGTGGATCATGGCTCAAATCCAGCTTCCACTCAGTCGACCTTATTAACAAAACAAACTGAAGCTACGACCAGCAGACACTGTCCAGTGCGAGAGAGCAGCGCCAAACGTTGAGACGTGAGGGAAAATAAACCAGAGCCTTCTGGGAGAGAGATGACTCAATCCTTCCCAGTGCATGTCCCATTAGAGGAACACATGGCTGCTTTTTGTTTAAATCAATGTGAAAGACAGGGGTGGTTCTGAACTTAGCAATGCTTCTTAAGGGACACATAAAATAAATTCATTCTGCATTCTCTGGGCGTGTACAATGATATGCTTGATAAGATAGTCAATACCTCAAACTCCTTCCCATAGTGTTTCCTCACACGCAGCGGGAGTAACTCAGGGTTAAGTGTCTTGCTCAGGAACACAATGGTAGTAAGTGGGGTTTGAAACTGTAACTTTGCGGTCATCTGGTTCATAGGCGATTGTGTTACCCATTAGGCTACTACCACCAGTAAAAAAATGTGTCATGGTTGCAGATCATCTTGCTACTGTAGTGTGATTGCATATTTGTATATATCTATGCCAATCTGTTTCTGACATAATAAAAGTTCTGAAAGTAAAGTTAAGACCACCGACTGTCTCAAATTAATCCAGACCCTTAGAAAAGAAAGGTGTATTGTGTCTTCTGCAGAAGCCTCAAGCAAGTGGTAAAATTTTGCCTTGAAAATATTCAGCATATGAAATATGTGCATATTACAACCTTTATTGTGCATATTGTATGACCATATTAAAGAAATTAGAAAAACAATTATTTGCATTTAATTTTCAATTCATCCTTATATTAGAGTCGGCATGCATCGGCGTACAATGAAGCTGCCACTCACTTAAAGGAGGATTATAAAATGTCTTTCCAGCACTTTTTATGGAGGGCATTTAGCATCATAAGTAAAATATGCATTTGGGACATTCTGCATATGGCACCCCCAGTTTCTAAAATCTTCAAAAAGATCCTTTCATAGTTTCTACACTGAAACAAAAGTTTGTCTTTATAACTGATGGTCTTTGAATGAGTAGCGTTTCTGCACCGTTCAGTATGTCAAGACTGCACTGACGGTATTAAACACACATTGCTTCTACATGAACTCTCAAGTCCAAATATGTTAAAATGTAATTTTATAAAAAAAAAATGTATTTGACCTCAAAACATGCAGAATGCACATGCCCTGGTATAACATCAACATACATTTAACAACCTTGGTGTAGGGCGGATAAAAGGGGTGGGGGGACTTAACTCAATCATGACAGGCCACATATCACAGGTCCAAGCCCATTCCAAACAACGTGCACTTATTCAGGAGCACAAGGTCACACCAGAGCCTTGGCACACGCTCAACAGTGCACACAAACTGCCGCTACTGCAGGCTCTCGTTAAAGCATCCTGTAATTAGTGGGCTGGTTAGCAGTGCTGCTAATTAGCATCAAAGCAGCGAGGCTGTCAGGGAACCCTTTTAGGCACAAGAAAGGAGGGAGTGTCTACTTGTTATATTACATGTTTTGCAGTCACTGGGCAATGAGTGTGCTCATGTGTTTTTTGGTGTTTAATAAGTGCCTACACGAGAGATAAATCAATTATTGTTGATGTTGGAACTTTTTTTGCAATGCCTAATGCTTTTTAAAAACAGTGGAATGTCGGTCTTTGTTGATCATAAGCAAATGTTGTGTGTTCCATGTATTTCACATCTTGCTATGGAGCATTAACCATCAGAAGACATGATTTAACCAAGAGATGTTTCCTAGTTAGTCATGCTGCCTTCAAGTGCTTATCATATGATCCTACTTTCCAGTTAAGACTAATCATGCATTCAAGTGCTTATTGAACAAATTTGCTGAAATTATGATAAAAAAGGTCCAAAACCCTATTTGTGGCTAATGTTTATGAAGAAAAACTTAAACAAAGCAGTCTTCAGAGAGAAAAGGCATGATTCACTTTCTGCTTATGAAACAGACTGGAATAGACCACTTCATTTAACGTCCTGCCATCTGATGTCTTTCCCCATGCCATGTTTCCACATCATAACATGGCAAACAGGATATAATCAGAAATATTCCACTTGCAAATACGACTTTGTTCATATGCCATTCACATGATATGATAATTACTATGCTCCAATAGCCCATAAAGGCAGCATTCGTAAAAAGGATTCTGGCTGATGATACATAGTAATCAGACTGGAGTGGACGAAAGTCGCAATCTGAAAATCAAAAAGGTTCCAATTTCCAGATGTATTCCTGATTTAAGATTTTTATTTGTCACATGCATAGTTACATCACACATCGCACAACACGTAGTGAAATGCATCCTGAACTACTCTGTTATGACTGAGCATGGTTAAAGTCACAGTTATAGAAATAAATAAAATAGAGTAAGGTTTTAAAATAAAATAAAATGGAAAGGCTAGTAAGCTATAATGCAAGCAAAGATATTTATGTTCAACAGACACACAGAATTGAGAAAAGACATGCTCAACCATTTTGCTCCCACCCCTTTACTATGTTAAAATGGCTGTAAATATGCAGCCCTACATGTGACAGGGAGTGAGGTATAGCTGAGAGTGAAATATTTTGCATCATATTGAAACCTCATTATCCACAATGCACACTATTGTGTGGTGTTGTTTTACATGAATCATTCTCAGGGCTGGTGTCTACACCAGTGTCTACTCCAGAGGATGGTGTAGACTATTAGATATGTTAATCTCCAACTGTGACGTATGTGCACTTATTGAAAGACAATTTGTCAGACAAAATAACTAAAAAAGTTGATCTGGTGCATGTCATGTTCACTGGAGAAATGAAAGCAAGTGCTTGGTTTCTGTTTTGGCAGCACAGGTTGAATAGCCACCCAGTCCTTGATAGTCTACAGGCCTGATTTTGGTGACATGGGCAGTGGTGGCCTAGCGGTTAAGGAAACGGCCCCGTAATCAGAAGGTTGCCGGTTCGAATCCCGATCCGCCAAGTTACCACTGAGGTGCCACTGAGCAAAAGCACCGTCCCCACACACTGCTCCCCGGGCGCCGGTCATGGCTGCCCACTGCTCACTCAGGGTGATGGGTTAAATGCAGAGGACAAATTTCACTGTGTGCACCGTGTGCTGTGCTGCTGTGTATCACATGTGACAATCACTTCACTTTTCTTTTTTTTTTAGAAATTCCATCCAACAAATTTAGTCATAGATGCTGCCTATTCCTTTTCCCTCCTTTCTCTTAAAATGATTTGATTCTACTATAAATCCACATATAATTAAATTAAAAAACTCTGGAGCACACCACCCGACCAGCGCTACCATGGTGAGAGGATCTTCAGCCATACAAGCCTCATACCCCTCCCACCTCCCCTGTTCACTCTAACACGCCTAGACGACACTCTGCCATGCCCAACGAGACAATTACAACAACAAATGGTCAGATCATTAATGAGAATTAACACCAGGATTATTCGGCGGACTCCACATGCTCATAGGCAGCTGAAAAACTTTCCGCCCGCTCCCTAATTAAACGCTCTGCAGAGATTTGGTGGAGGTCACAAAGGAAGCGGCACTAACTGGATCTACTGGCTCGTAGATCTGATTTCTGGACAGTCTGTCTGTTCTTCAGGGCAGGCTTTGTATGGTACATTCTGACGCTCGGTTGGCATTCCCAACGCTCACAGAAAGGAATGGCTTTTAATGCCACTCAGGCCTGACACACGTATGAGTTATGCGAAGTGCAGACAGCGGCGTCCGACAGAGTGATTGATTTAACCTCCTTACGAGAGATAAGTGCACCAGAGCTCACTGTCAGCATCCACCTTCACCTCCTGGAAAGGCCAACTCCTGCCTCTCCCAATCTAACCCTGGCCATCTTCCCTTCCGTTCAGACTGCGACTCGTACAGACAGCTTCAATAGAGATCAGCGACAGTGCTGATACGGCAGATATCACTGTGGCTTCATACGTCTAAGATCATGGGGTTGAATCCTGGCTTTGGCTTTGTGAGTGTGTGCTCTTCCTGTGTTCCTGCAGCTTTCATCCGTGTTCTCGGGTTTCTTCCCACAGCCATGCACACTGGGTGGATTGATGACTGGCCATAGGTGTGAGTGTATGGGGTGTAAAGTGTGTGTGTGGCCTGTGGTGGACTGGCCCTGTCCTGACCCAGTCTTCCAGGACAGACTCTGGCTCCTGTGACCCTGATATGAATTGTGTGCAAAGTAAGAACTAAGTGAAGTGAAGTGAAAATGATTGTCATTGTGATACACTGTGTAAAAACATGTGTTCTCTGCTTTTAACCATCACCCTTGGTAAGCAGTGGGCAGCCATGACAGGGGCACGGGGAGCAGTGTGTGGGGAGGGTGCTTTGCTCAGTGGCAGAGCTTCCTGGACCACTAGGCCACCACATACAGCAAATGTCATGAACAGATGACATGGATGCTTAACATTGAACATGCACACTGCTGTGAACTGAGAGTTCAGTACTGAGAGTGAGTGGAAGGTTGAAGATGAAACAAGAAGCAATGGTGATGGACTTTTGCGGTTTCAACAGGATGAATTTTCTACGTCATGTAGTTCAGATCAGTTTTACCAGGCAGGGTCACTATTTAGCTGTCCAGGGGGTCACACATGCAAACCCAGAACACATAGATGGCTAAAAGAATGTTTTGATTTTGATAATCCAATAACTATGTCTTGTGTCAGTACTCCACAGTGTAAAGAACTGTGGCTCCATCTCCCCAGTGGCAGGACTGAATTCCCACCGCGGCCCTGTGTCCCTGAGTCTTGATTAATTAAGAGTGCCAATTTTTTAAGAAAGATTGCACCAAGGGGTTCTCAGGAGACCATGCAGAGCAGCTGGTGGAAACTAAGATGGAAGACAAATAGACTGCAATATGTAAATAAATCTTCAAAAGGTCAAATGCAAATCCAAAGGCTCTCTGAGCATGCTGGGGTGAGTTTCCAATGTCAACGAAGAAACCTTATTTTCTTCCTGCACTCCTGCAAAATTACTGCCATCCATCTACTTTTAATTACTCTTGTTCGTTATCCCAGAGGCTTATTTTGGTCTCTGGGTTGGACACCTCCCGCTTTGAAATAGACCTTTGAGGGAAGCGGAGCTGCGCACCCAGCTCTGAGAGTGGGTCAAAGTTATTATTGTCACTAGAGTGAGTCTGACAAAGATAAAAAGCTTTGGGCTGTATGCATCACTGTAAGCCATGTTTTGGCTCAACATCTGAAAGCTTAACTGTGGATTTTAATGGAGCACCTCCTGCTACAGTAATAGCACCAGTAAACTTACCCATAATACCAGTCCATACCCATAATACTGTGCAGCCGGGATGGGTAGCAACAGGCTACACTTACTTAAGTGGCACTTACAGCAACTGTAAAAGGTGTCTTAATGTAGGGTAGTTGCATGGTATTCATGTTGTCCATCTCGACACTCTTTACCTTATTTCGCGTTCCAAGACACGGATGTCAAGACATTTTATCAACGATATCCATCTATTTACAGTGGCCATGATACTGCATCTCTGTTCATTTGTCTTGCCACTTTTATCAATATAAAATATAAAAAAAAACAATGAAAGAAAGAAAAAACACGCTAAGACAAAACCTCATTAGTCATTTGCATGATTACTTTCTTCAGCGTAACAGTAATTTTACTTGAGCAGAGAGTACATAATTGAGACAAAAAGATGAAAGATCATGCAGACACACAACACATACACAGATGAACACTTACAAATACTGTGACCCCCTCCAAGTGAGGCCTACATTTAACTGCAGCTTTTCTGCAGCGTACCCGATGCACGGCTGTTGCCAGGCAACTGCTGCTTGAGAATCCATAGGCTTAAATTTTAATCCCCTTTTCCAAAAAGAAAGTGTCAGAAATGAAAAGGGAAGCGAAAGCTAACAGAACATTCCATAGTTTCTAAGACAACGGATTAAGCGTTAACGTCTGACATGAGGCAGTAAAAAATGAGAGGCGGGCATTGAATATGTCTTCTATGGAATAGCACGACCAGGATGCTGATCGACCCATGTTAGATTATGCAGCTTTTATTTAAGCAACATTCTGTCACATCAAACCCTGGCCCAGAAATGTCTCCATAATTTTGGTTAAATGACACTGGGGGAGTGCAAAATCATTTTTTTTAAACGGGCTTCAATGAGAATAAAAGACACAAATTTAGGAAGTTGTCCACTTCACATAAGACTGAAAGACACCTCCAAGAAATCTCTCAGGGGAGGGAAAAATAAGTTAGCGTCAAATGCTACTGCTGGTGACTGTTTAAGAACAATGAGTAATAATGCGACTGATTATCCGCACCCTAAAATACACCAGTAGTGGCATCCAGAACAAATCTGACTCTAGTCTCGAATGTCCAAAATACCAATGATACACCACATATACCAAAGACATAGGACAAAGCCAAGGACATAGTCAGAGTTACTGATCATTATGTTTGTAGAGCCCACCTTTACCTTCCAGTAGGTCCACTCCAGATCCCTCCCATGGAACGCAGCTCGGCCGGACCGTCACTTTCTCGGCCCAGTACCATGTCTGCTCCATCTCTCACCATCTTCTCCTCTGTCTTGGATACAGAGGCTCCTGAGCACTTATCCCAGATGAGGGATGAGGCTTACCATAAATCTCTCTTCTCCTTCTGCAATCGAGACACACCCAAACATCTGCCCCTGGGCCCCTCCCCACCAGAACCCCGCACTCTCCCCGCTGCCCTGCTTGGTGCCTGGTGCTGGCAATAATGCAGCAACATTTGCAGCAGATGGCCTGTGCTTCCGCTCTTTGGGCCTTCCCATGAATCTGACTCCCAGAGAATAAAACAGGCAGACTGTGGTGTTGACCAAATACAAATGGATCAATAAATACAGATGTGGGAAATAAGTAAAACCAGAACAATTCAGCAATACAGTCAGTTATTCATTTACTTACATGGATAAGTATGTTACAAGTGTTGAACTCAGAACCCTATTCATGCTTCAGCTCATGGGCCTGTGAATTACCTGCCTGGGAAGACATCTTTCAAAACTACAGTAGTGCCTCTATTGACACAATTAGGCTAGGGCAGTACAAGCTGCAGTTTCCTCACTCGTCCCCCCAGAGACGACGCTAGAGAGCTCTGCACAACCAAAAACCAGCTGGGATCAGCAAGGTCTCTGACAAAGCTCTGCCATACAAGGGTCTCGTGCCAGCAGCAGTGAACTAGTTTTAAGATACTGCAGGTTTCAGTACCATGTCGGTATTGTGGTAAATTTTAGAATCAGAATATCTGGTTAAAAAAAGACAGCCCCCCCCCTCAGGAAAACTCCCCTGTCCT
The DNA here is from genome assembly GCF_900700375.1 of Denticeps clupeoides. Lineage (NCBI taxonomy): Eukaryota > Metazoa > Chordata > Actinopteri > Clupeiformes > Denticipitidae > Denticeps > Denticeps clupeoides. The sequence goes on from NC_041718.1 coordinate 9,342,289, forward strand.
TCACCTGTTTATCTCCACCTCCCTGGCCCCATTACCCCTCTTGTTGGTGGGTTAGATGGCACTGCCTGCAGCTGCTGTGGGCGTTTGAGGGCAGGGTCTGCAGAATGTGTCCTGCACTCTGGAGGGACAAAGGAAAATGAACCGGCTCCAGTCTGACAGTCTTATAGGCTGAGTTTAAGTGGCTGTCTTGTTTTGGTCCTTTGGCTTCTCCAACAATCAATCTCTGCAGGTCCCAGAACAGTCGAGTGACGCACCCCCCCAACAAACCCCCCCCCAAAAAAACAAAAACAAAAAAAAAACAATGTTGTTTCTACTGCAGGAGGATAAGAGCAAAATCATTTGAGTTCTGTGTCCACGAACTGGATGGTACCTCATATAAAGCAACATGATACTAATCATGTAGCAATTCTGCTTGTCACAAACAATGCATGTAGCATTAGTGAGAGGAGGATGAGATAGATGGAGAAAACCAATCATCTGTTCTCCTCCACACCTGCCACCCACTAGACTTTTTTTGTGATATATATCATGACGGAGTGGCCTCCTCCAGTCCCCTCAATGAAGCCAATTACTGCCTAAAATGCACATTACCGCACTCTCATTACCTGCCTTTTATAATTAAGCAGGCCCGCATGCCGCCATCAGACCTGCGGTGTGCGCTGGGGTCTGGGGACGCCCTTTCATAAACCCCATTCACTCATCAATTAGTCAAGAGGCAGCGCGGCAGCCTCGAGCTGAAGAGGCACTCTGCACAAACAACGGGTGCGGGATCATCAAAGGCGAAATTCTGCTTAACAGACACAGGAAAGCGCCAACCCCCCCGTAAAAAGACCACCAGGGGATGAAATATTTATGAGAGTTTTTTTTATTCCACCCCCTCCATGCACATGTGCAGGGGTGCAAAGGCCAAACCAACTTTGGACAAAACTTTGCCGGGCCTGTGGTAGCCGGACGGGGACGTACGTGGCTCCGCATGGGAAGTACGGAGCTGACCATTTCGAAACCAGGCTTGTATGCAAGGCAGTCGTTGTGTTTATCTCTCCCTCTTTCACCCGTTTTCTTTATCTTTCATGCTCCCCCGGTTTCTCCATTCTATATCTCACTCCTGCCATCTAGGCAACAACAGAGGAGACGGACCACAGCCAAAAATATTTTCCCAGCTAACAGAACAAATACCATCTGTGCTGGTTAGGGATTATAAATCAAGTTTAGACAGTGCTCTTGTTTAAAAGGCTCTCTTGGACACTTGGAAGGAAGAAGTACAAAAATAAAGAAGCAGACAAGTACAACTGAAAGAACAAAAAAGAGTGGACATGGTGCCTGTGATCTGGAACATTTGATGAAATCTACCCTCACATCCTGCCATGTCCACAGAACCCACAGCGTGTTTTGAGAGTGTTAGTAAAACACACTGAGCCACATCCCACCCGGGAATTAAAAAAGAAATCGCCTTAACATTACCGACATCCTCTTTTCCAGTTGGTTACAGGCTAGAACAAAATCAACTCGTGTTCGTAATTCAACACATCTGGGTCTCCAAACCTGCAAAACTTCATTTAAACAGAGCTACAGCTATAAGTAGTTAGCCAGTTATGTTTTTAACACTGGGCTAGGCCAACATTACTTATAAGAGCATCAATTGATTATTACAGCCTGCCGTGTCAATTTATCATCGTTAATGCCATTGTAACAAACTGTTAAAACTGCATATGGTGGGTGTGTAATGACGTGTGAAAATTGTGCCTCCTGCTTTTCTCACATGACATGACCATGAGACTTCTCCAACTCCATTTCATATCATGCATCACAGCTTAGTTTGAAGAAGTGGAAAAGCTATACTGCTATTCATTCTTACTGTAATAATCTTTTCACTTTCACTAAAGCCTAAGGAATCCGTACCACAGAGCCGTTATTTATTATTCACTAACTACATTTTGTTAATGCAGTAACTTAATGGAACAAGCATCCTAAAGATAATTGTGTTAAATGTACAAAATGCACATACTTTTGTTCTGAAGATCATGAAAAGGATGCTGTTTTTAATATTCATAATCTGAACTGTTTCTAATCTTAGATATTGAGCCTGTTCTTTTCCTGAGGTAACCAATGCTACATTTAACCTACTGTCCATCCATCCCTGAGGAATACTTGACATTGTAAATGTTTTATATTTGTCACTCCTCACTCACGTTGCATGAATTTCTTAATTCTGGCATGGAGAGAAATTTGAAATACAAATAAACAACAATATAAATAAACAACAGCTCAATATCTCTGACACATGTAGGTGAGGGAGTGTTACGAATCCTATCTGAAAATGGGAGGGGAAGTACAGTATCTGACTTCATATGGCATGTTTGGACTCCATAAGTATATATACTATAACTGTACTGAAAACACCGCCATATCAGGCATGATAAGCACTCGAGGATCCCAGGGAATCTGTGAGTGATTGCATTTAGGGAAAGAATAGGTCTGGCGCTTCCGTGAGTGTGTGGATGCGGGAGAGAAAATGCATTGTGTGAGCCATTCATTAACACAGCATGTCGGTTTACTCGTATCAGTATAAAGTGTTTAGCTCTGTAAAAACAACACGCCCGTCTGGGCACTCAGCACGTGTCTCCAGTGCATGGAGGAAGAGCCAAGCCAAGCAGCATCAGAGTCAGTCAGAGAGAAGAAAACATCTTCTGGAGCGCTATGTGAAAATATAACTACCCACAAAATTGCCAATTAGGCCCGTTGTGCGCTGCAGATGGTTGCTGTTTTATAATTCAAAATACCCAGAATGTGAGGCAGCGACACTGAAGCGCACTGATGTTCCCCAGATCTCAAAGGCTTTCTGAAAAGGCCAAGCTTTGAACCGATTAGAACAGAGCTGCGCCTATGAATTGATCAGTAGCGAAAAGGTCACAGAGAACTGGAGAATACAAAATGACAGGTAGAACTGAACAAAAAACAAGGGGTGTCTCTCAAATGTTTTTGCCTGTCTTATGAACTGAGATACTGACAAACTGGTGACATATCATAAAATTACATTTACATTTACAGCATTTATCAGACGCCCTTATTCAGAGCGACTTACAGTCAGTAGTTACAGGGACAGTCCCCCTGGGACGCAATGGTAGTAAGTGGGGTTTGAACCTGGGGGTTCTGGTTCACTAGGCTACTAACACCCTACTACTAGCACCCAAGATTACATTACATTTATGGCATTGAAAAATCACCTTAAACCAAAGTGATATATTATCAGTAGTTACATGGACAGTCCCCCTAGAGTAGCTCAGGGTTAAGTGCCTTGCTCAGGGGACACTGTTCAGGAGGATAATGTAAGGAGAGCTTAGTTCATTTAGGGGGCTAACATGATGAACATGATGGTGCGTTGGTAAGAACACAAGGATGACTATGAGATGTAGGTCAACGAAATGTATGCAAATCCCAGGCAATGATTATTTCAAACAAGTGACTAAACACTTGAGGTTGCTGGGATTTTGAAGCAATATCAGCGCTCGCGGCACCAGAACAGCAGTGCACGTGCATCTCCTAACATCCAAATGGAACTACTTAATAAAAGTCCTGGAGCATTACAACAGCCGCCCCCAACCTGGGATTCCAGCGGATTGGATCCACCTTGAGACAGACACAGTACGTGTGCTAGGCTGAGGCGATTATTTTATATATAATGATCTTATTTATAATCTGAGGAATGGCAGTTGGAGAGATGTACCTGAAGTACCTGGATGTCTTCACGAACGAAGCGGATGCATTTGAGTGCCCTTTAGAGCCAGACACTTTGTAGCTGTTGGCAGCAGGATTGCGAACTTGTCCAAGGTCTTCTCCCTGTGGCGTATGAGGACTTGGACAATCTTCAGCATGACTCTGTTCCAGACTCCAGGATGATCCAGGTAATGGGTTTGCGAGGTCGAGTTAGTTAAACAGCTCTCCTCTTTCACTGCCTTCTCTATCATGAATCTCATGAATGTAACTACACATGGTTCAACTTTTGCTTTCAGAACATTTTCTTACAACTTTGTAGATGACATTCTATAGTCTGTAACAAAGCTAATGCACTATGGCTCACACTCTTATCCAAAACACCGCTGTGGATGATGGGACAGGAACAAAATGAAAGAACCCAAGGGTAGTGCAGACAGCCATAACAAGTCTGCCTGTTATAATTAAAAATAATTAATTTTGCAAGCCCAAATATAATTTTTTCAAGCCCACTGTTCATATTTGCTTTTAAAGACATATCACTAACGGGTATAATGTGATATGTACATATTTACCAAATGTTCAAATTGGAGTTGCCATTGGAATTACAAAATTCAAGAAGGTCTTCCTAATGGTATTTGGCCAGGTGCAGGGACTGGTTTATTGCCATAAAGTTGCATAGACTAGGCATGGATGAATGAAACCATACATTTTATTATTCTGCATGCAAATGTGAAATTGATGACTTCAAAAAAAAAAAAAAAATGAAGACGACTGCAATTTTTAAAAAATATCTGAAACTTCATAAGGGCTCATCTTCAAGGTTTTTTCGTAATGCCATGGAATTGAAGTGTGCCTAAATGCATTCTTATGTTAAATGTACAGCTATAAATGTTTTATTAAGTCTGCAGGCTTTGGGGTTAGAGCAACGCAAAATATCAGCGTCCACAAAGAGGAGGCCTTTCATTTAGGTCACTTATTAAGAGGTGTAAAATATGTTGCTTTTTCCTTTCCTTTGTTAGCTTTAATAAATCAATAAACCGAAAGCACTGTCCTATGCTAAGATCCTGATTGCTACTCCAAGTGCCACTCTTGGCAAGAGTCACTCTTGGATTTCAACCTTTGCACAGTAGGCAGTTGGCTCAATATCCCTTAGAGGAAAAAAAACATGTTTGCTGAACTATAAGGTAAACCTCAAATATCACGTCCTTTACAATTCCAGTCAAATGTCCCTCTCTCCCCCCAGTTTTGGTTTTAAGTGGCCCATCTTGTCTCTCTATTAGTGCAGGGGTGATGACTTTTATGGGTTATTTCAGAAATCAATGGCTTCCACTGTCTGCTCCTGCCTACTGGAGCAAACAGAGCCCTGTCTGCTTCCCTTATAGCTGGTGCAATGCAGTGCGCTCCACAGTAAATTACCCTACACTGGGGTTGGGGGGTGGAGAGGTCCAGTTCTTCCCTGGCCTCTGGGTAGATATTAGCCTTATAAAGGAAAAGTAATAGAGCCAGCTTGAGCTGACGTGTAGTGTGCAATAACAATGGAAGAATTTATCCGCACTTCCCAGCACCTTTCAATCTGTGAGGCAGGTAAACACCAACCCTCTCTTCATCTCTCACTCTTTCTCTATTTCTTTGTGTTTCGACCATGATTTTTCTTCCCTGCTGAAACTCATTTTGCTCTCCACCTAAACATCATCCATCTCAGCAACCCTTCGGCATTCATGAAGCAAACACAGTTCAAGCTCCAACTATGCAGGTTTCAGTGTGATATTCAAACCCAAGCCTGTGATGGTTGGCTTTTGCACAGGTTGAAAGTGGAAGAAGGGAGTTCATGGTTTTGGGGGGGGCGGAAAAGAAAAAGAAAAAAAAAAAGAGGAGGCTCCACTCTTGGTCAGGTCTTAGTTCACACCCTCATCCTCAGCCTCCTCCCCAAAACCACACATCCTCAATATACAACTTGAATGTGTTTTATTGTTAAGATGCCAGGAAAGACAATTCTGACCAGTTGATTCCTAAAGAGACACTTCAATAGAATATGTGGGCAAACAATTTCTGAGTCTGTTGAGGCGGAGTCAGAATACGTTAAGGGCTGTGAGTGTCCGTGAAAAACGCCTGTGAGCAGGGCTAACATTGCTTTGCCTGTAGAGTTGGGAGGACGGTGGGAATTATTTAGGAAAAACTGTGTGAGATGTCTGGGCTTAGTGTTTGCATGTCATGCCGATGTTGGCATGCGCCAAGTAAACGCCAAGTCTTGGGTTTTACTATGTGATGCTCTAGTCCAGCATTACGGTCATCTACCCAAGACCCGGTCTGTTTTTTAACAGAGCCATTTGGAGTGACTGGCATAGTTTTTTTTTTTTTTTCTAAAATATTACTTTGCTGGAATGCACACTATGACAGACTGTGTTTCCTCCCAGCATAAAAATGTAATAATTATTAAGGTAGTGTATATTAAGCACAGTGCAGAGGAAAATTCCTAAGAGTGATTGACACGCAACATTCCACTTTTTGTGTCTACAGGTTAAATATTTGTGGCCTCGTAGTTCCTTGTTTTGGAAAAGACCAGCATTATTCCACACAGATTTAAGTGTGCAGATTTTTGGAAATCCCAATCACTAAATCCTTAGGCTTTATCTCAAGAGAATCAGAAGCTCAAACAATTTTGTAAATGATGAGGTGTGTAATTATTCTAATAAAAAAATATTCTAATAAAAACATCCCAGTTCCAGTTTGGCAAGATGGTAACCACAAGGTTAAACAAGATGAGAAATGTTTTTTTAACCATTTCATGTACCAACTCTGGTAATCTTATTGCACTGCATGTTTTTTTAGTAATCAGAATTACTTGTTATGTAGAGGCAAAATCACCCTAAAAGTAGGGTGAAAGTAAAAGGGGTGGTAGGTGGATATCCTGTCTCTGCCTAGGGAATCTATCCTTCCTGGAGGTTTGGTTATTAAAGCCATAAATGAATAGAAATAACACAGAAGATGATTCAGATGAAATGCTGGGCTACAGATACTGGAACAGCAGTTGCATTTCTCTCTCCTTACTGAAAAGCCACACTTCATACCACACCAAGTAATGCACTGCTGCGCTCACTCGCTGTTATTCTCCCACTGCTGTAAGTCGCTGCCACTCGGAGAGCACATTTATCTTGCGAGGTGAAAGCAACAATATGTAACATCAGTAAGCCCCCACTGCCTCTCTCTGCTGGAGCAATGAGGCATTTTAATAGGATGAACCAGGACAGTCAGCCTTCTGCCCCCACCCCCCTTTCTCTCGCACACTCTATCTCTCTCAGAGGGAGTTACGCTCATTTGAAGACAATGAGGATTCAACTCTGCTGATTTAAGGTGAAAACTTCGGGACAACTTCATGACATAGGAATGGCTTGGTAGATTGCTTCTTAAACACATTTATATTTGTATAAATAAACCCCTGGAGACACTCGGGGTTAAGTGTCTTGCTCAGAAAGAGACATACAGAAACATACAGAGACATACAGAAAAGTGGTCTTTAAGTACAGGATGAAAAAACCTTATCAAATTTCTAAATCGCATAACAAAAGAATCAGAATCCAGTTAGATAATAACATTATTATTGTGTTCAAGTGAATTTTTGTATCATTGCAAATATGCTTTTTCAGGGACTGTGGCACATTATACCTCTGGCATTAACATTAATATTCCATGGCAAGATGTGTTACTGTTATGTTGGCCACATAGTACTAATAGATTCTGTGTCTTTGAACACAATGAACAATTAATTTACACAGCAGCAATTATTTATTCCCAAGTGTATTGTGTAATATAATCAGAGGGCACAATTCTTTTTTATAACTGGTAACCAACTTGGCACCAATGTGCATGGGGTGCATGGAAAATAAGGTAGAAAAAATACAGAATAGTGAAGTTCCCCTTTTCTGCTCACATAGAGGTGCACTGACTTTACCCAATTTACAAACCAATTTCTCTCTCAGCGTCCCTTCATTTCTCTCGGGCCTCACATGTACTGCCTCTCTGGCAAGTTTCACTGCACCCTCCCCTAACATGTTGCATATAAATCAACTCCTGCTTGAAGCCTTTCCACATTCTGTTGTCAAAACAACCACATGAAGCTGCAGAGCTATGTCTCTTCATCAGCGCCGAGCAGCAGAAAGGGAACAGAGCCATGGAATGGATCACTGGCCAAATTCGCGGCAGACAGAAACCACCCAGCCCAGCTCCACCCGCCCTCTCACATCCCACAAATCACAGGCCGAGAGTGTTTCCAGCTGTGATCACATTCTCCATTCACCTGTGCCAGGTGGTGCCCGACTGTAAATACTGGATGTGGTGTATTATATTTAAATATATATATATGTGTGTGTGTGTGTGTGTGTGTGTGTGTGTGTGTGTGTGTGTGTGTGTGTGTATATATATATATATATATATATATACACAAACACACACATATGTGTATGTATATATGTGTGTCACACATACACACACAAAACATGTTTCATAGTGTTCCGTGGTGCATTTTTAAAAAATGCTTATTTGTCCTCTACAGGACCCTCCCCTGATCTTCTCCAGATGGAGCCTTTGCATCTGACAAGTCAGACCGATGTTTGGGATGGAAGGCAAGAAGAACTATTTTACACAATCCATAAAATGGAACCTCAGAATCCTTGACATATGGCCTTAATAAACCCCAGGTTCCCACAAAGCAGTATGAGCGATGAGATAGATGTAAAATACCTCATTTCCTGAACCAGGGCCCTGTTGCTATCGTCCAGAGAGAAAAGAAAATATGCCGTGTGTCACTACTTATTGCGTTATGATGAGACGGGGGCCTGGGAGGTGGGCTGTAAAGTGGCATTCAGTACTATATGGCGGAAAGACAAAGTGAGCAAAGAAGACCCTATGGCAGAAAAAGAGTGGGACTGGTCCATGAAACAGACTGTGAGAACCACAAAGCCCCGCCCTACAAGACTGTAGGGGGTTCTACTCTGGGGCCCTGGCCTCTGGGACAACCAGGTTAGCCAGAGGAAGAAGAAAATTAGATCAGACGTTAAGAAATCACAGCAGAGGCAGTGGGAAATACGATTAAGACGACAGAATTGATTTCTCATCCGGCCCAATTTGAGAGCTGAACTGCCATCACATGACGGCTTTTTTTTTTTTTTATCCTTCTCAAATTTTTTATTTTAATGGGAATCCCAAGAACCCGGTATCTAGAACAGAAACTTTTCTGTTCATGTAGTGACGTCCCTGCCACAGCATATTTCTCCACTGCGCCCGGAGCTTCATAAAGGACAGTTTTATGTCACTGATTGCCTGGCATCAGCACTGGAACCATCTGCTGTCCTGGGGGCTCGCTGTCACCAGTTACAGTGCAAGGAAGGGCGCCCCTCGGCAGCTGGAGAACCAGAACCTCCATGGTAAACAACAAGGACCTTTAGCCCACATTGCAGAAATGATGTCTAAGAAAAGGAGGAATAAAAGGGCCATTTCTCTCCTCCATCGCTCGACTGTCCCACGCCGACAGATCCAGGAGGGGCCGTCCCCTTCTGTCTGACAATCATTGTGCAGCGGGTGACAGAGCCAGGCAGCTGGCCTGGTCCTAACAGACTCGTTAATGGGCCTGCCCTCATCACCACGGTGACAGTGGGCCGAGGCGGCAAACAATGGATTAATTATGCATGTCCCTTCCGACACCGGCTATGGCTTGGCCCTGTCAGAGCCTCGTACTGTACTACACGACTCAGTCTTTACAGTCCCTCACGTACAGGTCCTGAAAACACGGACAGCAGGCAGATACAGTTCTACTGTTCTATTCAAGTTCATTAAGAAAGGAGTTTAGGAATGTGTGGAGGAGGGAATGTGAGTCTGTTTGGGGGTTTGTAACGGACACCCCCGAGGTCTTTTTTTTTTTTTTTCCGGGTTACTGCTCTTCGCTTGGAGAGTGAGAGGCCTGCCTGGGGCTATTGTCTGGACACAGTTCCTCTCACGCCGCATTGGCTGCAGACAGGGCGTGGTGTGATGAGGCCAAGCTGCGGTTTTGGAAGAGGGGACTGAAGGCATTGGGGGTGAGGGGTGGCTCCACTTGGGCCGAGCACATACTTTTTCCTTGTAGTGGATACGTGACAAAATGAGGGAGGTTCTGGGAGACGGGAAGAAAGGGACGGGAGGCTAATAGAGAGGTCAAAGTGGGTGATTTTCTATGGTCCTAGAAAGACCATAGAGTAAAAGTAGGTCAGAGCAATACAAGATCAATTTGAAAAATTACATATTTAAAACTGCACACGTTTACAAATGTACCTCTGGCCTCAGGTGCTCGGCTGAGAGGTCCTACCCCCTTCATCGCATTTTCCAAGTGCCAGCCTCCACAGGTCCTGCCAGCATTTGCATAAATCATAAGGGCACTGCAGAGACACCTCCCCGCTGCCATGACAGACAGAACACCCCTGGGCTACACTGAATTTCCTCATGTTAATATGTACGCCCCCTTGTCAAGGCCTTTCTGGACTGTATTTAATACCAGATTAGCTTGTTAAGTGTCTTCGTAAATGAGAATGATAGGTAATGGTGGGTGGTAGTAGCCTAGTGGGTAACACACTTGCCTATGAACCAGAAGGCCCAGGTTCAAATCCCATTTACTACCTTTGTGTCCCTGAGCAAGACACTTAACCCTAAGTTGCTCCAGGGGGGGACTGTCCCTGTAACTACTGATTGTAAGTCGCTCTGGATAAGGGCGTCTGATAAATGCTGTAAATGTAGATGTAGATATGTAGAGAATATAGGGAGTGCAGAATTATTAGGCAAATGAGTATTTTGTCCACATCATCCTCTTCATGCATGTTGTCTTACTCCAAGCTGTATAAGCTCGAAAGCCTACTACCAATTAAACATATTAGGTGATGTGCATCTCTGTAATGAGAAGGGGTGTGGTCTAATGACATCAACACCCTATATCAGGTGTGCATAATTATTAGGCAACTTCCTTTCCTTTGGCAAAAGGGGTCAAAAGAAGGACTTGACAGGCTCAGAAATAGTGAGATATCTTGCAGAGGGATGCAGCACTCTTAAAATTGCAAAGCTTCTGAAGCGTGATCATCGAACAATCAAGCGTTTCATTCAAAATAGTCAACAGGGTCGCAAGAAGCGTGTGGAAATACCAAGGCGCCCCGAATCACATTTCCTCCATAGTATCCTGCGGCACGGATAGGGATCCTTACTGTGTAACAAATGTCAGGTGCGACCTGTTGCACGATCCGGAGATCATCAGAGCTGTTCTCCCTCACGATACCGGAGTTGCCTATGTGCCTCTGTGCCATACAGGACCGTGTGTGACTTCTGCTGTGTCCAGGGCTGCCTTGCTACTGGTGAGTCGGGAGGATTCACGATCTAAGAACAATTGTTGGGATTCAACCGAGTACTCTCTTCAATGCATAGGCATGGTGGATTATTTCTGCAGTCTTGTAACCCCAAACTTTAACTTTGTAAATTTTTTTTGGTCTCTATCGTCTCCCTCCACACCTCGGGTGTGACCATAAGGTTAGGCATACAGATTTTAAACACAAATATGTGACAGAAATCACATTTTTCTGTCTGTGGTGTTAGATCAATCGTCTGTTCAGGAGAAAGCATTAATGAAGCCTTCAGAGGCTGTGTGCTTTGAGCATCTGTCTGAAGAAAAGTCATTCTTCACCTTCGCTCTGTGGACTGCTCTGCAGTTTCAAACTGAGTGGCAGTGGTATAATATGCATTCATATTTTAGAAATTGGGTAATATTTTATATCCTCTGTGCAAAGTGAGCTGCTTTCAGAAGCTCTTAATTAGGATTCTGAAGGTTCCAAAATTACCATGTCTGCATCAACTTCTTGATTATAAAGATAATGAAAATATAAAACTGTATTTCACAAGCAAACATTGCGTTCATTCAATTAAAACTGAAATTGTTTTGTTATGATCCTGACTTCATGGTGTGCCACAGGTCCGTGTTCCTCTAATGTTGGCCCAATTCCCTGATTGTTTGTGTCTGTGTTTATGAGTATAAATGTATCCTGCTGTGCCATGTCCGTGTCTGGTCATTAATTGTTTTACACCTGCTCTGTCCCTGTTTAACCAATTCTGTGTCTTGGTCTGTTGAGTTTCATTAAATCTTTTGTTTGTTAGTCGTACAGTTGCGTCCATTCCTTCCCGCTCTGACCGTTTTCTACTAAATAGGGATAAGAAAATGGCAAAGCCAACCTGTTTTCATTGAAGATTTGCTGACATTATACTTTAAATTCAAGAAAGAAATGCTTCATATCCTGGCACATTGGTGCCAAGTTTTTATTAGTGTCCAGACACTGTAAAGATTTTTTGCACAAAACACAGTATGATGGAGGAAGATCTTCACAAAATTGGCCCACCAGGCCATACTATACAATTACTATAATGTTTTTGGCTCATATTCTTGAAATGTTATCCTATGAAATGCTTACTTTATCATCTTTATCTATTTTTTATTTATTTTATCTCAGGCTCTAAAATGCTGGAGAAGTCCTCATATAATGTGGCCTGTAGAGTAGAGTCGTCACTGGTTCAGATATCCTCATCTCACCCATCTCTCTGCTTTGGTCTCTCCACCACCCACCCTATATTTAACTGTAAAGTGGTTTCTAGCCCACCGCCACACAGCGGTATCTGGACGAGTCGCAAATGCAGGCACTCACAAAGCCCAGCTTAATCTATTGTGCCTATCACCACGAATGAGAGAAGAGGGCACAGATGTCTGCGCTTCAGAGTTTTCTCATTTCACCGTCTGAGGGGGTCTCTCTCCAGGAAACCTTTGCCAGGGCGCCACCGTTTTCTGAGGAGCTCTTGCCGTGGTAATGTGCCAGCACCCATCACTCAAGATAAACTCTGGATGGGAGCTGGACTGTGGCTCTGTGTCTTTAATGTTAAATGCATTCTGAAGGGCTTTTAAATGTATTTCGAGGGGTATACAGTAAGTCGTGTAAATCACGTCTTCTTTTTATAAACACTGTTTATTGTGTTTACTAGTGGCCAAGTAATACACATTCCCAAAGTCGTTTGTAGAATAGTGATTTGCCCATTAGATCCCAGCGCTCTCCAGATGGCATCTGTTGATGTGAGTCAACAATGATGACCATTTACTGAGCTATTTATTATTGAGCTGCTAATTTTTGCTAAAATTGGCCATTTTACACCAAAAAAAGTATTTATCAAATACAAACAATAGTAAATCTGCATATGATAACATGCAGCACATAATTAAGAACAAATGCAAAATGAGATGGAAGCAAAACAACTGATTAATTATATGTCTTTCCAATATGTTCCTTCATCAATCTCGATTGGGTTATGAATGTGTACAATAATGGAAAAAATTATCTCTTAATATTTTGGGGGACTTTCATGTTAACAATAAAAAGAAATATATTAAAAAAAAAACACAGCATTTCTAAGCAAGAACCACAGATGCATCTGTGACTGGGCCTAGAATCTCTCTCCTGCTATTTATAGGCAGCTAGTGAATGTCATACATCAAAAACAGAAATGGATAGGGAAACCCCTGTAGATAGAACCACTTTTGTTACTTTTACCAAAGTAAAAGCCTCCATTAGCTAAGCAAAAGTGAAAGATTCATTGGTTAGAAACACAATACGAGGATGTTGTGTTGTGATGTTCTCCTACAAAAGTCTGCAATCTCATTGCTTAACATTGCTGGAAGGAGTCTATTTTCATATGTTAAACCAAACCCATCTGAATGGCACTTGGATGCCGATAATTCAGAGTCATAAATAATTTAACAGGCTTTGAGAGCATTGATCTTAGAGAGCAAAATGTTTTTATTCTAAAGGGGGAAAGAATATTTCAGCTTGTCTACCCCACCTTCACCATTATCTAAACATGTTAAGGATGACTGTAATGTAGTCCGTTGAGGAAAGGCACATCAGCAGCATTTAGAAATGCTAAGGCGTTGTAAAGCGATGGACTAAGTGGTTGGCAAGTGTGATGATGTCATCGCTTCGTCTGTGAATGTCAATAAGTTCAAGGAGCGGAGGCGCAGGAGCTCATCAGACATGTCACTTTCCCTCGGGTTTCTGTTCTCTGCTGGGTATGACTGTTCTGTACAACCACCATTGTTCTCTGAACATAGGACAAATACAGGCCAAAGGACAAAATGAGAGAAAGTCTTTAGACTACCAGCAAACAATTACCTTCAGGCATCCAACAGGCACTGCTTTTACACAGGACATTTGTCAATGGGAGAGGGGTGGTTCTGTCGTTCAGCAGAGGTAAAACACAGTAAAACGCACCACACTGTGGTACAGGGCATTTATTGGAGTGACTTTATACATACAGGGCAGTCAAACAAGGGCAAAGGCCGGCCTTGGACTGTTACTGGGAAGTCATTCATAAATCATGTAGCATGGACAATGAATGGACAATTGCCAAAAATGCAGACCTTTGCAAAACAGACCCCATGCATTATAGACTGATGCAACGTTATGTAATTTTTTTAACCAGAGATGAACAGCAAAATGCAAGTGTTTTACACTGAGCAGTGTAAATAACTGATTGCATCTCTATCGATCGCTCATTCTCTAAAAGTTGCCTATTGGGACTGTTTGCGCACACAGGAGAAGTTTGCTGCTCTGGTGCAGAGGCTGGCACAGTTAGACTGATTAGAAGGTCCCTGGCGTGTGTTTCCTGACCCTCTTCTTGTTTGTGCAGCTCTTGTATTAGAGCCAGCTGGGGAGGCATGATCCTGCTGATCCTGTTTTCTAACGTGCATGTTGGTTAAAGTCTGAGTTGTCGCACCATGGACAACATTCAACATATGTCTATTAAACTTGGTCTGCAGGGACATATGAATTGCATTATTTTCATAATTGCGTCTTTGGATGTCACCCTAAAAGACACAAACCCACCCAGATAGAAATGTGTGGGACAACTGGATCCAAACCACGGCATCAGAGACGCTCCACAAATAACTTAATTTTTCATTTAAAATGTTTCACCAATTTGCATGTTTATCAAATTTTGGGAAACATACTGAGTCACTTTGATGCAACACACACACACACACACAGCTGAAATGGAGAAAATAAATCTCAACCACACTCTCTGGAATGCTGGTCTGAACCCAGAGGAACTGACTTTGTAAACGGTCCCACGGCCGCTCCCCCTCACCCCGCAGGGCACAGGAATGTGCGTGTGATTGCATTCTCCCCGTTCAGTCTCTGTCACAGCGTGTGCTCGTGTCACATGACCAGCTGGCGAGGGTGAGGTGGCATTACATCACTGTTGGAACTGTGACCACATCTGCCCAACAGCCTCCGCCGCCTCCACTTTAGCGCGCCGGTGCTAACGACACCTGTTCAAATAAGGTGGCTTCCTTAGGGAGGCTTGAGCACTTCACACTGTCCCCTTAACCTGCGAGGTCAGTCGAAGGCAGTGGAGGTCACCTGCTGACTCAAGAGCTCTGGCACTGACACAGCTTCAGTGCCCTCAGGTGCCCCAAAGCGAATTAGCAGAAGCCACCCTAAGCTGTGATTAGCAAACAAGTTACTGTCACCCAGCTCTAGAGTGACAGGATTACCCCTAAAACTATGTGTCATGATGACATATTGACTTGTAGTGAAATTGAAACACAGAAGCACAGCACAGCACACAGTACACAAAGATATGTGTCCTCTGCATTTAACCATCACCCTTGGTGAGCAGTGGGCAGCCATGACAGGCACCCGGGGAGCAGTGTGTCGGGACGGTGCTTTGCTCGGTGGCACCTCAGTGGCACCTTGGCGGATCGGGATTCGAACCGGCAACCTTCTGATTACAGGGCCGTTTCCTTAACCGCTAGGCCACCACTTTCCACCAACACCAGACCACTAATTGAGGAGAAATGTGTGCAACATCAACACGTGCTTCTCACATCTCTTCCTGCAAATCATTAAGTGGCTTCGCTGTGACGACAGCCCTCTCTCTCCCGCCACTACAGAGGCACAGAGAGAGGAAGTGTTCAAGCTGCCTGGGAAACAGAACAAGCAGCAGGACACCCCTTAAAAAAGCCCTCTCCCCCTGTCGTCCACAGCGTTGGTCCCCTCTGTTCTAAATGACTACTTTCATTGTTCCAGTGCAAGCACACACACACTTTCCCAGACTCTGTTTTGATAACACACACACACACACACGTTGCAGCAGTGCGGCCCTCACCGTGATGGTTGTGCTGGTTGTTCTCCAGGAGAGGGGGGTGGTTGGCGCCCAGTTCGGCCAGCCTGCGGCTGGTGGCGGACAGCTCGGAGCGCAGGTTGGTCACCTCCTGGCTGGCAGACTGGATGGCCCCATCGATCCGCTGAGCCAGCTGCTTGTTGTCTTCCATCATTTTAAGGATTTTCCCCTGAGGACCAAATCCACACAGAGCAGCATGGTGTCAAGTGGGCCGTCAAAAGGGGAAAGAGGAAGAAACTCTCTGGCTCTTCCCCCCCTTCCCCAGTTTGTTTCTCTCCACCTCCTCTGTCCCAGTTTCCGTGAAACATATAAATGAAATCTCTCTGTAAAGTAAACTCCCAGCTGTTAGTTCCTCTTGGTTCCGTCCGGAGGGCTGGAGATCAACCTGTTGTCTAACGCCGCAACTGTTTCAGCCGACTGGAGATAAAGTGCCGCCTGCCTAAATGTTTCAGCATAAGTGAGGAAGAGAGGGGGGAGAGAGAGAGAGAGAGAGAGCGAGCAGAGGACAGAGCGTGTGAAACAGTTCTACAGAGAGAGAGAGAGAAGCCCAGCGGGGAGAAGGGGAAAGTGAGAGTGCGCCTGCAGGAGAGAGAGAGAAAAAAAGTGTGCTCGATGCAGCTGCTCCTAGAAAGGACACAGTGCATTGAGAGATGACATGGACCCTTTTAAACGGAACGTACCATGTGCTGTGAGACTGTGGGGGAGCATGGGGAGTGAGTAGCAGAGTGCAGCTCTCTCCAAAACTCTCAGCTTCGTACACCCCAGACTCCCGATGAGGTTCGTAATGAGTGCGGAATCCGGGTCTTCTCATTCCCAGGGCCCACAGTCCGGTTCTGTAATTCTACTGGTGTGGCTGGAAGATCTTAACAGAAAATCTGTGCTTCTCTCTCCCTGTCCTTCACTGTCCCACCTAGTTCCCCCAATTCTCTTAATTACATATTCATCCCTTTGTCCCTAGAAAGCTCCCCCCCCCCTCCACACCAGAGGCCGGGGATTGGGGGATGGCACATCTCAGCGCAGAGGTAGGGAGGGGGGAATGCTGCAGCGTGGACAGCTCAACTTTGCAGCGCACACAGCGGCACTCTGTTAGCCGGACCAACAGGAAATGGGAACTTGAACTAGAATGGAGCTAATCAATGAGCTTGGGGTCACGGGTGCGTGCGGCTTTCCAGCGACTGTATGACCAGAGGGGGAATCAATATCGCACCATGAATGTCAAGTCTGTTTCTACTTTCATTTATTAATTTTTTCCCCCAGAACTAAATAAAAACACGCAGATAATGGATCTTTGTGAAGACACATCTTTTCAAAATTACAAAGGCGGATCGAAACATTTTACTTCAATGAACAAAAAACATTTACATCTATGGCATTTATCGGATGCCCTTTTCCAGAGCGACTTGCAGTTGCAGGGGCAGTCCCCCCTGGAGACACTCAGGGTTAAGTGTCTTGCTCAGGGACACAATGGTAGTAAGTGGGATTTGAACCTGTGACTTCTGGTCTTCTGGTTCTGCTGTTGACGTTTAACATTGTGTAGATCAGACTGGATCTAATGGGCTGCTACCTTTCAACCTTCCTGCATTACAGAGCACCATAATTGGCCTTTTTCACATACTTGCACAGACAGAGCTGAAAGGTCTTAAAATGGGAGAATCTTACACACCGCCAGTGGTACAGCGACCCACCTTCACACTGCAGCAAGGAGAATGGTGGATATACATGCCTGCATCACCCTGCTCTCTTTCTTCCCTTGTCTTCTCATCCCTCCCTGCGCCAGTGCGCTCTCTGTAAAAGAGCAGGGTGGGGCGGCTAGAGAGGGTGGGGGTACGTAAGAAGTTTTGTGGTTGGGATGCCATGTTATCAGAGGGCACAGAAAAAGCCACTGGGACTCTTGTCTTCTGAGCAGGACACACCACCCCCTTTCAGAGTGGAGGAAGATGCCCCCCAGCACAAGACAAACGCGCTGAAGATGGACAGCCAATGGGGGCAGTGTGGCAATACATTTTGTGATGTGACTTGCCTCACAGCTGGCTTATTGTTAATTTCTAACACTGCAAAAAAATTTATTTAACATACTGACTTTTATCATTTTCTTTTAAAAACATTCACTTGTTCACTACATATTCCAAGCCAAATAATGGTTTATTCACTATATAGTTCTCTAGCATCACCTCCAGTTCATCTTCAGGGATTTCAGAAATAATGACACCAAAAAAACTGATTGTAGAATAAAAATCAAACAATAAACAGCATATATTTTGAACAGCCGTTTTTTTTGTTACAGAGTTCATATCTGCTCAGAGCACATGCTCTACCTTTCCCGATTCTTCTATTACTTTTTGTTTAGATATTTTTTTTAGGTGTTATTAATGGAAAATGTAATTAAATTTGCCAGAAATGTGTGCAGTTAGAAAGGAGTATTGATAAACAGTCACCATAACCGTCTGGCTAAGTTAATTGAATATTGACTCCTCTCCAGAACACCAACCCCCCCCTTCCTTCCCAAATGGCTACGTGATGTACCAGTGTGGTCCTCTGTTTATACCAACTCTAATATGGTCTGCCTGAGAAAATCCAACTGCAGCCCTTTCCCCAGCAAGTGCATAAGTGGGAGTGTTAGTACCTATGGCCAATATATGGTCACCAATCCATCAAGTGTGCATCCCTTAGAGTGGCAGGAAACCAGAGAACCCAGAGGAAACCTATGCCAACATGGGAAGAGCATGCAAACTCAACACACACAAAGCCTGACCCCAGATTTGAACACACTAGTTGGTGCCTCTGATCATCTTGCTAACACTCATGATAAAAATGGGGGAGTTGGTTGAGGAGCACTTTCTTCTGCCAGATAATCGTCTCAGATGAGCTGTTATTTGCATCTAAGAAAATGCTGCTATGGGTGTAAAATGTTACTCTTACAGCTTCTACAGTGTGAGTACAAAAAGTAAACCATAGTCCAAGGGAACTCATTGACCCCATTCATGCCAATTCCCATGAGTGCACATCTGCATTCAAACAGTGAAGACTGATGCTTTTATTAAACAGAGCTTTCGGCAGGAAACTCCCTCCATGCAGAACAAGAATTCATTGAGATTTCTCTGCAGAGGCCTGCGCTTGTCGGGGATATAATGTACAGCACGGGTGGGGGGAGGCTGTTGTTTGGTTCCCATGGCCCGAGGAAATACAGAGGCAGACAGAGGAGCATTGATGGAGAAACACTGGCCAATGGAAGGATGAGGAAGGGATGGAGGACAGAAACTGGGCTCCAATTCTTCATTTCTCTCTTCTGGCCCTGTTTCCCTCCACCCCAATGACATAATTCTTAAAATAACACACACAAGTAACAAAGAGTGGGCCAAAGTGACCATCAAGGGTTGATGGGAATTCCAAGTCCATTCATTCATTAGTTTGTGTTTCAGGTGTGTAAGAACTCACCATTTATCTCATTTAGACAGGAATGACAGTTGTGAGGAGATGCGTGAATGGTTCCTTAGTTACTGTATACGCAGTCATCCCATCATCATGGACATAGTCCATACCCAAATCCAGGAGGGCCTGTGGTTTCATACCACGAGCAAACATCATCGACGGGGTATTGATGCATCAAACGAAACACCCGTCTCCCCGACAGCGCAGCTTCCACTCAGACACAGATAAACACAACTTCAAAGCAGGAGCTCAATGTTGACTCTGATAAGCGCTTCAGCCTGACAGGAGATAATAGCTTCTTCCCCCCAAGGATCTGTCGCCTCAGACTATCCTCTCTTTCCACATTCCCACATTTTTCACACATCCTGGGCAGAGCGTCAGATATCACCACACCGGTGACACGGCCTCTCCACCACCGATAACAGGTGCTGCCACCAAGGGAAAGACCGGAGGCTTCGATGAGGATTAAGATAAAGCAGAACTGCATGTGAGGTAATGAAGAAGGAGAACACTTGAGCTTGTTCTCCTTTCACCATGGGAACTGACGTATTTCTAGAACCTGAATCTGGCATGGAGCTGTTGTGTTGAAATGATGAATTTCAGCCATTTCACGTAATTTATTTTAAAACATAATAGTTTATAAAAAAGGAACGGTTGTCTACAAATTTTGAACAAGACTCAGCCCTTGCCTTCTCACATTATTCTCTCTGTCTGTCTGTCAGATGTATGGCACAGGGAGCAGGTTGAGAATAATGGGCTATAATGGTGCATTTGCTATGCTGGTGTAGGTGTGGTAACAAGGACATGTCAGCAATAGATCCTCAGTCTTATTATGGTCGCTGCCGCGGTGTAATTGCTCAATTGAGATGTGCGAGATGTGTGGCTGCTACTGACAACAAGATGACAAGATACCAGCAGAAAAGGCAGAGAGAATTTACAGCTGCTGCACGTGGTTCTCCACACTTATCCGGTGGAACCATTTTCAGAGGGCTGATGCTAACTGACGTCCGATATTAATAAAAGAAATATAAGTGCTGTGTGGCAGACAAAAGAAACCCACACCCCGCAGAAAATATTTCAAATGTTCCATCAAGACGACCTAAAGATAACCTTCCCTCACAGAATGAGAACTGTCTCCTCAGTGGCATTGTGTGTATGGATAGCTCTATTAAAACTTGTGTGAATTGTAAACTGTGGGTTTACAGAAAAAAAATCAATACTGTGAAAAGACCCTCGCCGATGGCAACGGGATGCGCTCAGAGCCGGTGATTCAAGAGGACAAAGTTCACAGTCAGACATCTGAACATCTGTGACCTCCACTGAGGACCATTAAAGGAAGGAAATGGACTGGTATATGTCTGATTCCAGCAATACATCTAAGAGCTGTGCAATGAGCTAAAAAGACTGGGAAATTAGTTGTTCGGTGCAAAGAATTAGTTGTTCGGTGCGCAAAAGGTAATTTATATGCAGTTAATTTTGATGACCATGGCTGATTTATAATAAAATTTAGCAATGTAGAATTTGAAATTATTAAAAAATGATAGATACAATGAAAAAAATGATTTATAATGCAAAAGTCCACAATGAGGTTTTCATGACTTTTGAAACAAAAGCTTAAATAAAAATAATAATTCTATTAATACAAGAATAACAATGTGTCACTGGAGGATTTTGGGGACGTATTTGCAGGCATGCTTGGAGCAAGGGGACAAGTCGTCACACGGGGAGTAGACACTGGAGGCGCTGGGGAGGAGGACCGGAGGCGTTTGGTCGAGGAGAGGGAGGCCGGAGGTGAGTTGGGATGGGATGGGATTGTAGCCATGGACACGCCGCAGCGCGGCAGGGAGGGAACTCGGGCTTCGTGGGGGGTAGCGGGGAGATCGTCTTGGCAAAAGGGGCAGGCAAACTCAATGTCAATGGGAGGCGAAGGTCGTGGTCTCGATGTAGAATCTCTCTCATTTCCGCTTCCGGGTCGTCATCTCTCTGGCTGGTCTGGTGCTCTCTGGGTCATAAAGGGACGGACATGGTCAGCAACAATACTCCGGTAGACTGTGGCATTGCAACGATGATCAATTAGTACCAAAGGGCCCAAAGTGTGCCAAGAAAATGTGGGGGGCAGGATGGATCCATGCTTTCATGTTGTTGATGCCAAATTCTGACCCTGTCACAGCAGAAATCGAGACTCATCAGACCAGGCAACATTTTTCCAATCTTCTATTGTCCAATTTTGGTGAGCCTGTGTGAACTGTAGCCTCAGTTTCCTGTTCTTAGCTGACAGGAGTGGCACCCGTTGTGGTCTTCTGCTGCTGTAGCCCATCTGCCTCAAGGTTCGACGTATTGTGCGTTCAGAGATGCTTCTGCATACCTTGGTTGTAACGAGAGGTTATTTGAGTTACTGTTGCCTTTCTATCAGCTTGAACCACTCTGGCCGTTCTCCTCTGACCTCTGGCATCAACAAGGCATTTTTGCCCACAGAACCGCCGCTCACTGGATAATTTCCCTTTTTCGCACCATTCTCTGTAAACCCCAGAGATGGTTTTGCATGACAATCTCAGAAGATCAGCAGTTTCTGAAATATTCAGACCAGCCAGTCTGGCACAGACAACCATGCCACGTTCAAAGTCACTTAAATCACATTCCCATTCTGAAGCTTGGTTTCAACTGCAACGGTTTTTCTTGACCATGTCAACATGCCTATATGAATGGAGTTGCCACCATGTGATTGGCTGATCAGTGCCAATGAGCAATTATATGTATATAGTTCATATATATAGTTCATAGTTTTGATGCCTACAGTGAGAATCTACCAATGTCATGAAAATAAAGAAAACACATTGAATGAGAAGGTGTGTCCAAACTTTTGGCCTGTACTGTATATAAACACTTTCTGCACAAAGAACACAAAGTTCTGTACAATGAGTGCTTCTACACTTTCAAGCTCAGCTGTGAAGGGAGGACTAGTGGACGATGCTGAAATTCACTGCACTGCAGATTCCCTTTGTGTAGCCCTGCAGTCATGTTCAGATGCAAACACACACACATTGCACACACTCTACAAGGCAGGAGTACTGCGGGGTGGCACTTTTTACTGCCCCCTGCTGGATCACCCATCACGAAACCCTTCATTCAGCCATCAGTCTCAGGCTATTTTCCCCCGTCATCTTTCTACTGCCACTTTCTATTTCTCAGTCAGCACGTGTCACAGCAACAGGCGATGTTTAAGAATGACGGAGTCCCGAAGCAATCGTGAGTGGTGTTGCCACCAGCTGCACGTGTCGCCACGCCCACTCAGCCTTCTCTGGAATGTTTAATTGATTTTCTTGCTTCCCTCATTGATCTATCCCCCCTCAGCCCCATACTGAATAGATACTAGTACAGCAAGAATCCTGGTTGCGGACACCAGCTTTCAAAAGAGAGATGGATGAAGGGATTTGCCAAGAATATTACAGTTCATTTGAACAAAAACACCTAAATTAGAGACAATTGTTGAATCTGGCAGTTTTATTTGTCCCTCAATTTCTTTAACCATTTTTTCCTTAGTCTGAAAACAAAGACTGCAGGGCTGTCCACCTCCTTTCCACTAATACAGGAAATCAAAGTGCCCCCAGACCCTGTCCCCCTGAACCAGCTGATGAAAGCCAGCTCTGAATCAAATCAATTTTTCCCCAGAAGGAACAGAAATACTTCGGAGCACCTTGTTGCTCTTCCCCTGTCATACCGCATTGCAACACAACTGAAAACATCCATAAGCATCCGATGCTTCTTCCCGCTCCTCTCATTTATCAGATTCTGCCTTCTTTGGTATATTTGCTGGGATGTCTGCTCTGATGAAAGGATCATTTACTGCACCAGTCAGGGGCAAGGAGTAAGGATAAATGGCAATTACCCCTGTGGATATCTCCGAGGATATTTTTAATGATCATCCTATCAGTTCTGCTTGATGTGAGGTGAGTCATTCTCTCCCTCCTCCCCATGAGACCAGCCATGATCAATCTGAGCTCAACGTTGCCATACTGTAACAAAGCCTTCCAGTTTGATTTATTACTTATATATTTTTTTTATTAACTAATCAACAAAGCTGCTCTTGCCTGTCTCACTACAGGGTGGAGCGGCATGATGTCAATTTGGTCAGAAGAGTGAGAAGAGCTCAGAAGAGTTGGTCAGAAGAGCTCAGCAGTAAGAAAAAATTAATTTTGAAACAAAAGCTTAAATAAAAATTATTGATACAAGAATAACAATGATCACACATTATGCCTGATGCCTAGAATCTAATGCAGCCATTCACAACATCACAAATGTTGCAGGCCATTTTGCTGAATGCTGATATTCACCTGCCACCTGTGAGTAAGATGATGGCTAAGATGACGTATTGCTCAAGACCATTATATCCGGTTTTTCGTCAATAGAATGTAGAGTAAATGAGTCATTCATTCACATAATTCATATACATTTAACACTCTGTAGAACTAGTTTGTATTGAAATGAACACTGGATTGTAGAAAAAAATATTTCACCTAGTCTAACCATTTTGATCTTCTGATGAATCACTTTTAGAGGCATATACATTTCTCCTAAATGAATATCTTTTTTGCTAGCAAGGAATATTTAATTTCTGTAATGGCTCATCTGCATGATATTCACATCTCACCATGGGGGCTGTGGCCCACACTTTCTATTCAAGCTGCGTAAGGGCTCAACTAATGCACCAGTGTACCCGCAGCGCATGAATTGGAAGACAGTTGCGTGTAATTGATGTGGCAGTGAAGGCCACTGAAGAAGAAGAAAAAAGATACACGCTGTGCAAGTATCTAATTTGGTAGAAGTCTAATATCATGTAGTAAATGTGTTTCAGTTGGAAAACTAGACATCAATCTATGTATCTGATATAATCTGATATAAATGAATGATGTGTCAAGTATACCCTGCTGCAAAGCCAGCCTAAGATGAGCAGGTGGATAGTAAATATTCTGCTGACTTACTGTTTATTAGGGAAAATCAGTTAGTTTGAGTCTTGAGCTGACCACCATGGGTGCTCACCCTGTTGTCTCCCAAAAGGTTTATTTTGAATTTAGTAAAAAAAAAAAAACTATTTATCATTTTAGAATGCTGCTGCTATAAGCATAATGCCATACATTATTGAATGGCCTGTGCCTTTTTATTATTATGTTGTTCCTACATTGCATCTGTTTGCCCTGTGACTACAGCATTAGTAAATGAAATAATCGCTCCATATCACATTAATATGCAGGCAAGGTGTGACAACAAAAAACACTTTCACAGACAAAAAATGAAGAAAAAAACCCAAACAAAACACATCAGTACGTTTGGTTTTGATGTAACCAGGTTGTGCATCTTTTTAGTCTGAAAGCATCATAAAATGCTGCACTCAGCACATGCTGTATTCTTTCTGAATAATTCCACTCATACAGTCTATAGGATAGCGGAGCTGAAGGAATCAGGATAAATAAAGTTGTGCCATTATAAAACTGTATTTTTGAGTATTAAAAATGTAACTGAGTATTTTTGGAACACATTCATTGATTAAAAATTGACAGAGATGTGAATCGCATTTTTATTTTTTTGCACAATCGTTTACGTGTAAGGAAACAGACCCGTAATCATAAGGTTGCTAGATTGAATCCAGAACTGCCAAGGTGCCACTGAGCAAAGCACCGTCCCCGCTCACCAAATGCCTGCTCACCAAGGGTAACGAATTAAAAGCAGAGTACACATTTTGTTGTGTGCACCATGTGCTGTGCAGTGTTTCACAATGACAATCACTTCACTTCATGACAGTAAACTACACAGGCTTCAAATATTTCATATACCTGCATGGCTCTGATACAGAGGTGAGTGGATTTGTGGGGTGTGGTTTCTGTCAGGCTAGCCTGTAAAAGGCAGTGTAGTGTGTGTCGTCTGAATTATAGAGACCAGTTCGTCCTGAACCACCTACGGATCTACTGCACTCAGTCGGCTTCCAGGGTAACCAGTGTGTCTGTCAGTCGATGGATGAGAGCAGGGATTTGGAGCAGCCGAGGAGTTCCTGCACAGCCTCCTACCTGACCAATTCAGGGCCAATTCAACTCCCTGCTTGGTGGGAATGCACTTTTCTATTAAAGATAAATCTTCTTTCAGTTCAGATACGCATAACTTCATTCAGTAATATTTTTATATTTTGGAGGTTAAAGATTTATGCTAGATTTCCTGAAAGGTCCAAGAAGAGACAATATTTGCACATTTTTTGCACTGGCTGGGTTTAAGCAAAAAGTTTTACCCAGTATTATCCTACTTTAAAAACTGTAAAAAAAATATAATGCTGCATGTGCCCCATCCCTTGGCATTAATTGAGCATGATAATCGGATACCACTTCTAGGTTGTATATTTTATATGCTTAGTTTCAACCTTTCTCTTGGCCAAAACTGATTTGTATTTCTTTATGAACATTAGGTTCTCTTGGACTAAAGGTTAAAAGCAGTGGAATAGCATGAACCTGTCGGAAATAGACTTTTAAATATTAAAGGTAATAACAGGCTTAAATTACAGCCAACCTGGATGCTCCAGTACCTCTGGAATCATTTTCTCTTTACTCCTCTCCAGGTTAATTGGTCATATGCAAATACAGTTAACATAATAATACAGCGGTTTAATGAGGTAGTTTGTCTAAAAAGGGAGCATGACTCCTTCCACCGGCTTTTGACACTAGCATAAGAAATGTTCCGGTCATCCTGGATGAGCTTGTGCTATGCAAATGTGATGTAACCTGCAATTAAGGTTGCATTTTAATGTGAACTGAAAAAAATAAAAAGAAAGATAGCCAAAAGCTATCAGCACAAACAAGCACCACAATAAGGAATGTATAATTAGGAATTGTAGACCGATAAGGCTAAACACCCAGATAAAACACTATCTGCACAAGGTTTGTATTGAGCCAATGCAACAAAGCACATGAGAATACCAAGGAATGCAATCATTACTCCAGCTTGCTCAGTTGCTGTGTATTGAAATGTGTTGTAACTCTGTTGCATAACCTTACAGACCATTGTGCTCTGAAATGTAAGACTGCAGTAAAGTCATACAGTAGCAAATAGGGTATTGGAACATTTACAGAATTAATCAGATGCCCTTATCCAGAGCAGCTTACAATGAGTATTTACAGGGACAATCCACCTGGAGTCCCCCTCAGGGACACAAAGGTACTAAGTGGGGTTTGAACCTGATTCTTCTGGACCAAGGGCAGGTTTGTTACATTCTAGGCTACTACAACCCAGTAGCCTATACTGGATCTTAAAAATAAAAGCAAATGAACAAAACACTAGAAACAGAAGGGAACAATTGCAGTTATGAAGTAACCATTACAGTAACCCTGGAGATTAGACACTGCTAAGAGTACTTTGGTTCTATATCATTAGCTCTGTTATTAAGAAAGGAAAACTAGATTTAACTACTGCTGCCGGGAGCAATATTTTAAAACATCCGTAAAAATAAGAGAATGACGTTGCATTCACAACATAAAAGGTTGTCTGGGTTAACTGGCCAACGCCTCAATTCGAGGACGGAAGTGGAGGCCTTAGGCCCAACTAAAGTCAGTTTCAAAGAATGCCCAAATTGGACATTCTGTTGAATTATATTATTACAAAATATTTCTACACTAATCTGAGCTATAAAAGATATTGCACAAATTTCCTCGTTTTGTTTTTATCTCACCACCGGTTATCTGTTTATGCAAATGAGCCCTCTGAGATAAAACATCAGCAGGTATTAATGGACTGAAGAAGTGAAGATTCAGTGCAACGTATTAAATTTGTCCCCAGGGCATTGGGACTTACTGCCTTGTGTAGTCACATGAGCTCATTTCATATTCCAGGGCACAGTGTCTTTGAAAAATTAAATTACAAAGTACACCACCCATGTCCTTAACAGCACAGCCTTAAGGGAAGAGCAGGCATATTTAATTCCACTGTCAGTCCTCCGATATGCAGAACCAGTAGCCTTGATGAAGTGAGAATGGGGGCCACTGATTAAAAATGAAACGTGTGATTGCTGTTCCGACGATTAATTCCACAATAAAGACAAAAGTGGTGCTGAAATGATGGTTTAGAAGTGCATATACCGAATACTGCAAACAACATTGTGCATGTTTTGCTTTCATCTATATGCACAATTTATGTCAAAAATATTAATATATCCCTCATTCACTCACTAACTCACAATCCTTAACTGCTTAGTCCTGTTACTCAGCTCAGCTCACACACTCACACCTACTGTCAATTTAGACTTCCCAATTCACCTAGTGTGCTTGCCTTTGGATGGCAGGAGGAAACCAGAGAACCTTGAGGAAACCTGCACAAACATAATCAATTTAATTTAGATATTTGACCATTCATCAAGTTGTATTTCAATGAGTGTATGTACTGGA
Source organism: Denticeps clupeoides (assembly GCF_900700375.1). NCBI lineage: Eukaryota > Metazoa > Chordata > Actinopteri > Clupeiformes > Denticipitidae > Denticeps > Denticeps clupeoides. Next base: position 9,370,074 of record NC_041718.1, read on the forward strand.
TTTAAAAAGACAAGTTTATTGTGACTGAGTCTTCATTGATCCTACTCTTCTCAGTTCTGCATTCCTTCTTTTTTTTAAGTGAAAGTGAAGAGATTGCCATTATGATGCACAGCAGCACAGCACACAGTGCACACAAATGTGTCCTCTGATTTTAACCCATCACTTTAGTGAGCAGTTGGAGGTCATGACAGGCGCCCGGGGAGCAGTGTGTGGGGACGGTTCTTTGCTCAGTGGCACCTCAGTGGCACCTTGGCGGTTCAGAATTCGAACGGGCAACTTTCTGATTACGGGCCGCTTTCATTAACCACTAGGCCACCACTGCACCATATAAATTTTGTACAGTGCATTGATAAACTTCATTAAAAGTAGCGCATATAATGGTTTATATTCATGCCAAGCTACATATTCAGCATATAAATATGCAAAAGGAAAAACTGTTTTGAAATGGTTGAGGGTGTGATAAGGTATTTAGATACTTGTGGGTGGCATCTAGAGCTATGGAGGTTATGCATACAAGGTACTAGAAATGAGCGAAAGCTCCACACTGTGGATGATGAATCCATTTAAAAGAAATTTTTACCAACAGCCACAATTAAGATATACCTTCAGAGCAAATGGCAGACAAATTTGTCAAACCGATTCACACATAGTTTGACAAACTCCTCAAGTGCCTGGCTGAGGACAGGGAAACAGCTTTCTATTAAACTTTTATCAGTTGGTTGTCCGCAGCCATCCTCAGCAGAATAATTTCCAGATAAAGGAGTACACTTCAGATTGAAGCGCCTCAGGCTAGACTCTGCCTGGTTGGCCTCCTAAACAGATTGCTTCTGTCTGGGAATCTGATCGAGGGGGAGTGTCATTTGCTGTTTCTGACTGACAGCAGGAAGTACTTTGTAGCCCACCGTGGGGTCAAGGGAAAGTTCTGGGGGTGATGCACTCGAACACCAATCTCCCCGGTCTTCAGGAATTCTCCTGTGAATTGGTTCCGTGTCTGGAAAATTGACTTGATCGTGGCAAGGAAGACTGAAAAGAGGAAAAGTGAAAAGATTCAAGGAACTAATTATTTCTCCACTTATCTTTACCCAGGTGTGATTGACTAGTGCACTCAATCTGAAAACTTCAATTAGGCCAGAAACAGTGAATGAATAGCAGGATCAGTACAACATTTCCATGATTCTTTAGCCTGAAATATGCCATGCCTAATTTTTTTTCCACATGTATAATATTCGCAGTTTAAAACGATTCCTTGGAACACACGGTGGACAGAGCAAAAAATGCTAAAACCATCATTAACAACTTCTCTGTAAATAAAATCAAGATGACAAATTTGTAAACAACAAAAAACATCCACAAACCAGAGACCCACATTGCCAATGTGCCCAAGGATTGGAGTTGAACAGCTAAAATGCAGTTCAGTACACTGTGTGATGCCTCGGTGCCCTGGCATCTATTCACATGAGTCCTAATCACCCACAGGGTTATTGTAAGACTGTGTACTGCCCGCCTTTGTCATGCATTGGGGATCTGACACTGTTTCATTGTGGATCTGACACTGTTTCTTTTTCCATATAACACTTAGCTCAATTTAGCTCAAAATGTCAAGTTTTTGCATCTCCCTCACCTCAGCCACGCATGGCACAACACACTGTTTCTATCTGTTCTTGTCCTAATTAAGTAGTAGGAATGCTTGTAAATGAAAACAAATGGATGAGCAAGTTAATTTGTTGGATTCGTAGTGATTTAATTTGTAGTAAATGCAGCAGACAGTCACTTGGGTCTCAAACAATATGTCTTTGGATTCTACCATTATTACATCAACAGCATCTAACTCGTCCCGGCAGCAGCATCCAGCTGTGCAAAAGCTAATGAGCTTCATTGGTTTCTGCTGTGAATTGATCCATTTTCCCCTTGCTGGTTGGCAAAATTATTCAGCATGAACAGGTTGTCTGACTCATGACTTAAATAAGAAAGCATGGCAGGGTTTGATCAGAAATGCATTTCTTCTGGAGTGTCACAGAGTTGTAACAAGACATGCAAGCCAATGAAGTCTTCTACCCACCTCCACATTTTCTAAAATACTAATTTATAACATTTTCAGGAGAAATAATAATGAAATAGATTTATTTAGCAGATTTCTGGATACACAGTCCCCGGTGTTTCCTCTGTACTGCCAAGCTGCCCCAGAGGAAGCAGGATGCAATTCAAACCCCACCAGATCAATATCAAGACCGTACAATCTATTCAATCATCAGACCTTGTCTCACAAAGTTCTTTTTAATCTTGATAGGTCAATAACTAATTAAAGCAGATATTCTTCCCAAGCTTTTTTAATTGAAATGATAGAATTAGCATTCTTAATCTGTTTTATTACAGTTTTTCTCAGTTGCTTTGGTGCATTTCTTTTGGTATACTTAATGCAAATGGAAAAACATCATGGATGACAAGCAAAAGCAAGTAGCCTCTTCAAAATCATTTGTCCATGCCTCAAAAGCAAGTATTTACATTGCCGAATATGTCAGTGCCATCAAAATGCCAGGTCCATCAATCATCGTCAATGGACATGACAGCCATAATGTCATGTTATCAATATAAAATTGCCACAATCCAATAGTTTTCTGATGCACAAAACATCTGAATGACAAAGGCAGGAAATATAAAAATACAAAACACTAATTGAGGGAGAAGAATATTTTATTAATTGCAAAAAAAATATTTCAATGCTTTCTACACCCTCTGGTGTTATATCCCCACATGCAGCTTCCATGCCAGCAAGCAGTGTCCTTTGTGTATACCTTCCACCTCCAAGGTAGAACTCCTCAATATGTTTATTTTGCCCATGTTTGTGTTGTCTTGTGTCCCGTTTGAAATATACAATTTTCTTGAATCTTGAGATGAGGGAAAGGCAACACAAGCAGGCAGAGAAGCATGAAGGAAAAAACAGGAACAGTCTTACTAGTATGTAGGATGCTGGTGAAGGCAAATAAAGACACTGGCGGTGGCCCCTCCAGGGCCGACCCCCGAAGGCCCCTGGAGTGGAGTCAGTACAAGAAACAGCATGGTTCTAGTTTCAGATCTGGACCACGTTGGGATAGGACATAACCAGCGGCCACATTTGACGCAACCACTTCCATGACAGATGGGAGTGCAGGATCCAAGTGTTGCATAATGGGTGGAGTGGTGAAACGATGACACAAGGACTGGAAGGCTTGGATGGCAGTGAGAGTCATGTGGAAGGGGCATGCAGAGGTCTTTGTGAAAGCAAAGAGCAGGGCTGCAAATGCACTGTAGTCATGGATGAAGCGACGATAGAAATTGGAGCTGCTTGAGCGTCGTGGTGAGGGGCCACAATGCCACCGCTAAGAGCTCAAGAGGGCGGTGTTGGTGAGGGGCAAAATTGTCAATTTTTTGACAGTGATTTTATTAACACACCATCCTTCTTATAGACAAAGAAGAACCCTGCCGAGGCCAGTGAGGTGGAAGGTCGGATGGTCTGCCATGTGCACAATGACTAAAGGCTGTGGGAATTGTTTTGAAAACTGCAATTCTGATGCGATAAATGCGCACAAGCAACTGAGAAAAACCGTAAACCTTGGCAATTATGATATTAAAATAGTCATTAGGTATAACTATATGTCATGGCCACCACCTGACCTCCGGCCCACCAGAGGTCTCACGGAGAACCACGCCCTGGACAAACTGGAAGAGCGCCACACCCACATCACCAGGCAGTATAAAATGGCAGAACAAGACAGAAACAAGTGCAAACTCATTCGCTGATTTGTCTCATGTTTGCTGTAAGCCTTACCTCCATTGCTTTGATTTCATGCCGACCCCCTATGACTGGACTATTTCTATGACTTGACTCCTCTCCAGCTTGTAATGAGAACTGGAATTTTGATTAGAGTATAATTTAGTACTAAATAAATTTAATTATTCAGTAAATAGCTGGCTAATGTCCTGTTGTTTGAAGCCATTTTGCACATTACTGCTTTATTCAGACCCTCAGCAACCAAGAAAACCAATTTCATTCCGCAAAGTGGTTGTCAACACTGTTTCAATTAATGATGAACAATATGGTCAACAGAATTACTTCCTCAGTGTTTTTCATCCCTGACAAAATTTGCACTGAATAATTCCTCACAAAATCAGCTTGTGCAACAGTGGAAACCAAATTGCACGCTCATGATGTTTTTTTTCACATTATACCAAAGCATTATCCATCTTCTGCCTGACATGAAAAACTTTTCATATGAGATTCTTGATTCTGGAAGTTTGTTAATATTCATATAGACATGACAGTTCGGTTGGTTCCATCTGTAATTAACCTGATGGTGCCTTGATTTTAGAATCTGTGTAATTGAAATTCATATATATATATATATATGTTTTAACTTTATGAATAATTTTGTGCAGTGCAATGGGCAAGTGAACATAAGCTAGCCAATTAAATTTGTTCTATCGGCTATTTCAGTCTCTTTGCATTCGTGGGACCGCATCCTAGCAGCTTAGCTAAAGGGTCTTCCATCTGTCTTTTGGCCCAGCTTCCTGTTCCACCACTGTGTGCCTGCATGACTCGGAGGCATCGCCTCTGTTCTATACATGGACACCCGCTGCCATGGTGATAAGGCAGGCCAAGTAGTCTTTGATCTGCATGTGATGCTCACTGCTGGGAGATGACATCACACTCAGCCAGCACTGAGAGCACTGGCTTTCCACGCACTCTGTGCAACCCAAGGACAGAGAGCCTCCGAGCCTCGCTTCCCCGCTCGAAGAAGAGGTTGAATTTCAATTACACAGATTCTAAAATCAAGGCACCATCAGGTTAATTACAGATGGAACCAACATATATATATATATATATATATATATATATATATATATATACACACACACACACACACACACACACACACACACACACATATATACATATTAAAATCCCATTCTAGTAAGGATCACACAATTTCAGAAATATATTTAATGTCGAAAATTTCATATTGCAATAACAATCTTTTTCATGAAGTAAATCAAGCTCAAGTTCAGTATTCACTAAGAACATATGTATCAAACAGCCTTATTCGATTAAACAACTTGCCTTCGCTGATTGCACAGACCTGTTTCATTTGTTTAGTGCACCCCCAATCCTTGCTGTTACAGTAAGGAGCCCATGGCTTGATGACTGGCATAAAGAGGACCTGTTCCTGTTGTGGTTGCCCTCAAGTTGTGTAACAGCAGAATCCCATATGAGCATAGATAGCAGCAGCAGCAGATATTGCTCACTTTCTCACTTAAGCAAGTCAAAATGTATTCCATTTACATAAATCATGTTGGTACAATACCATGAGCAGTAAGCTGCAGGCCCTTGCAGATGCAAATCCAGTTGGGCCACTTCAAAGTGACTGGCAGATGCAAAGACTCGCTTCTCTCTTTTCTTCACAAAGTAAGTGGGCAGAGCTGGTGAAGAGAAAGAAATGGCCGCTCGGTACAGGGGGGTCTTTAAAATGTTTTCTGATATTAACTATTCTAAATCACATATGAATGTAGACCCCCTTCTACATTCATCAACAGAGCAAGACATTAGCGAAATCCCTGACAATAGTGTACAGAGGACAGAGTTTGCAAATGCAACCTTGAACAAGGGATTCAGTCATTGTGAAGCTGAACAACTGGCCATGTGTGTGAAGGTCACAGAAGAAAAGTCACATCTGTTTTGCTGTGTAATGGAAACACAAAATGACCTTTTTCAGCAGTATGCTGTTAAATATGGTAAATATGGATTTCTGAGGTGACAGAACTTGCATTAAAGTGTGGATGAAAGAAGTACACACCAACAACAAAGGTAGTTTCTCTTCTACACCAAAATTATTATCCCCCTTATGAAATTTGACAACCCAATTAGATAATTTCTCCATGAGAATGACCATTAACAATAAGTGTTTTGAAGAAAAAACAAATAACAATGTCCACTAATTTTAATTAGCATATTTGATTGTTACACCGAGTTGAAAAAAGAAAGGGCAAAATTGAGACATCCCAAATTATTAGCTCCCTGGCCATTAGTAATCAATAGTGTAACCTTTCTGACTCAAAACTGACACTAGTTTCTCAGAGTAGTTCTTTACTAGGTTGGCACAGGAACTGGTTTCCTTTGTCTTTGGCATGGTGAGTAACAGTCGTCCCTCTCACGCCTTTTCCTTGGAGTCTTTTTAAGCTGATTGAACGTTGTTAGGAAGCCAATTGACTTCATAGGTGTGGTTTCAATGCTGATTTGTTAATTACTGTAGGTGTATTTAGGAAGCAAACATTCAGATTGGGCAAGTATTTTTCACCAACCCATTTTGTCACTATATTTGATAGAAAGCAAGCCTAAAAATGAGTTTATATATAACAAAACCCACGAAATAGCACTGTGGAAAGTTTCATCAATGCTGCAAACACTGGTAAGAAGTTTAGGAAAATGGTTAATAATTCCTGGGGGCTAATCATACTGGCCTGAACTGTAATACGTGGTGCTTTTATCTATTTCTGTAGATCCTGAGGAACCCTTTAACCTTACACTAGTGAACAAACCACTATTGTTAGTGTGTAGTGCTGCACAACTATTGTCTATTGTGAATTTTTGTGTTTAGTTTGGATACGATCTGTTGTCTGAAAATCGTGAAATCAGTGAAACCCTCCCTGAAAAATATTTAATTATAGAAATTATTACACCAGCAGAGTGGGAGGCTGAAGACTTGGCATGTCCCCTGCACGTTGGACATTTTTTGCTTTAAAGAGTGTTGTCTAACAAGTTGAGTCGCAGTGGAAACGTCTGCTCATCCATCATCACACTTTTACCATTTCCTGCCTGAAAACAGACGGACTGGAGGCTAACAATCTTTCAGTGCAGCTTTGCATATGTTCTAGCACAGCTGAAGGCAAAGGCCTCTCACTGAATCGCTCCAACTTTAATCAATGGTGACGCCACTCAGACAATATCTGCAGGAAAATGAGGGAAAGAGCCCTTATCAATCACACAGGATCATGATGCAGTTAATTGATTAGCCCAATCCATCACCGTGACATGGCCTCGCAAACATTTATCAGAATACAGAAAAAGAGCAGGTATAAGGTATAAGCGCGCTGAGGCAAATGTTCATCTGTCAAATGCAACGCTTGGGCTGGCTCATGGGATTTTTTGTAATAACGTGTCTTCAACAACACTCTGTCTTTCGCCAGTCAGATACTGTACGAGCCCATAAACATTTCCAGAAGACCAAGAGGGCAGATTACAGAGCTCAGGAAGCGGCCTTTTTAAAAAGGCAGTGACAGCCATTGTGTTGGGATCTGGCATTTCCTTAACATACATCCTGGGAATGAAGAGAGGAAACGATTCAGTGATTCCACAAGAGGAGGACCATGCATTCCTCCAGAACAACAGAACAGAAAGGTAATGGTTGAGAGAATTTTTATGTTTTTCGCTACAGTATCCCGCATCCCTGCGTTCCTGCTCAGAAAAGTGAGACCTGCGCCTGTGAATATTCTATTCAGAGCCCGACTTCCAGCAACATAATGCCCATGACTGCAGCGCTCATGTTGTCAAGGCAGGGGATCCGGCTAATGGTTTTGAACAGTTCATTTTAATCGAGAGCTTCAGAGGGATGAAACACATTAAATTATTTATACTCTTCTTTGAACGAGGTGACATTCAATTATTCAAATGCCGACATTTAAAACTGGTCCTGCGTACCATGTGCTGCGTACACTGAACCTGTAGCTGTTACCCCTGTGGATGTGGGAACGAGGGGCAGCAAAACAGAAAATGAGAGAGGAAGGAAGAACGCAAGCGACCCAGAGACACAGCTCTGTAACCCTACATTATCTGACGATGGCATTAAATGGTGGAATAAAGAAATAAGCCGAGACTCTTTTGGCTGCCCCCTCTTTCACATCGAGGTGACCTGAATGATCTTCGGCCTTCTGATTCTTCTGTGGATGCTCAGATAATTACAATGTGTACCATAGGTCAAACGCTACCTCCAAAATTATGTAACGCTTTCAAATTCAGAGGGCAGGTGTAGAAATGAGCTGTTTTCTTATCTGTATGCACATTGAATGGGTGCTCCAGAATGGACCTTTGGTCCATTTGGTCCAAAAGATTATCAAATCACCCCTGAAACCTGTTATACAGGCAGATACATCGTTCTCTTGTTTTCAGAGAATGAGCCGCACCATCTGCTAGTATGTCTGCAGGTATAATTAGCATCTTGCAGTCATCACGTGCCAGAATCGATAGTGCTAGGTGACTGACAGGCCTACCTGGGCGTCCATGAGCAGATGCCTCATCAGAGCCATGGACTGCTTCAGGGTGTCCTTCTCAGTGGGCAAGAAAGCTTCTTCAGCATGGGTCAGGGAGTTGGGCCGGTTTACCATGAAATGGGCAATCTGGTCGTTCAGGCTGTTCAGGGACTGCACCGCTGTAGGGGGTAAAAACACAGCAGCAGCCTGTCAGTCAAAAGTATGCATTTAAGTAAGGCATAAAATACAAGCAAACAGGCTATGTCAATTTAGCACACGTTTGCTAGCATGGCAGTTGCTAAAATAAACAAATTCAGTGTTTTACAAGCATATTTAGAAATGCCCTTGTTTTTGACAAGTTGAAAATAACTGTTAATGAATTTAATATCTGCACAAATGAAGTCTGTGACAATAAAAGCTTACAAGAAAACCCTTCCGCAATTGCCTTAGTGCAGCTGAAAACAGCACCAATTAAAGAAGCAATGAAAACTGACCTTCTTCTCAACTGGTTCAGTGTATGGCACAGAATCAACAACACATTCAGTTTTTCACATTGTTCAGTGACTACTTATTAATTCAGTAACATTTTCAAACTCATTTAATGTTTTTTTTCTGTAGAATGTCAAGCAAGCAAGAAAAAGATGAATTTCTTATTAATTTTAGGGGCACAAAAAAAACCCATAGATACAGCTGACGGGTTTGCTATGCTAATTCACAGAAGACCCATAATGTGCCCTTGATGTTACTTGAAGTACCTTTAGCGAGAAAACTGATTTCTGCATTGCAAAGTTTATATTCAATTCCAACAGAAAGAGAACCCTGTGGAGGGTTGCGTTTCCATAGTTTATGCCAAGCTTATGCCACAAAATACTTAAATACACCACAGGGAGATTCTCACTTCATCTGAAAAGCTCATACAATGATTCATCCCGCTGTGTTCTGCCAAAAATATTCAATCAAACAGGACAAGCAGGGTGTTAGGTATTATGCATGTTTAAACGAGGTTTTAAAAGCCTCATAAATGTTTCTCTTAAAATGTCAATAAGCGAATTATTCCCATCTGGTGCTCATGAACTGAAGTAGCTGTTTATGCGTGGCTGTGTTACCCAACAATGTGCCCAGCATTTCCGCCACATATTTTCCCACATTGGCAGGAGGCCGGCGTTCCTCTAATCCTCATCCCATGAGCACTCACCGTTCTCTCAGAATGCCTCCATTTACCATTAATCCTCCCAGAAGTACCATAATCATTCCATTACCACTACTGAAGTCCACAAATTTGTACCTTTAAAAAATGTAAGCAATTAAGCATGTTTCATCAGCAGCCTGTGTTAAACATCACCATGCTTGTGCCTCCAGGACTGTTAATCAATTGCAAACAATTTCTGCAGGATTATCTTGATATCATTGGACATCGTTTCCATGAAGGGGCATACTTGGTCAGCAACAATCTTTAGGTACAATGGGCATTCACACGATTGGCAGCACCCAAGGTTTTCTGACATTGAAGCTTCATACAACTTCCAACAGCTTGTCTAATTCCAATATTTCATCCTGGTGCCATGCGTTCCCCAGGTCATCAATACACACACTCGTGGCTATTCACATTCTGCAAATGAAAAACATCAGGCCGCTCCCTTCCAATACTCTGTGGTTCAAATGAGGCCTGCATTTGTTAAACTCGCATTGCATTAAAACTCTGTGTGATTATATCAGTTCTGATTACTTTTGAAATGTTAACTAAAAAACAGATGTTGATCTAATGAATTTGTATTCAATTAAATTACATGACATGTTAGTGAAAAGCAAGTTGCCAGCATGTTACTCTCATTAAAGTTAAATTCAAGTTTATAAGGCAACCCATGGTACAATAAGCAAACACCAGGCACCACCAAGTTTCACATAATAATAACACATGGTGAAATGTTGGTCTTTTGAGACATGATGATGTAATGTTGTAATCAGGCAAAAGTCAAATGGAATTATTAGACCTAGAGTCCTAAACTATAAACTCAGTATATTATGGGAAGGGAGAGAAAATACATTATCAGTGGACAAACATATGAAGTACAGTCATGTTACTGTACTGCCCTGTTTGTGTCACCTGCTGTAACTGGCGTGGAATAAGTAATATGTGGGTTGAAAGTAGCACACAATATGTCTGAATGCTCACAGCTAATGCAACATTAAAAAGATAGTTATAATAACATGCAAAGGCTCATCACAAATCCATTAAGTGACATATGGAAAACTATCGTTCCAGATCTCTTAATTTTCCACACCAATGGGGCCATATGCTACCATCTTTGTACACTATTTTGTTCACTTCCTATTGCAAGACGTTTTGGAGAGCTCTATATATATGAATATGAAAGTGTCTGAACAAAATAACAACAAAATGTACAGGTGTGGTGGCACTCAGTTTTATTATGATTAATAAAGTAGCATCTGTGACAGTAAAACTTGCTTGAGATGAACAGAAACATTTTTGTGTCAATATTCTCTAGAGCATTTGTATTTGCTGTACTTCAACTGGTGCCTTTGTATGTAATAAAACTCTTGATGTATGTGCAGATGATCTTTTCAGGGATCCACAGGGCTAAGGTTATACAAACACATTAAAATAAGAAAGCAAGGCTTTTGGTTACATTTCTGTTTTTTTTTTCCTTTTGTGTTTTATCTTTGAGATTCAGTTTTCTGTGCTCATTTGTGCTGAGCACACAGCTTTGTGAAGCATATCATTATATTTTTTCTAGGTAAAGTGTTTTGCTCTTTAATGTAACATTGGCTTTTAATGTAAAGTTCTCTGAATGACAGCTTCAACAATCCTCATGAAAGCTTTTATTTCTTTGCATTTTCAAACTGAGTTTATATGCCTGGTGTTCTAGATCTTTTCAATACAGTGCTTGCCACTGACATTTGCTGTTTTTTGTCCTCTGTCAGACTGTTTAATTTTACTGTGTGTTCTAGACACTTAAGGCATTCAATGATGAAATTCTATGTCTTCAGGTTTTCTTACAATTACACAGCAAACATTGAAGTATTTTAATCCGGTGTATAATAGGGTTTTTTGTTGAATTGTGTATTTTTGGTGTATTATTAATCTAGAAATAAATTGGCGATGTTATTGTTTAAGACAAAATTAAAGTCTTAAAGTCTTGTTCTGTGTCAGTTCGTGACCTCAATGAAAAGAGACGTTTTGCAGACACAGTTTTTGTTGTGTTCTTCACATTACCAAGTGTCACACACATGTACACCAGAGTCCACCGAGCATTGTGGACAGCATGCTGGAAAGATTCTTCCTGTGCAACGAATCACATTACAGGAAAGGCCTGAATTTCTGCTGCGCTCTTGCTGACAGGGCAATACAGCAGTTGTGGGCCAGGAACCCCGTTGTTTCCTTATTATCCTTATTAAAGAAACATCTAGTCTTAGCAGCTGAGTACAACAATCAAACAATCAATGTGTATTTTTTAATTACCATTAAGTATGGAAATATATTCAACACCTTCAGAGAGAATGGACATTTCTGCAAAAGTGGTGTTTCGTGTGCACTATAAAATACTTCTGCTTAGGTATCTGCTACATAAAATAAAACCACTGCACTTTTAGTGAATCATTAAAAAACTACTTTTATTCATTTTACTTATTCGTTATTTCAAGCAGGCGTCCTAAAACTGGACTCAGGTCACATGAATTTTGGCCTGTGAATCAGAGAAAATCACATTGTTCTTCAGTCTGTTCACTGTTGTCTGAGAAAGAAAATGAAACTATTGTTAGCAAGGGTTTCAAACAGTGAGAGCTCCCAGGATCATCCACCCCATTGCCTGATGCTTTAGGCCACATCCCATGAGATCACTTTATATAGATCTATTATCATGGCCCGGCAATATGGAGCGCTGATAACTCACAAACTACAGATCCCATAATGCACAGCGCAATTTGCTGAAAACTTTGGTGACTTTGAAGCAGCTTCACAACCCATTAGCTGTCAATGTGGGAACTGCTGTGCAGATTCAGCTTCAGTTTAAAGATTGCATTCAGCAAGGCAACTGAAGTACTGCATTTTGGGATCTACAGTTTATGTGTTATCAGCACTTCATATTGCTGGGACATATTAATAGATTTATATAAGTTATCTCATGGGATGTGGCCCCACAGGCCGCAAGTTTGACACCCCTGCTTTAGGGTCTTGTTTGCCTGTTCCTTCTGCTGGTCCCATATACATCTGTCTTTGTCAATAAACCCATTTCTGTTTCACTCACATTTGTGTCCATTGAATCACTGCAATCCCCACACCATCCCCACACACTGCTCCCCGGGCGCCTGTCATGGCTGCCCACTGCTCACTCAGGGTGATGGGTTAAATGCGGAGGACAAATTTCACTGTGTTCACCGTGTGCTGTACTGCTGTGTATCACATGTGACAATCACTTCATTTTATTATTTTGCTCAGTGTCACCTCAGTAGCACTTTGGCAGATCGGCATTCGAACCGGCAACCTTTTGATCATGAGGCCGCTTCCTTAACCGCTAAGCAACCATTGCCCCCAAATGACAGATTTATGACGATGATAATGATGATGACTATGTCTTCTAACAAATCAGTCATGGTATTATGGGACAACCTTCCAGAAGCCACATTCATTAAAAGGCAACATGAAAAGGCAAACTTCCTGGTAGGGGGACCTGCAGGACCTAGACTGAGCAACCCTGAACTATTAGTGCTCCAGGTGAGAAAAATAATAAGATGTGAGTTGCTGCATAAAACTGTGGGTAAGCATCAAGGTCAACCTCAGTGTGCTGCTGCAGGAGATTTACGGCTACTGCTTTGGGGCAGGCATCCGGTCTGTCACAGCATCCCATATTGTGCAAAGGAGCAATTTATGATCGCAGCTCACTGCAGTGGGTTTCAGATGAAAGTAAGGGCAAAAATAAAAGGTGTAGCTTTACGGTGAATATCATCAGACACAAAGCTGTGGATAATGAAAATCACGCTAAAATTGACAGGCTGTCAGACCCACCTTCTGCTGCGTTTTTAAATTTTCATTCGCAGGCTCAATGCAGCAGTGTAGCATGGCCATCACCGAGCAGCAATTTCTTTAAGGTAATTCAGTAACAATCCAGTCACAGTGTGCTGACGTGACGAAATCTAAAATCCTCAATTGCACAGTTCCATGTATCAACAGTCACTTGAAAACATGAAATGTGACAGCCTGTTACAATACAATAATGCACCCTGTCCTCATGTGGGAGGACAGAGTTCTTGCAAGAAATGTGACAGAACTGCGCTGGTGTACTTTATTTTTTGTGCAGTTCATGCAATCCGGATGAAAAACAGTCCTTTACCTTGTTTACAAGTTTTGCAAGTTTTACAAATATATGTGGAATGGTTAATTGGAACTGAGGTACAAACATCAGGTTTGCCGTCACTTCTCTGGGATTTCAAAGGTGTTGCATCACACATCAACTCTTGTACAAATGCAGCCAATTGCTCCCGGAAGGTTCAGAGTATGAACAATTTCACCACCATGGCTGCACAACTTCAAAGGGACAATCAGATTCTGGTCAATGTAAACTGCCATCATATGTTCTTCCAAATGGATAACAGAAGATCTGTCAAGCCCAATCATGTTCTGGTTGTAATTAACATGAATTTCCCCTGTCTAAGCTTTTTTTTTTATACTTGCACTCTGAGCTATGGCATTTCCAGCATTTTCACATGCTGTGTAACCATCAGGAAACAGGGATACTAGGCCCACCATCAGTGACCAAAATTGGAATTGGACAGCAAATAAAGTACATTTACACTGTCCAAATGTGAATGTTCACAAAACTTACTTATATACAGTACAGGCCAAAAGTTTGGACACACCTTCTCAGTCAATGTGTTTTCTTTATTGTCATGATCATTTACATTGGTAGATTCTCACTGAAGGCATCAAAACTATGAATGAACACATGTGGAGTTATGTACTTAACACAAAGTGGAGACCTGGTCTCCACAGTCACCGGACCTGAACCCAGTTGAGATGGTTTGGAGTGAGCTGGACCACAGAGTGAAGGCAAAGGGACCAACAAGTACTAAACACCTCTGGGAACTCCTTCAAGACTGTTGGAAAACCATCTCAAATGACAACTTCTTGAAGCTCATTGAGAGAATGCCAAGAGTGTGCAAAGCAGTAATCAGAGCAAAGGGCGGCTATTTTGAAGAAACTAGAATATAAAACATGTTTTCAGTTATTTCACCTTTTTTTGTTAAGTACATAACTCCATATGTCTTCATTCATAGTTTTGATGCCTTCAGTGAGAATCTACCAATGTAAATGCTCATAAATAAAGAAAACACATTGAATGAGAAGGTGTGTCCAAACTTTTGGCCTGTGCTGTATGTATAGACACACATGGTACTGGCACCATCAAAAAAACGGAGAAAACAGAACCACTGTCAATCTAAGCTGCTTTTTTTTCTTGTCACATCTTGGGGTCATAGGGAAAATGATGCACAGAGGTGGGACATCATGAGAATAGGGTTTTTATTAAAGAGAAACAAAACAAGGAACCACGGCCAAAAAGAACAGGAATAAGGGAAGAAACAAAAAGCAACCCGAAGGCAAACCTGTGTCAAAATGAATTGGCATCAGCTTGAAGGTATCAGGACCCGTTAATCAGGACTCTGTTATCCTATTGATTGTCTGAGCAGTAGTACAATATTGTTCATATGTAGACTTTTGCTCGTAGGAGATCGCTAATTTGTTGGGTAGAGACCAACCTCCAGTTTTTTACACTTTCATATAGTCCCGTCCTGAACAGTTACTGTTGGGAAGATGAAAAAAATGTAATTAGTTTCACTACTGCCTAAAACTTTCCCAATATGGAGAATATATAATATTAGATTTTAAAATAGCTGAATAGTCTTCAAGTCTAAGATTGGTGAACATCAGCATGTCTGTTCATCCGCATAGCACAGCACAAGGAGCAGATTAACATGCAAATGAAAGCGCACCCTCCACCAAAGGAAGAATGAACCAGTGAAGACGGAATTTCAAAACCCCAAGGAAATGAATGTCAGAAGCCAGACAGGAGCTCACCGCCTTCTGTGTGAAACCGTCTCTGTGTGAGTAACAGGTCTGTCACAGAGTGTGCCAATCTCAGATCGTCCTTCGATCTACTCTGCCCACATCCCTCTAAATGTAATATTGACAGTTAATACTTTGTCCTGAGACTCATGCTTTAGTCATGGAGGCCTTTGATCCATCAGGATTAAAGTCACAGAGATTTATACGGGCCATCTATGAGACCATTTCTCATTTTCACACACAGAAAACCTATGCTGATGTTATACAGCACATGCACTTAATGTGGTTTTGCATCTCATTACCTTGAAAGCAACCTGTGTGGATCCGGAGTGCTGAAGTTAAGTTATATGGGCACATTGGAGTTTGAAATGATATTTTAAAATGAAAAGGTTCTGACAAATCATAGCAAATTTGTTCTACCTAAGTAGTTACATACTGTCAGCTTTGTCTGAAACAATATTGGAATTCTGCACACTGTTATGGTGGTGACAGTCACAGTATGATTGGGCAAAACATTTCATCTCTCCCAAGGACCCAGTGAAAAGAATTCTAACCAGTCAGCCCAGGTTAGAAATGAAGGCATCCATAGAATTTTTATTTATTGCTGGCCATAAGCACGTATAGCTGAAATATATTTGCAGTGGCATTATTATTTATTTTATGATTATGCATCAAAACCTCCCACAGCAATGACAGATTTAATCAGAAAAAAAAATAAAATGCAAATGAGGAGTACAGCACTGTATATGAGCCCAGTCAATAAAAATCAATACAATTGTAAAATGCTTCCAATGTGGGTCTTTTTGTTCTGTATCAGTGCATAACTGCAAACCTCAGAAGTAAAGATTATGAAGTGGACTGGGGGAGAGGGGTTTACTACACATCAATGGCCCCTGCACTGGTAGGTGCCATTAGAAATCAGTATTATATTCCAATTCTAGTTAAATTTTATATTCTTTTTTAGTGCCCAAAATGTCTAGCAGTGTCCCAGGGGTGCATGTGAACAAGAATAAGGTGAATGGGGGGTGATACAAGATTGTTGCTTAAGGGAAAGAAGAAATTAAACATAAATGAATAGTATAGGAGATCTATGAGATGGATAATAACTCCACATATCAGATACACATTATTTTATTTCCCATATTTCATGTGTGACACAGATTATACACAGAAATGCTAAATGTTTGTCATGGTTAAATTACAGTCAACATTATCACATTAGGCATTTTGTTAATTTGTTATATATCAAATTTTATTAGATGAATGAATGTCAAATGTATGTCAAACTGAAAATTCCACTTAATCAGGTTTTTAATACACATCATACAATTAAGACTGATGACTAAGGCTTCATCAAAAACAAAATTAAGGCTGGTGATGGAGCACTTTGAGACTTTGAAAGCCGCTGGATGCCAGGAGTCACTGTAAGCATCCTGTATGCCTGTGAAATCTGAGGATGTTCCAAAGACTTTGCACTTAAAAAATGATGAACAGAGCTAGATGAATAAATGGTCTTTAAGAGCGTCTAAAAGCACTCAGGAACGCATTCAGGGTCTCCCGATTACAGAGTCACTAGGAACAAAATAACAGTGGCTCAAAACAAAGCAGAGACGAATCCTACTGAGGACACAGGAAAATTGAGAGGTGATTAAAATGAGCTAGAACATTCTCTGGGCTTTGGAATAAATGCAACTATAATGATAATTGCATTGCTGTTCGAACCACAGATTACTTACTATTGTAGTTCAGTGAAGTTTTGCTTTGCATGTGATTACACAGTACTGCTTAGCATTTGTGAGATGGCACAGGAGCCTGCTATTTTGTTGTGTACATGCTGTAAAGTGAAGGTATTCGGAGGAACGCACAATTTAATCCTTGATTGTCTCTCAGTTGTTGTTCTCCAGCATAATTTAACACCTTTCTCACTCAGCGCCTCAGCTTTAAGGTATCGCTCACACCAGTGAGTACCTGCATATCTAACAGACTGTGTATAAATGCTATACACAACACATCCAGGCAGCCACAGCATTAAAACCACAGACAGATGACAGACAGATGAGTAATTTCTTAACTGCCTGAAAATGAATGTGGTTGCATACGAGCAACAGACTGGTTATGTGGGGTGGTTTGTGCAAAAGGATCAACTGGTGAACAGGGTCATGGGCACACAAGAATTCATTGATATCTGTCTGGTTCAATGGTAGGTCAGTAGGACTGAAAAAATCCTTTTAATGAACATGGGTACTGGGCCACTGTGCATCTACGGAGCACCTTGTTGACCCCTGTTCACCATATTAAGCTCCTACAATGGGCACATGGAAAAATGGAATGGGGCCATGTATCGATGTAATTGAGGGGACCTCAGTGGAACATTTTGTTTCATCTGGATGAACCAAATAATTTACTTTCAAATTTGAAATTATGCTCCTCTACAGTGTGATAAGTTGTTCATTCAGAGTTAGAAGTCCAAAACGATATTCCCATGATGACAAATTGGAGACCACAAAACAGGATTAGGAGATCTCACTGTCATTCTTGCTCTAAGTTAGATTGTGGGATAAAGTGAAAAGCCATAAGGAATCAATAAACACTCTGAACGAAACAAAGATGGATCTCTTTGGCTTCTCCACCTCCTCACTTTCTACCAGAGCTCCCTGAAATTGAACTTGATAAAACTGAAATCAATTTCTACAAAAGAACTATTTTATTGCTCGTTTACCTCCTCCAGAAACAACTTCTGTTACATTTTCAGTGCCTGAGATGCACTTGCTTCAATTAAGTCAGCCAACTGACAATACAGTCTCAATTCATTGAGCACGTTATCAGAATGCAAACAGTCATGGGGTGGGAAAATAGTCTGAGGCTTGCATTTAAAAAAACCATCCATGTATGCTCAGAATATTTTTATTTTTTAATGATAGTGAGTGCAAATGGTAAATTGCTTATTCATATTCTTATTTGTCAAAGAATGTTGAACTCTTAAAAAATATACTAAGTGAAGTGATTGTCACTTGTCATATGCTGCAGCACGGCACACGGTGCACACAATGAAATGTGTCCTCTGCTTTTAACCAATCACCCTTGGTGAGCAGTGGGCAGACATGCAAAGTGCATATTTTCATATTTTCTGATACACACTTATATATACATTGCTCAAAAAAGGGAACACAAAAATAAGACATCCAAGATGAATGAAATAGTCTTATTAAATACTTTGTTCTTTACACAAAATGATTGATGAAAATTAAAGTTTATCAACCCATGGAGGTCTGGATTTGGAGTCACACTCAAAATTAGAGTGGAAAAACACACTACATATTGATCCAACTTTGATGTAATGTCCTTAAAAGAAGTCAATATAAGGTTCATATTGAATGAGTGTGTGGCCTCCTTTTGACCTCCCTACAATGCCTGGTCATGCTCCTGATGAGGTGGCGGATGGTCTCCTGAGGGAGCTCCTCCCAGACCTGGACTAAAGCAATGCCTGCACAGTCTGTGGTGCAACGTGGCGTTGGTGGATGGAGAATGAATTCCGGTCTGAGGAACGGGCTGGCCATTCCATAGCATCAATGCCTTCGTGTTGCAGGAAATGCTGACACAATCCAGCCACATGAGGTCTAGCATTGTCTTGCATTAGGAGGAACCCAGGGCCAACCGCACCAATATTTGGTCTCACAGGGGGTCTCAGGATCTCATCTCTGTGCCTAATGGCAGTCGGGCTACCTCTGGTGAGCACATGGAGGGCTGTGCATCCCCCCAAAAGAAATGTCACTCTACATCATTACTGACCCACTACCAAACTGGTCATGCTGGAGGATGTTGCAATAGAATGTTCTCCACAGTGTCTCCAGACTTTGTCACATGTGCTCATTGCTTTCATCTGTGAAGAACACAGCGTACCAGTGGCGAATTTGCCAATATTGGTGTTCTCTGGCAAATGGCAAACGTGCTGCACGGTGTTTGGCTGTAAGCACAACCCCCACCTGTGTACATCGGGCCCTCATACCACCCTCACGGAGTCTGTTTATGATCGTTGAGAAGAAACAGGCACAATTGTGGCCGGCTGGAGGTAATTTTACATGGTTCTGGCAGTGCTCCTCCTACAAGCCACTTGTGTGGGTTGTAGTATCATGATACCATTAGAGTGAAGGCACCGCCAGCATTCAAAAGTGACCAAAATATCAGCCAGAAAGCATGAGAACTGAGAAGTGGTCTGTGGTCACCACCTGTAGAACCACGCCTTTATTGGGGATGTCTGGCTAATTGTAAGTCGCTCTGGATAAGGGTGTCTGCCAAATGCCTTGTAAATGTAAATATAACCGAAGATACTGAGAAAGAATAAATTCTCAAACAGAGTATCAAAAAAGTTCAAAATCCCTACATTTGTAAAGAAAGGTTAAACTTGGTACATCTTGAAGGTGGTTGCCAAGGTGATTGTTACCGAACTCCTTCTCCCTTCTGAGATCTGCCATAATGTCACACATGGCCTAGCGGGTAAGGAAATGGACCCGTTTGCCAGTTCGAATCCCGAGCCTCCAAGGTGCCTCTGAGCCCAAGCACCATCCCCACATACTGCTACCTGGGCACCTCAGGGGATGGATTAAATGCAGAGGACACATTTCACAGTGTGCACTGGGTGCTATGTCACATGTAACAACTAATCACTTTCACATTGAAGGGTTTTCCATTTACCATCAGTGACTTAAAACACGCTGTTTCGTACAACACAGTGGCACTGTAAGGTGAATCACTTTTATACTTTTCAAGTGTGTCATACCATGGGCAGAGAAGATAGCAGCTTCCTGTGGTGGAAGAGAGTAATCCTGGGATTATGCTAAAGACCCATAACCACAGTTCGTGACATAAAGAAATGAAGTGAAGTCAATCTGGTAAACCGGCAGCTCTGCTGCAGTTCTCCTGACATCTGGGAAAGAAATGTGATGCATGATCTGCACAATATCTGAAAAATAACCATGGATAATCAAGCATCACTTTTAACAGGATACTAATGGAATAATGAAATGCCTCAATGCTTAGCCCATGCAAGCACTGTTTTGTTTTTTAAATATTCAGATTACATTAAACCCTGAATGTGAGCCATGGAGAAATCAGCATCATATTGAGAGCTTATTAAAGAAATCAGCCATTTCTAAATGAGTTTTGGGGAAATGTGTTTGTTTTGGTATTTAGTAAATGTCAGCTCTTCACCTTTTGTGGAGTAGGATTCGGATCATCTGCAGACAGCAGCAATCGAGACAGGGCCTAGAGGCTTCATGTCAGTGCACCAGACGCAGACATAAGGTCAGTAGAAGATAGTAGAAGTTACGCTGCACAATTATTATCAATCAGTATACACTGGGGCCTGGCGGTTAAGGAAGTGAATTATTTATTTTTGTAAATTGTTAAGGGTTGTGTCCAAATCATGATCAGTTCTGGTGAGTATATTAAGAATTTTTACTCTATATATTTTCTATAAGAATTTTTCTTCACAAATTATAATAAATTGTTTTCTAGTGTATTCCAATATTAATTCCTCAGACGTTATCGTCTTGAAGATCTAACAATGTATCAGTGTATTGAAATCAAACGAGTGAACATGGTCTCACGTTTAAAAATTAATAATAATAAATAACAACACTGCCACCACCTGGTTCCACAGGAGGTAACAAGCCAAGAACAGGAACGTTTTTTTAATTCTTAATATACATATACAGGGCTGATCATGAAAAAAATAGCTGAGCCTGAACTTTTTTCCAAAAATGTTATTCATACTTTTCTCCATGGCCTCATCAATAACGAGTGTCAACATAACATTCTTTAGTTTCTTAGTCAGACATTGTGCACATTATATCGAGACAGACAGATGTATGAATGTCACTGAGGGTGACACAATCGGTCATTAATGGTGGAATATCTGCCATAGCTGTTGCCCCCACTAAACGTGAGGTGTGTTGTGTTATAAGATAAGATAAGATAAGATAAACCTTTATTAGTCCCACAAATGTGAAATTGCACTTGTCACGGCAGAAAGTGGATAGAAGCAGAAGGTAATAGCAGCAAAAACAGAGGTAATAGCAGCACAAAAAATAAGATGAATATGTATCTGTATATATGTACAAATTTACAATTTAAACAGTTAAGTATTTAACAGAATGTGCCAAAGTGTGTGTGTTTGTCTGTGTATGTGTGGTCAGCTGTGAGGTCTTTGTTATAGAGTCTGACAGCGGTTGGGAGAAAAGACCTTCTGAACCTCTCCTTCCCACATCGTGGGTGCAGTAGTCTGCCACTGAAGGAGCTGCTCAGTGCTGTCAGAGTTTCCTGCATGGGGTGGGAGATGTTGTCCAACAGGGATGACAGCTTAGCCACCATTCTCCTGTCACTCACCACCTCCACTGGGTCCAGAGGGCATCCTAGAACAGAGCTGGCCTTCCGGATCAGCCTGTTCAGCCTCTTCCTGTCCCCATCCTGTCCCCAGCGGAGATGCTGCTACCCCAGCAGACCACACCGTGAAAGATGGCTGATGCCACTACAGAGTCAGAGTCTTTAGGAGTGGCCCCTGTACTCCAAAAGACCTGAGCCTCCGCTCTAAGTGCACTAAGTGCATTAGTGTTATGAGTCAAAGTCCAGTTTTGCTTGTATAGTTGTTTGGGTTAACTCTATTTAACCCAGTCAATATAGTACAAGTACCTACTGTAGTAGAATAGACAAAAACTACATGTGTTCCATGTTTAGCAACCACGTGTTCTGTTTCATTTTCAATTTCTTTATAAAGCAAGTGCATCACTTCATCATTTTCTCTGTTCTGTTCACCCATCATAAGTATCTTGAAATCAAATTAATGTCACATTGAGGAAACACAAATACTGCATAAAAATAATTAAATGAGAGTGAGGTGTTCGTCAACAAAGAGACATTTTAGTACAGCTTAAAGAGACGTTCAGTGACAGCACTAGTGGCTCAGACGGCTGCTTTATGACTAGGGCCTAAATCGTTCCTGTGACAGCACTTTTTTACGGCTAGTTCCATTTAGCAGCTTCCTTGTGCACAGAGTGCACAACCCTGCTCCTGGTTGCTGGAGCTTTTGGCACCAGCTTCCAAAGGGCCAATTATTCCTTATGCCTTTAAGGATATATTTGCTGTCTTCCGCTGTCCATTAACTACGGTGTAGATTTCCAGTATGGGAAACACAAAACACATTTTGAGAGTGAAAGCTGCGTTCTGATCTGCGCCTCTCAGATCTAGTGTCAGATCAGGGGGCGAACCTGATTTTTTTAGGGCCACGTTGGTACACTGGAGATCCGGCGTGGCACCTGAATGCTATCAGCCCTGCATGTATATTATATTCACATTATTGTTCAAATTGTATATAAAAATTCAATACAATGCATGATCAAAGTTTATATTACTGAAATAGAATACCAATTATGTATAAATGTTAACATTCATAATAAGGATGTGCTTATTAATTAGAGCTTGATTCTTTGTTTAAAAATCTGTAATGTAATTATATAATTAGATCATTAAACCCCTGAGAGTGAGACATCCCAGACATCCCATAAATACTCAAACAGATTAAACAGAGTGTTTGCTCAGTCTATTAGCAGGTGTGGAGAAAAAGAGTGTGAACCTCAGGTAACATCTTTGATCAGTCTGCCACCTAGCGAGGCTTTTGAAAGAGGCTTTGGGAGCTCTGGGATGTCTCGTTCAGTTTAAGCCTTTGGAAAACAGATTTCAAACTGAGCCTTCGATGCTGCTTTTGAAGATAAAAGCCTCCTATGACCCTTTGATAATTTGCCTTGGACCTACAGTCGCGGGTTGATTCACTGCCTTTGAATATCATTACAAATACACACAGACACACAGACACTGAGAAGATTTTCAATTAATTGCCTTGATTGCAGCGGAAGCCGAAGGCGAAACGTTTAATTCGGCGGGTGGGTATCTGAAAAAGGTGCTGTGACAGGGGGTGCGAAGGGTTCAGCGATCCAGAATTGACTTGGGACCAAGGCTCCTCTGCAAATCTAGTGCGAATGCAGTGTCCGGAAGCACAGGTGACAAAAATAAACACACTCGCACACACAGTCTGCAAGTTTAGCACTTGATGTAGAAGGAGGGGATTTTCTGAAGGAGCCGGGGAACAATCTGCTTGTTAAAAGATTCCCCACGGCACTTTACAGCTGACACTTGGTATGCCAAATGTAATGCCTTGATGATGTTGCTTTAAGTGAGCGAGGACATGGGGGGGGCAAAAAATAAAAGTGGTGACAAGGTTGCAGCCAATTAAACGTGTTTGTGTGCAAATGCCAATGCCTGTCTTCTTCAGGGAGGAAAGTGGGTCAGTACTCATCCGCACCTCCGTCGAAATAAAGCAGCCCCACCAAAATCCTTCAGCTTTCACAAATAAGGCCTCAGGGAAAGAGCACAGCTCTATAACATGACTAGTTAAAAAATGAAGGCTGATTCCTAAGCAGGTCCATCATGATTCCAGGGAGAGGGAAGACGCAGCGTAGTCTTTAGAACTGGGATCATCAGGGGCGAACGAGCCCGTCACGTCTCCACTTCTACATGCCTCCTAATGTTGAGGCTCAGACCGGCACTGAGGGGCGATGTCTGACGTCTGGTGCTGCTCGAGCGTCTTCAGGTACCCCGGACGGAGTCTCGCCGAAGCTCTGCCTGTCTGAACTTCAGAGGCTCCTGATCAGAGGGCAGAGGAAGACGGGCGAGTGAGTTGGGGGGGAGATGGAGCAAATGCCAGCCGAGGTGCCCTGTTCCAGGATCCCAATTATATAATGGGCCACTCATCCGGGACAAAACGAGGGTCTGTTTCGTTTCATCTTTTCTGCTGCCTTCTCTCTCACTTCCCTCTAGCTTGCACTCACATGCCAGAGTATAGATGTGAGCCTCATATTGATCAGACTGAATGGGGTAGGGATCTATGGGCTGCAGCCATAAAAATGGGTCTAACAACTAAACCTTCTAAATTATTCACATGAATTCCTGTTTTCAATGCCTACTGCACAAAGTCTTGCAGTCTTCTGAACTCCTGTGGCTGACAATACTGCAGCATTCTGACTCCACATTACTATGCACTACACATATACTAATCAGCCACAATATCAAAATCATGTACATGTGAATTGAATAACACGTCTTATTATTGACACATTTCTGCACTGTGAAAACAAAATAACTATACTTTACTTTACTTTACTTTATTTTTCCGACTCTTTTATCCAAAGTGACTTACAGGAGGAATATAATTGTTCAAAAGGTGAAATGATTGCACTGCATTTTTGAATGAGCACAACATTCTGAGTAAATAGTTCAATCTATCGGCCTAACAAATAATTTCTCTATACGCTCTAAAAACATTTTTTAAAAAATCATGAATTTATATTGTGATAGTCTATCATGAAAGAGTATGCTGACAGTTCACTTAGAATTAGGGTGGTAGTAGCCTAGCGGGTAACACACTCGCCTATGACCCAGAAGACCCGGGTTTGAATCCCACTTACTACCATTGTGTCCCGGAGCAAGACACTAAACCCTGAGTGTCTCCAGGGGGGACTGTCCCTGTAACTACTGATTGTAAGTCGCTCTGGATAGGGCGTCTGGTAAATTCTGTAAATGTAATTTCAAGACCACACATTATGCTACAATATATATGTCAACTAAGCTAATTAATCATACATTTTGCAACAAATTTATCATGCTTAATCAGGATTCATTCTTAAGACTTCAGTTTGCTACAATGCATTTTTTTATATTTTTAAAAGTGTGGGGGAAAAGGCTCAAATGGGGAGTGACAAGGAGATGATGACCCCACAAACACTGGCAGTAAATAAAAATATTAAAATAGTAAATATTTGAATCTGGTCACATTTATGTCAGTATTTTAAAAAACCTTAAATATGTATATATTAGAGTTGTCAAAGGAATTGCGACGGAAACACTTCACAGTGCAATGCGAGAAGTACACTGCACAATTCAGACTTGGAACACCTGTTAGCAGCAATGACATCAATACACTGGAGGAATATTTAATCCTCTCCTCCGTGCCACACGAGCTGAAGGCCAACAGCTTTGAAGTGCTACTCTTTTAAATGTCTTGCTGAGTGAGCCTCAAAATCTGAACAGGTCTTGACTTTGAAGCAGAAAAATCTAGTTATTTTCTTCAAGTGGATTGTCCTTTAGGATTTCGAATTCAGTGACATTGTCAAGTCTGTTCCTGATGTATCACTCAGGTCAGCTAACAACCTGCTATTTAACTCACTTAACTCCGAGGGAGGAGTCATTCCAATGTAAATCAACATTAAATAGAACATAATACAAGCATGGCAAGGAGTACGAAAAATGAAAAATCTTTGGGCATGAAAAATCTTTTTTTTGGTCTAAACTGAGGAACTTCCGTATAATGAAAGGTTTTAAATCACAATTTATTAAAACACAGATTATTTGAAAATTGTTAAAATAATACACTGTAATGATTGAAGTAATGAGTGAAGTGATTGTCACTGTGAAACACTGCAGCACAGCACACGATGACACAATGAAATGTGTCCTCTGCTTTTAACCATCACCCTTAGTGAGCAGTGGGCAGCCATGACAGGTGCCCGGGGAGCAGTGTGTGGGGACGGTGCTTTGCTCAGTGGTTCTGATTACGTCTGTTTCCTTACCCACTAGGCCCTAATGCAGTAGTAGTACATTTATATTGTTTTTTGCAGGAAGCACAGGATGAAACACTACTTTCCTTATAGTCTGTATTGGGGGTGTCAAACTTTTTCCAATGAGGGCCACATATAGAAAAATATATGAAAGGCTGGGCCACCCACTAAACGTGAAGGGTTTGTTATGTCCCAGTGTTGTCGAGCTGTATGCTTCCACCTGTGTTTGTGTGTCTCTTTTAGGCTGCCATGGTGGGAGGAGATCCACGCCATCCACCTACTGCTGAGCATTTGTGTGTCTCACAACCCCTTTCCCAAACCCATCCTGGTCCTGTTCCTACTAGGTAATTCTGCTAAATAAATATTTTAATTATCATCCATTTCTAATTTTCTAATTTTACATTAATCTCATTTGCCACAACATAATAGCATGTTTAATAATCAGGTAATGTTACTCACCCCCCTTCTTGAGGTGTTTTGTGATTTAATATTCATCACGTCATGGACTTCCTATATGCCTGATCACTGCCTGATTTATGCCATTTAATTGTAAAAAAGACATATTAAGTGGTGAACTGCGGCTGCTTTGCTGTTCTGTACATTCAGCCCCACTCCCAGTTTGCGCACGCTGATGCTTCCATAGCACCCCTAAATAGCGCCACCCTATGTTGAAACTAAGAAATGCAATACTATTGAGAACAAATTATATGTGTGAGCCATATTTCATTATATTTTTGGAATTAGCTGCAGGCCAATTAAAAATGAATCACAGGCCGCAGTTGGCATGCGGGCCATAATTTGGAAACCCCTTGTCTTGGACCTATATATGAAGCATTATGTAGATGTATAGAGGTTTTGGTGTAGATACAGTAAAATGGTGCTGTGGACATTTTATTCTCTGGATCAGCAAACTCACGCACTTGCGATTGTTGCTTGCATTTCACAAATCAACTTGCGAAAAGCAAAGTGCGAAAGCAACGCCTGTGTCCAGGCCTAAAACCCCCATTCTAAAATGTCCGCCAGCTCCGACCCTGCAAATAATTTCTAAATGGAGCACTGCCTGGAGAGGTTACAAAGTGTGACTAATTGGTAATACGCTTCTTCCCGTGAAGGTCTAACTGCTGATGTGTCACAGTGTGAAACTGTTTGTAAAATTTATTTTTAAAAAAAGTCACGCCAGCCCATAGCAGCGTCCTCGTTCGCACTTAATCTGACCAAAAATAAATCCCTGTCCTTTTGTTGTTCCGCGCGGCTCAATCCCCTCGGAGGATGCGAGCGGAATTGTTTGCTAAGCCGTGGCATTCCCCTCGCAAATGACAGCTCCACAGATCCACCTTGAATGGAGCTGCACAAGAGGAGAAGAGGAGGGAAAAAGTTGAAGAAAACTCAAGCGGCGTGCCCATTAAATATTCAGGGAGCTTTGAGGCTAAAACAACAAGCAAAGAAACATGGTGAGGGTGCAGTTTTCCCAAACAGAACAGAACAAAGAGGAAAAGCAAAAGTACGGCTAATGTGGGTGACGGCACACTCGCCAGGAGCTTAGCGTCTCTGATGTTGTGGAACATGGGTACTGCAAATGATCCACAACGCAGCCTCTTAATATTCAAGTCACAAGCCGAACTCAGATGGGAACGCAGAGAGTGTGCGTGTATCTGTATGAAAATCTAATGACAGCTTAAACGAGTCTGCCTCTCCCGGCAGAAACATTCATGTAAAAAATGATAAATTATGTTTAATAAACAAAAGCATATGGTTAACCCGCAACAAAACAAGTGCCATGATGGATAAAGACCTCTCACTCTAATGTGTTAGCACAGTGTTAACTCCAAATAAAAAAGCAACACAGCCCGAATTTTTTTACAGCGCCGTTGGGTTCTGTTGCCGTAATTTCATTAACGTCTGACAGCACTATTTGCCGCCCACATAGCCGACATTCAAATGAAGAACACAATGCTCTGGGTGTCGTTCTGTAGCAGCAGATATTAGTCCATTTATGTTCTCATGGAAAAAATTGGGAACATGCAGTGAGGGTGTTCACAATGCTCAGTGGAGGCCTAGCAGTAATCAGAAGGTTCGAATCCCGAGCTGCCGAGGTGCCACTGAGCAAAGCACCGTCCCCACGCACTGCTCCCCGGGCGCCTGTCATGGCTTCCAACTGCTCACTAAGGGTGATGGTTAAAAGCAGAGGACACATTTTGTTGTGTAACTGTGTGCTGTGCTGCAGTGTATCACAATCACTTCACATTCACTTTTCACTTTCAATGAGATGCTTTTGCACAGAGGCCATGCTCGGCCTATTCGAAACAGTGGTAAAATAAATCAACAAACACTTCAATTTCATCTCATGACAAGCTGCAGTCTGCAAGAATGTAGAGGGGCGAGAATTGTAACTGTAAAAATGTTGACTGCTCGGTAAAATCCAGGGTTTTCTTAGATGGAATCTGATGAAGTTGTATGTATGCAGCATATCATTCAGTATGGAGTGTTAAATTCAAATTCTATTTGTCACGTACACAGTCATATATGGTATGATATGCACTAAAATGCTATTGACCTCAATATTACAAATATTGCAAATATAAACAAATATTACAAATGTATGTTTTTAAACATAAATTATATGTAACAATAATAAATTATTAGTAGACTATTAGGTAACACACTTGCCTATGAACCAGAAAACCACAAAGTCAGAGTTGCTCCAGGGGGGACTGTCC
The DNA here is from genome assembly GCF_900700375.1 of Denticeps clupeoides. NCBI lineage: Eukaryota > Metazoa > Chordata > Actinopteri > Clupeiformes > Denticipitidae > Denticeps > Denticeps clupeoides. The sequence continues at coordinate 9,398,810 of NC_041718.1, forward strand.
CTGTGGGTTAGTGGATCTGGTAAATACCACAATTGATAAATGAAATAAAAACGTATGTGGTGGAGGAGTGATAATGCTCAGCATGGCTCTGTGATTTATTGTCAGTGTGTCATATTAATTTAAAACAAGCACCCAACAGATCACTTATATTCATATTCTCTTGCATCACTGTCCCTAAGTAGCAATGAAAGCGAGCGATGCAACCCCAAGCATCTCTTTCCTTACAAGGATCCAAACAGATAGAGGTTGAAAGACACAAAGTATTAAATAAAAAAATTCACCCCTCTCAAGTGGCGCACAAATTAGTCTTTCTCTGTTCGTAGATCCATAAATCTATATTTCACTATTTAAGAATGAGGTTCATTTAGGCTCATCATAAAGTTCTTTTTTTTTCCAAGTTCATGTTAGCATGAAGAGTTTCTCATCTCTAATGATACCCATCAGTGCTGACTCACTCTGAGGTCCTCCTGCCCATCACTCCATGACCTTATGTCAGCAGGTCTGCTCAGTCTCCAGTTAGAGCCTCTTTTCCTATCTGTTAAACCGTTGGGTTAGTTGATTTTCTTGTCAGCATGGAGCATCGCACCCATGAGCCTGTCTGGAAACAGTTTGAGCCGTTGTGTCTTCACTGGATTATTGATCGGAGTGAAGAGGTGAGACAGGACCCTATTCGCCCTGTACCACCACTTAGTTCTGTAGAAGTTAAGACATAGAGAAATGAGGAGCACTCAAGGATAAAACAGACTCAAATTCTGCTTCATTGTGAAATTATACTCCTAAATTAGGAGTATATTGACTCCAGTAAATTCGACTCCAGTAAATCCGATCATTTCCAGTAAATCTGATCAATAAGACAATTTAGATAAGCTGAGGCAGGATCAGAAAACAGCATGCCCCTTTTGTTGAGAAACATCTGCATTAATCACTTAGCATCAACAATGATGTAATTATTCTGTACTGTATTTTTATTTTTTTTTAGTATGTGACCTTGGAATGAATGCTCCAATGTCTGACAGCTTCGTTTGAACATCATGGTGCCTAATGATTATTTCAAGCAGATCTCAGACAGGGTTCCTGGAAAACCGAATATAAGGCAGGGAGAAAGTGTAAGAGTCTCCATTGCTTGGAAAAGAGTAAAGTTTAACTTTAACAATGAGGAGAAACAGTGAATCTGAACCGACTGTTCTTCAAAACTGAGTGCCCAGGCAAGGAGAGCCATGGTAAAGAGGCTACCGTGAGGCCTTTAGCAACTCAGAAAGACATACAGTCCTCTGTTATGAGGGTGGCAGACAACAATAGCACAAACACATGTGACGTGAACAGATGGGTGACAAAAAGGAAGAGAAAAAAAGCTCATTTTCAAATCTGACGTGAGAGACAGAACAATTTGCAAGATGAATGCGTGGTCTGATGAGACCACTTTAACTTTTATGCTTGAGTACACAGCGCATCATACTGAAAACGCCATCCCTACTGTGAAGCGCAATGGTGTCAGCATCATGATTTAGGGATTCTTTTTTGTAGCAAGGAGAGAAGCTACGGAAAAATTGGTAAAAGATAAATCGCAAACATCAATTAAATTGACATTGACAGTAGAATGATTATTGTTCCCAGACACAGTTGCAGCATCTCATCAACTGCTGACCTTCTCAGATGCTCACACACACAGAGTTTAGGGCTACAGAGAATTCTGTGGCAAAACAAAGTTCCGCTTCAGTTCTGCAGGCTGGAAAAAATGGAGATGATGTTTTCCACAAGACTGCAAGTTATGCTCTAGGGCATTTCTGAAGCATAACAAGAAAATGGGTGACAGCAATAGAAGATGATTCTGTCAAATCGTAATTTGATGGGATCGCCAAAACTATACAAGATGAAGATTGTCAAGAACCACTGACACTGTCAATTACTGTCACTGCAACTGATGTTTTGGGCTTCAGACCCGAATTTCTGTTTTTGTGACAATGACCGTTGAGCTTGCTCTTCTGGTCCAATGGCATGAAGACTCTTGACAGTGGTCTTTGAAAATTTGATTTAAATTGTAAGTAAAGCAGTTGACTTACAACTCACAAAATACAGGCTTCAGGACAGACTACAAAGTCGGGAGATCTCTGTACAATTCACAGTACATAACCCTCTGACTTATACCACACGAGCAACTGGTGATGGAGTGGATCACACACTACACAGTCTTTCATCCCTGACGGGTCTGAACAGAACCCTCTGGAATTTAAAAATGGATGAAATACCACATGGACTGGAAAGTAACTGACTATGAGACCATAAATGGTTTGGCACACAGTGGCAGTATGGACTGTAATTTACATTTATGGCATTTTTCAGACGGCATTATCCAGAGCGACTTAAAATCAGTAGTTACAGGGACAGTCCCCCTTCATTAACTTAGGGTTAAGTGTCTTGATCAGGGACACAATGGTAGTAAGCGGTCCTTAACAAGTCCTTACCACCAAGCATCTTTGACCACATTCACCTTAACAGACTGAAAATCAGCAATCATCTGCTGATTTGCCTCTGATCTGGGATTTTGATCCGTGGCCATTTGTAACCTCAAAACCACTCTCAAAATCGTGAATAAAAAGGACCTGCTACAATATTAGACAGGTAGTTATAATGTTGTGGCAGACATCTGTAGAGGATGTGCAGTAAGCTGAGTGGACATCGTGGGCAGGTTAGCAGGGACCCTGTCAGCTACTCATCCACGGGACTCACATCAGACCGGTGGGCACAAGGCAAAGAGAAAAAAAGAAAATTGCTGATCCTATTTTTCTGCTGCAGTAAATCCGGTGGAACGTTGAGGCTGCAGTTCCGCTGTCAGGGGGACGTATCAAACTTTAAACAGAGCCTGTTAGAATGTAATAGCGAAGAGGTATATATTATTTTCTGTGAATGCACATAGGGGTGGCTTTTCTCATGCACACAAAAATATCCCCAGAGCAAAGAGCTCAGCTGCAGTAATGGGCAAAGAAAAAGGATAACTGAGATTTTTCCTCTTTAAAAAGCAAAAATGGCTCGCACCTGCACCTCCCAGCTGAGCCAGTGTGTGAGCAAAGCTGCAAACGATGCTCTCGGTGACGTCCACTTAAACCTGGATTTACTCTCTGCCTGCTGCACCGCCAACACTAAGCAGTCAGGAGGAAATAAAATTACACAAGCATATTCATCCCTTGAAGAAAAGGGAAAGAAGGATCCTGAAATCGTCAAGGGAACGCTAAGGTCGTTGGTGTTTTTGTTTTAGTACAGGGTGCTATAGCACCAACCCTGCCACTGGGGACTAGGGGTGTTGAAATGAATCTCATAATCCATGCATGGCGATGCAGACGTGGACAATTCTGCATCAATGCAGTGCAGAACATCATCGATTTTATCATAACAACATTGCTTTGTGATTTTCTGGCGGTGGCATAAACATTCTAGTTAGTAGTGCTGGTAGTGACTGTGAAGTGAAAGTCATTGTGATACACTGCAGTACATCACACGGTGCACTCTGCTTTTAACCATCACCCTTGGTGAGCAGTGGGCAGCCATGACAGGACCGGGATTCGAACCACCAACCTTCTGATCATGGGGCCGCTACCACTGTGGCTACCTTACGTTCATTTATAGATTTTTGAAACTTCCCTGACGGCGGACTCTTTTTCTCTTGTCAGGGACGTTTCAAAAATCCACAAATACATGTAAGGGTATTCACAAATATATACGGTGGTTTGTAAATGCAGGTTTGTGAATAAATGTAACTGCACTGAGATTTGGGCATCACGTAAAAAAAATGTGTGTCAAGAAATGCATTTGTGAATGGTGTTACATTTATATTTAAGTCATAAATTGTATTAAATTGTATTAAGTCATAAATTGTAAATTGTAATGTAAATTACATTCGTTGCTTAATCGAGAAATATATTTGTGAATGGTGTGATATTTATTTGTGAATTTGAAACTGAACTATCTCTATAATTTCGAGGTCGTGGGAGGGAGAAGGAAAAACAGGGCGACACTTCAACACATTGCATGCAAATGCACGTTTCACAGCACCCTCAAAGATAGGGCAACGCAGCCTCGTCTCGCGCTCTTGGAAAACACACATTTAGCGAAGAGGCTTTCTCTCCACCGAAAGCCACATGCGGAATATTAACCAGTCATGTCACACTCGGCAGACACTGACACACTCCCGCTCAGCAAATACCGCGGGGAGGCTAATGAGTCCGTGGAGCCAGTCAAACAAAGAGCATTATTTATACTCCTCCTTCAGATGAAACTTCTCCGCGCTGGCAATGTAGAGGGTAGGTTGGAAGAAAGCAGACGGAAAAAAACGAACGATGCTCCCATCGGAGACGGTTGGAGGTTTTCGTCACTTGTTTGTCACAGCTGGGAAAGTGGACTACAAGAGGGGGGAGGCTTTAGAGATGTGACTGGCTGTCACCTTCTTCTGAAGCTCTCGGCACTAAACCTGTGTGCGAATGGTCAGTTTACAGCAACGTGCGTAGAGGTTCGCCTCAAAGGACCATGCGGGGTGCACACGTTAGTAAGCAGAACTCCACCAAGTGCGTTTCCTGATGCAAGATGGTGAAACAAGTTCGGCAACGAGCCTGAAAATATGTCTCCTCTGGGCCAGAACGCGGTCGATCCGATAAAAAGACATGGCTGCGGAAGCGTCTTCTCTCGTACTCAGGGGTGGGGTGGAGTTAATCTGGTAATCTATGTTTAATATACCGTTGCGTGATGTTCAGTGTTTGTTCTAACCAGAAGAAAATTTATAACAAAAGTTACGCTCACATATTTGAAACTCTGCACAGGATCAGTGTTCAATATATACTGCTGCATGCTGTGTTGTGTGCCAGTGTGTTTGATCCCTGTGTGCAGTTGAGGAGTCCTATACAGGAGCCCACTTCCCCCACAGAATATAGTGCCTTTTCAAACTCACACACACACACACACACACACACCAGATGATTCCAGAACAGTCTGTGCTTAATTCATATCTAACAGCTGTGAAAACACAGTATCATGCCATATAAGGAAAGAGAGGAACGAGGTAAGCGGAGGCACGCGAGTCCCTTTTGAGAGAAAGGGCCATTAAAAGGGATGAATTCATAATCATTTGTGTGCCGGAGACACCGTGCAGCCGCCGCTGATACTCACTGGCTTGCATCAGTTGCCCCTGTCGGCCGAACACCTGGGAGAAGGTGGCGGGGCTGCAGGTGAGCGTGTCCTCCATGGCCGTCCCGCCGGAGCCCCACAGTGCGACAGAGCTGAAGGTCGGGTAGCGACGCCTCTGGGACGCAGAGAGGGAGCGTGCAGACGAGACCCAGAGTCCTGGCGACAAGTTCTCTGCTCCTGTAGACAGATGCCCCCGGGTGGCCGCTGCTGATGAAGACTCACTCACAAAAGGGAGACCAGGCTGATAATGAGGGGGTGTGCGAGCATGTCCACAGGCGTGCAGAGAGACAGTGCATGTGTGTGTAAGAAAAGGGAAGAAATGTCTTCAAAGCTCAGGAACGTGTGTCTGATGTGGCGCATGTGTGCGAGGAAGAAAATAGGAGAAGCGTGTGCTTGTGGGTGGAAAGGAGGGCTTCCCGCCGTTTCAGCAGCGATCTGCGATGCTGCGCCGGAGCCCCCTCTGCAGACTCCAGCACGATTGGTGGGTGAGGCTGATGCTGGTGGTTCAGGCAGGTATAACAGCTTCTTTCTCTCTCTCTCTCTCTCTCTTTCTCTCAGTTCCTGACAGAGAGCGAGGAGTCTCTGCGTCCCTCGGGCGCGGGGCGCAGTGTCGTTGAGTGTCGTTCTCTGGTCTGTTGAGAATGCCCTGTCTTCTCCACCCTCCGCTTCAGAGACACTCCTCCACGTTCCCCTCTCTCCTTGCCCTCATTCGCCGTGGTTGAGTGGCAACCTTGCTCTCTCTCTCTCTCTCTCCGTCTCTCTCCGCCTGGTTCTCACTGTGTGCAAAACCCCTGCCATCCATCTCTGAGCAGGAGCCGCTGCAGGGAAATCATTTTCTGCAACTCCAGCTTTTCCTCCATCTCACCGCCCCTCCCACCAGGCAAGGAGAGCTCTGGATGAGGTTGGTGAAAACACCAGTTCTAACATTCACCCCCCATTCATCGTAAAGCCTGCCTGAAGAGTAAGTCCCATCAACGCATACAGGGAGTGCAGAATTATTAGGCAAGTTGTATTTTTGAGGAATAATTTTATTATTGTACAACAACCATGTTCTCAATGAACCCAAAAAACTCATTAATATCAAAGCTGAATGTTTTTGGAAGTAGTTTTTAGTTTGTTTTTATTTTTAGCTATTTTAGGGGGATATCTGTGTGTGCAGGTGACTATTACTGTGCATAATTATTAGGCAACTTAACAAAAAACAAATATATACCCATTTCAATTATTTATTTTTACCAATGAAATATAACATCTCCACATTCACAAATATACATTTCTGGCATTCAAAAACAAAACAAAAACAAATCATCGAGTGTCTTTGCAAGGACACTCAAAAGCCTGCCATCCATGGATTCTGTCAGTGTTTTGATCTGTTCACCAGCAACATTGCGTGCAGCAGCAACCACAGCCTCCCAGACACTGTTCAGAGAGGTGTACTGTTTTCCCTCCTTGTAAATCTCACATTTGATGATAGACCACAGGTTCTCAATGGGGTTCAGATCAGGTGAACAAGGAGGCCATGTCATTAGTTTTTCTTCTTTTTACCCTTTCTTGCCAGCCATGCTGTGGAGTACTTGGATGCGTGTGATGGAGCATTGTCCTGCATGAAAATCATGTTTTTCTTGAAGGATGCAGACTTCTTCCTGTACCACTGCTTGAAGAAGGTGTCTTCCAGAAACTGGCAGTAGGACTGGAAGTTGAGCTTGACTCCATTCTCAACCCGAAAAGGCCCCACAAGCTCATCTTTGATGATACCAGCCCAAACCAGTACTCCACCTCCACCTTGCTGGTGTCTGAGTCGGACTGGAGCTCTCTGCCCTTTACCAATCCAGCCACGGGCCCATCCATCTGGCCCATCAAGACTCACTCTCATTTCATCAGTCTTGAGATATTTCTTGGCCCAGTCTTGACGTTTCAGCTTGTGTGTCTTGTTCAGTGGTGGTCATCTTTCAGCCTTTCTTACCTTGGCCATGTCTCTGAGTATTGCACACCTTGTGCTTTTGGGCACTCCAGTGATGTTGCAGCTCTGAAATATGGCCAAACTGGTGGCAAGTGGCATCTTGGCAGCTGCACGCTTGACTTTTCTCAGTTCATGGGCAGTTATTTTGCGCCTTGGTTTTTCCACACGCTTCTTGCGACCCTGTTGACTATTTTGAATGAAACGCTTGATTGTTCGATGATCACGATTCAGAAGCTTTGCAATTTTAAGAGTGCTGCATCCCTCTGCAAGATATCTCACTATTTTTGACTTTTCTGAGCCTGTCAAGTCCTTCTTTGGACCCATTTTGCCAAAGGAAAGGAAGTTGCCTAATAATTATGCACACCTGATATAGGGTGTTGATGTCATTAGACCACACCCCTTCTCATTACAGAGATGCACATCACCTAATATGCTTAATTGGTAGTAGGTTTTCAAGCCTATACAGCTTGGAGTAAGACAACATGCATGAAGAGGATGATGTGGACAAAATACTCATTTGCCTAATAATTCTGCACTCCTTGTATGAATTTATCGGTTTAGAACTGATTTTACGTAGGGGAATAAAGCCATCTTGCAGTTGGTTGCTGTATGACCTGGCATGGGAACTCACAAACCCAATAAAATGTTGATGACACAGATGCACAAAACAATTTCCATGCAAACTAGACTCCTCTACGTTTGACCCCAGGCAGGATGTACTAACTCTGTTTCCTACTTTAACAGCTTTACTTTCCTCATTAGCAGAACTTTTTCCAGGCACTTTGCTTGTCACTGTCATCCTGCCCGCTCTTTTTCTGCCTTGTACCTCTCACCTGCAAGGCCCCCGGGGGAGATAGAACTGCGGAGTACACTACCTCCTTACCGATTCCACGAAAGAAGGCTGTGGTGGTGGTGGAGCTGACAGCTCTTTTGAGTAACAATCTCATCAGTGGAATTATCCAGAATCTGTTAAATTCTGGGTAAAATCTAGACTCCATACCAACAATACTAAATTATTAGGCATAGCTAAATTATTTAGCTATTGCTTTGGTCTGTACATTTGTACAATTTACATAAAAGACATCTTGGAAGGGGTCATGTACATAATTAGACAGAAGTGGTGTTCAGGAGTTGCCCTGGTCTTCCTGAACCCTTCATTTACATGATATTAAAGAATATTATGTGATATTAGTCACTTTACTTATCACCTGACATTAAAAATACACGTAAAGAGTCAAACTGAAACCATACTCACCCAAATAATGCAGATGGTAACTATAGTAACTGAAGAACATGTACATATAGATAATTTACCGGTAATACACATATAATCTCACAAAACTATCTTAACAATTTTGAACACTTTTTATTCAATTATCCCCAAATTGATTAACCAATAATTGTCCCATACAACTATGTTCCCTCCACAGGCTGCATCAGGTTCAAAATACTGATGATTGCCTACAGAGCCAAGCACCCTCCTACCTCAGATCTCTCATCACTACTCCCTTTGTACCTTGATCTTTCCGATCCTCCAGCACTGCTCAACTGGTGCCACCATCACTCAAGGAACCTGGAAACCATTCATCTAAACTGGCTCCTAGGTGGTGGAATGAACTTCCATTGGATGTTTAAACAGATGAGTCACTTAAGATGCAAGATAAAAATCTTCCTGTTTAGGAAATACTTTGATTTTGTTCCGCTTTCTTAGACAGTTTTAGTGTTCATTCATAAATTCAACACAATGTGCCAATTTGTAGTATATCCCCATGAAAAAAGTATTTCATATTGATGATCATTGCAAAACAGGACATATATCCTCATATCAGCTTCAAACAACCTTGTCAGACCATGCTTGCTGCCATGCCACCGTGTGGTCCATGATATATCCTCTTAATGTTTAAGACTGATTCAACATCGCTATCTTGCAACCCCCCAGTTTGAGAAAAAAGGTGCCTAAAGGCTCCATGAGCCACAGTCACATGCAGTAGAAAATCAGGAAAGCAACATTGTTTTTTTTAAGGAGCGTGAAGAAGGTTCTTAGCAACATCACCGTGTCCATGACAGCAGCAGCACAATGCAAGCGGCTTTCAACTGACAGCTCGAGATGCCCATCAGAGCGGCCCGCTGGAATTAATTACCCTCCCAAATACACACGTACTTTAATATTATTCCTTTTGAGCGGTGGCGACAGCATACTGTCACCAGAGAAAGAGAGATCTGGGTTCTGCTGAACACCACTGTGCAGGTCCTTCTGTGAATGGGGAGCAAGCAGAGTTTCAAAAAATATATCAAATAACTACCCAGATCTAACATTTTATAAATGAACTCAACTGAATTCAAATAATAAGGCAAATAAAATTTGGACTGCACCACAGTCTGAAATGGAGGTGCTAATTAACTACAAGGGAGAATAGTCTCAGACTTCTCTAGACATAATGACACATCAATGCTGTACAGTGACAAAAAATATCCAGCCCTCTTCATAAAAACACCCACAGTACATGAAACTCATGCCAGACAGACTTCCAGTCCATCTGAACAAAAACCTCCATGTCACTTGAAACAGTTCAATTGTCAAATATTCCGATTGAAGTAGTTTTTGGAGAGCATGGAGAGAAGAAGGCAAACTCACGCAGATGCTGGTGATTTCCATCTTACTTCAGTTATTGACTTTCAAGCTTACTATCCCTTGGAGGAACATTTCTATCTGTCCATTCATAAGACAAATTAGGACACACAAGGCTGATAGCTCCACTCCACCACATAACACAGAGTCTTAAAGGTACCCCTCACACCTTCAACTGTTACACACTTGCTCACTATCCATTTTACATTTATATTTATGGTGATATTTATATATATATGTTTAATATATTTATTTCTGATATAAATAAATATATTTACGAGAAAAATTCTGATGTGACTTACAAATAGTACTTACAGGGACAGTGTCTTACTCCGGGACACAATGGTAGGGACACTTCTGGTTTATAGGTGAGTGTGTCACCCACTAGGCTACTACCACCCTATCCATAGCCTATCCCATATCCATACACATACCCACCACAATCCATAAATGCAGCACACAGATTTGGGTCGCAGTTTAATGTGCTGGGTGGGGCGCCACACCACTGGAGAGGAATACATGTGAAATACAATCACAAGAAAAAATTAGGAATCCTATTTTTAAACATTTTTGCAAAAGAATTTCCATGACTTTTCAATTATTTTTATTTTGATGTGTGTGTGTGTGTTTGTGTGTGTACACACACAAGCACACACATATATGTATCATGTATTGATCATTACCACTTAATGCAACCAAAGCCTCCTTCTCTCCCAATTAGTATACATGTTTCCATTGCTACTTATAACACATTACGTGACCGCTCATTTACTGCGCAAACTTGAGTACGAGTAAAATGGGCACCATCAGTTTTAGGCAAAGATTTCAGATGTAATTTCTATGACTTTTAAAGGGACACACGTGGCTGCGGAGGTGCTGGAATATGAAAGCCACGCACACAGCACCACATGACATGGTTCACTGCCATTGTACTGTGGTACTGTGACGTGGTAAAGCTAACAAACTTGCTGTAGACCTACGCTAGTTGTAAACGCAGAAAAACATTTCTCACCCAGTCTTACAGGAACTATGTACTTTGCATTTATGTATCAATCAGAGTGCAATAACATTTCCATAACTTTATATTTTTATTTTTTATTCCAAAACTTTTCAAGATCTGGAAAATTCTCTTTTCATATTCCAAGACTAATCCAGGTTTTTCTACCAGTCCCTGACATTTTTTTTTTTGCACCAATGCACCAAAAGAACCACACAGAGACCCAGTAAAAGAGGTGTTCACAAATCACAAACTCTGGTGTGGTCCATCTGGTGAGAATGTGTACCACACCAAAACAGGACCAAACACTGTCACATGACTTGAGAGCAGTCATTAATGGGTAAATTTCAGTGTTTTCAGTTTTTTTCACTTTCATATGATAAATGCACGCCACCTTCGGTGTTTTCTCATCTGTCTTTGGTGACTCCCATGCATCAGAATATTGTTTTCAAGATGTAATAACGCTACATCTTCAAAATGTAAAGTGGTAAATACCTGTAATACAATATAAAATCACCAGGGCAACAGCCAATCTGTGGAAATTTACTTCCATCATGTCCCTCCAATTTCTTGCATTTTTTGCCAATCTCCCAGTATTGTACAAAAATTGAGATGAAATATCCCTATGTCCATGAATATTACAAAACACACAGGATTTCATAGGGTGTCCTACAACAAACTAATCCAGTAACCTGATAAAAAACTGTTGCTGTCAGCATCCTCATTTAAAGAACTAACTCAAGTGACGAAACTCAGCAGCTGGAGCAGTGAGATAAAGTTAGGTTCTATCTCCAAAGTGATTCACAGCATTGAAGATTGAATGTGTGTTAGTATGTGTGTGTGTGCACAAACATTATGAGAGCACCATGCCATGCTCAAACTGTCAGGATGAAATATCACTGCACTTAATTGCTGTGCAAGGTGCCACAGCCCTATTAATAAAAATGCAGTGCCATGCAGGTCTGTGGTCGGTTCCAGCATTAAATAAACCGAGATGCAGCAGAGAAGCTAATGGGAGCTAGTTTAGGTACACTCACATACATACACACACACACACACACACACACACACACACACACACACACACACTCACAAAAAATGAGTGCATGGCCTTACAAACACAAATGTTTCATTTAGGAACCAGGACCTGAAGTGTGAAATAAAGGAAGCGTAACAGAGTCAGGTAATTTCCCAGTATAAAGACCCCTTTCCTTTCCACCAAATCAGATGCACATCCGTAATTCAATTTTGCAGTGCATGTGCTGTGGCTGCACACAGCTCTACCAGCACAGCAAACATATTTTGGATTACTGAAGCAGAGCAGTGCTCCTGGTGCTAAGGAGTATGATAATGTATTCTAATCTCCAGGTTCTTCCATGCCAAGTTAAATCTAGGCCTCAAGCAAGACCACAGAAAAATGTTATTCATGGAAACATCTGATAGATTAAACGAACTGAGAACAATGTATTAGAGTATTTGGTTTCCAACAGTTGAATGAAATTGTCTAGAAGACCATGCTTGACCCATTCCACTCACACTGTGAAAACATAATCAGTAAAGATTGTCTGTCGATTATTTGCACATTCAATTCACTCCCATGTCACTCTTAAAAGGTGAAACCATGGCTGTCACTCTGAGAAAGACACTTTCTCAAAAGAGCAGAAGGAACAGTGAGTTCACTAGTGCACAGTGTGAGTGTCGCAATGATGGACATCAGAGGTCATTTTTCAGACAGCCTGAGCTGATGTGAGATCTGAAGGATTACTTCAGACAACGACTGTTACCTCGCTTCAGTGTCAGAGAAGCATATTGTGACTTGCTGTGAGTCACTTACGACACCCTTTACAGAGCACACTGCATACGCTGAAAACAATTTTACATCCAACCCACACCAGCATACTCTCAAATCAGGATAGGCACATCACACTGACACACCTAAAAATAAAATCGAAGTTATATAACGTGTAGCTTTTCCATAAACACCACATTCCGAATCTTTCAGGATAACAAAAAATCAGTTGCAAGAGTGATGTCAGTAGGGGACGTGTTTGTCACAGCCTGTGACAGCCGCCACCTCACAAGAGAGGACCAGAAAGAACAATCTTCCAATTTGTTCGAGCCTAAGTAAATATCCCCAATATGTAGGCGAATGGAATGTGCCTGCAACTTTGAGGTGACATGCATCAAATGCACTTTGAAGTATGACATTCTGAAAATAGGCACTGCAGAAAAGCTTGTCTCCCTCACACACCCAAGGACTGGGCTTAAGTCATTTGTAATGCATAGTGTAGCTGCAATGCCACAGCAAGCACTTTGGTAAACTGTTTTAAATAAAGCAATTGATAAAAGAAAAGTCAGATAGAAGAATTCAGGCCGTATCACCATGATCACTCAGACCAGTAATTTAGTTGGTTATACACTACCATTCAAAAATTTTAAAAATGTGGGTGGTAGTAGCCTAGTGGTTAACACACCTTTGAACCAGAAGTCCCAGGTTCAAATCCTGCTTACTACCATTGTGTCCCTAAGCAAGACACTAAACCCTAAGTGTCTCCAGGGGGGGACTGTCCCTGTAACTACTGATTGTAAGTCGCTCTGGATAAGGGTGTCTGATAAATGCCATAAATGTAAATGTAAAAAATTAACATTGAATAGAAAAATGACAAAAGGGTGATAAATCTCCATTGACAAATGACAAACCCATATCTGCTGATGTACTAGAGATACTGTAGTGTAACATTTTGCCATATTTATTGCTTTGATAATCAGTTTATACTAAAAAAAGATTTAAAAGATTTAGAGTGAAAAGTGAAGTGATTGTCATTGTGAAACACTGCAGCACAGCACATAGTGCCACAACGAAATGTGTCCTGTGCTTGTAACCATCACCCTTGGTGAGCAGTGGGCTGCCATGACAGGCGCCCGGGGGAGCAGTGTGTGGGGACGGATTGGGATTTCTGATTACGGGGCCGCTTCCTTAACTGCTGGGCCACCACTGACCCTTGAATAGTAGTTGCTCTCTATAGATCCTATCTACATGTACACATATATTCCATCACTAACAGAGATTGACACCTAACAAAGTCATTTACACCATCAACAATGTCTGGACTGCAGTATTTGACACATTTGATGTCTTTGATTACTTTCATAGCAAACAATCTAGTTTACCATCTAAAAAAATGACATTACTAAATGACCCTAAACTTTTGATCTGTTGTGTGCATGCATGGATGCTGCTTTGAAAAGTGCTAAAGTCATAACTAGGACTACAGGACCTAACCAGTCACTCGCCCATTGCGTTGTCTGATCTCTGCTACTCTGATAGGCGGAGGGGTGATTGCACGTGTCTGCACAGGGGAGACGCTGCCAGAACACGTGTTTTTTTTTTTTTCACTAGAACACGAACATGCATGCAGACTCAGAGGACACGATGATTGTTTAATCACCCAGACTATTGTAAAAACCCAAAAGCGCAAAGCATTGCTACACAACTTACTTATCAACTTAAAGTCAACATATTTGCAAATCATTAAACACAACAACTGTTTACTCACCCCAAGAGGCGTCATATTTGGCCAGGCGTAGTGGCGGGTGTATACGCACATACGGCATTTCTGAGGCATATTTTGAGATAAAAAACTTAAACACATTGTATTTTAATGTTACAAGATCACAGTAACCTTCACATTTCAAACTACAACTGAAAAAAAACAATTATTGTTTTTTCCCAAAGATACAGGTAGTCGCACTGTAAGGATGAAAGAGCCGTGTGTTGCTGACCCCTGGTCTAACCCAACCAAACCAAATGTCTCAACACAGTCTGTGCATGTGTAATAGCATATGGTAACACCGTACTCCACATGTGTATCATGTATTGAGCGTGTTTTGTGTCTGTGTAAATGACCTGTCACTACAACATTTCGCGAAGGCCTCTGTCTGTCCTTGTCACAACTACATTCCACTGCGGAATGCTGAAACCATCGTAGTGTCCAGTACATACTTAAATCTCAGACATATAAAAATATTTAAGTGTACTAAACAGCACATTAATATGGAATTCCAGACACGCTGTATGTTTAAAATGTTTACAAGTGCTGCTGCTGGGTGCACAGCCAGCGCCTGTGAGCCTGAAAACAGGGCCATGATCAAGCACCGCTGCCACTGATAAGGAGCCAGTGACCAGCGTCCTGAAAAAAGAGAGGAGCGAAAACGCTGCCGCATTAATGTGGACGAAGACTTACCTTGTGTTTGTTCCCATCCAGACGTGTATTGTATAGTTTGTCACTTGTGAGACTGATAATATGATCATCTTAATTTATCTTATATGTCTCAAGCCTTAGGGTTTGTTTTGGTTCCTCTTATTCTTCCAGGTTTTTGTTTCCATTGGTGTTTTCACTATAAATCTTTTTTTTTACCATGACATGGGTTCTGCGCCTCCAGCGCAGAAAAGGCCAAGAGGATCATCGGCACACCACTCTCTGCAATAAAGGACATTTGTGCCACGCAATGTCTCAGAAAGACAAAGCGCATCATGCGCTGTCACTTTTGAGCCATCTGGCAATGCACACAGGCACAGTGCTGTAAGACTATTCAACACACAGTAACAAGATAGGCTTTTCTACTCTTCCTCTGGCCAATAAACATTCTGTCACCTCATCGTGTGCAATGTTGTAGAACACAACTCTTTACATGACACTGACACTATGTCAAGTAACTTACACACTAATGTTACTCAAACTGTGTATATATGTGTGTGTGTGTGTGTGTGTGTGTGCGCGTGTGTGTATATATATGTGTGTGCATATATATGTGTGTGTATATATATATATATATATATATATATATATATATATATATATATATATATATATATATATACACACACACACACACACATACATACATACACACACACACACACACACACACATACACACACACACACACTAGGGAAATATCGATACAGCAACATATAGCAATATTTTTACGTGGTGATATTGTATCAATACAGGGACATCAAATATATATATATGTTTTTGTGTATAAATTTAGTTTTCTTTAGATCGGTCAGCAGAGATGAGAATCATCGCTCTGACCCCCATCACCATGAAGTGCTTTGAGAGACTTGTCATGGCACAGGTGAAAAGCACCAAAAGGACCCTCTGCAGTTTGCTTATCGCACAAACAGGTCAACTGAGGACACGATATCCACTGCACTTCACCTTTCCCTCTCACACTTGGACAATAAAGACTCTTATGTTAGATTGCTGTTCATAGACTTTAGTTCAGCATTCAACACCATCATCCCCCAGAGACTGTGTGTGAAACTGACCGAGCTGGGACTGAGTACCTCACTCTGTAATTGGATACTGGATTTCCTGTCAGAGAGACCTCAGTCCGTCCGAATCGGCGAGAACGTTTCCAGCACCATCAAGCTGAGTACCGGAGCCCCTCAGGGCTGCGTTCTCAGTCCACTTCTGTTCACACTCCTGACTCACGACTGCACCGCCCTGCACAGCTCGAACCACATCATCAAATTCGCCGACGACACGCCCGTGGTGGGGCTCATCAGTAACAACGATGAGTCGGCTTACAGAGATGAGGTACAGCAGCTGGCTGCCTGGTGCAGTGAGAACAACCTGTCGCTGAATGTGGACAAAACAAAGGAAATGATCGTCAACTTCAGGAGAACTCGCCCCACACACACCCCACTCAGCATCCATGGCTCCACGGTTGAGACTGTAAAAGACACCAAGTTCCTGGGAGTCCACATCTCAGACGATCTCACTTGGACCACCAACATCAACTCCATTACCAAAAAGGCCCACTGTGCTCCCCCTGTTTGCTGGCT
Source organism: Denticeps clupeoides (assembly GCF_900700375.1). NCBI lineage: Eukaryota > Metazoa > Chordata > Actinopteri > Clupeiformes > Denticipitidae > Denticeps > Denticeps clupeoides. Next base: position 9,415,422 of record NC_041718.1, read on the forward strand.
TGGTAATATAAGCAGATCTTTCAGAACAGTCCATGTGCATCTAGGAGTTTATATTTAAGTTTATGGATCTGATTGTGGATTAACTTTATTCATAGAATTGCATGTGGAATGTGAATTAATTTTGCATGTGGATTAACTTTATTCATAGAATTTCTAAATAACATCGCTTGGCATTAAACATAATGTCCCCCTATGCACTAAATACCACTGAGCAATGATAATTGCATATAATTCCTTTTGAATTGTATTCAATATTCATAGAACTATAATTCATGTTTATATATATATATCACCATATGTATGCTCTCAAGGACTTAAACTGTCAATTCAATAGAATTGAACTTTGAGCAGCCAACTACTGAACAGACTGAATCTGATCATAAAACCTAGTTTTGTGGACCAATTCCAACACAGATGCCACGACACTTGTCGGCAGATTAAATGTCAGTTTTACTGCAACGTTATAACGAATGTACTCTCATTTGTAATTTTGTCCAGTGACTAAACAGATGATCTGTGCCCTTAAGCTAGTTGGAATTCAACAGATAAAAAGTTAAATCAATAATAACAAAGGAAATGGCATTTTGTATAAGATATGCTGCTTACCATGATCCAATTAATTTACAACACAGCAGAGGAAAATGTTATATTAATTGGTTTTCAGTTCTTACATTGTCATGACCATGAATCTTTGAAACACATTATTGCAATTTTGACATTTATTTGCGGAGCTTAACAGTGAGGGTTCCAAAACTCTTTGAACGGTGATGATTTATTTGTTAATACATGAGTGTTATGGCAACTATAGTAAGCCATCATATTCCCTTCAGGCACTGTGTTGGACAATCAAGGACTCAAAATACGCAGCAATTTACATTATTTGTCCAAAGAAAACAGCGCATTTGGACTAAACCATGGAATGTTGTGGAAAAATAAAAAATAAATCAGAAACAGTGTACATGAATTCCAATAAAAGCGCCAAAACCTTGTTATGTCTCCAAATGTAATTTCAAAATGGTTAAAGTGCTTTCAGTCAAGGTTTTCAATTTAACTATGAAGATGTATTAACATAGGTTTTGTCCCTGCAATCAGTGTTTATGACAATGCTTCTGTGAGTGATAATGTATTTTTTTTTCTTTTTTTTACTTGAAGCATGTGCTACAGAGGTCCGTGCACTAAAGGCATGTAGTCTTACATTAATGCTTTCAAAAAAAAATAAAAAATAGGGGAGGGCATGGCTTAATGTCTGGCAGATTAAGACAAGGAAACGGTCATGCCGCACATGCTCACCGTTTTCACGTTTGTTCCATTACGGACAAGCCACTATACATGTAATATTGTTTATTTTAAAAAAGGAAAAAAAATGTTACATGATTATTTAAATCATAAATTAAATACCGTTATTCTCTTTCAAAATCAACACGTTTGTAGAAAGTGGTAGACAAAAATGAAAACAGGAAAAGGCTCAGTGTGCTGATGCTCAACACATGCATTTTAAAGTCCTCATAACAGAAAAAAATGGGTGAAGAAGGGGAAGGAAAAAAAACAAAAAAACAACCATGCTAGTTGCTGTAATGACTCAAATGATTGCCACTTGCAATACAACAGCTACAACAGAACCCTAGTGAATATTATCAATTACTTTGAATATATATATTCATATTTATTAATCATCTACAGTTCCGTTTAAGTGATGCACATGTCAAACATAGGCTCGTTTATCAAAGTGCATTAAGAGAATAGCCCAAATTAAACGGAGGTAAAAGCTCCCAAATGGTGTCAGTCCAGACAGTCTTGTCCTTTTTTAGTCCAACAGCAAATCCTTTTCACATGCGTGCTGAATCCATAGGATCGTCATGAGATAGGTTGCTTCCCCGGCCAACAAGGTATCCACATAATTTTACCTGGATAACTTTGAGTCCTGTTAGAGAAATAAAAACAAACAAAAAAAACTATACATTACTGCAAACTGCTGTGCAAAAGCATTCCTGGATGTGTGAAAATTTTGCACTATGAAATCTACCTGCAATTCCCTTGATTCCTGACTGGCGAGATCCTCCGTCTTTACTTCAACTGGATCCACAGAGCAGGACATCTGGAGACTTCTTGTGACTGGTCCCCCAACCCTTTCACGAGTCCTCATGCGCTCCTCTTTCTTAGAAAAAGCCTGGGGATGCGGCTGCAGTTGAGCCTTCATCTCCGCTGGTTTCTTAGGTGGAGGGTCACGGCCCATTCGCTGCATTTTCACAGAGGAACGTTCTGCAGCATCCTCTGCTGTGAGAACAGAGGGTTGGGTTGGAGATGGACCCGCACTCCTTTTGCCTTTTTTCATGGGGGGTGCAGTAACAAGGGCCTGAGAGGCAGACCTCTTGGCATGCATGTGTGAGTTACCAACTTTTCCTTTACCAGTGAGAGAGGCATCGCCTTCCAACAGCTCTGAGCTACGAGCCCTCGTTTTCCCAAGAGCCTTTGGTCCAGGGTCCAGCTCTTGCTTAATCTCAGCTTCTGCAGCTCTTCTACGAAGGTTCATATTTTTGTCATGAGAAGCCAATACTTCTGGTGGCCCTTTTTTGCCTTTCTTTGGAACAGGTTTCATTGGGCAACTGACTGCTATGTGCTTGCTGAGGCTTGCAGGGTATGTGAACTCACGGCTACAGTGTGGACATACATGGACTTCTTGTTCCTCTTCCTTCTTAATAAGGACTTTCTTGGCTGAGGACGCAGACTTGTTCTTGTGGTATATAGCCCTCTGGACTAATTGGTTTTTCTTTTTAAGTGCATTCAACTTGACTTTGGATGTAGCCTCTTGGTTAAAGTTGAGTCTCTTGGGTTGTCCCATTCGACGGAAAGCATTCTGGCCTGAGCTGGCTCCAGATGCCGGTGAAATTAGTCCATTCTGTGGTTTCACGATCTGCCGGAGTGGAATTGGATTCTTCTTAGGAGTGTAGCGCTTCTTGTCACTCGCATTAGCACAAGCCAGTATGTGCTTATGGAGCTCCGGCATGTTGTCAAAGCTATTGCCACACTTGGTGCAACGGATGGCTGTGCTGAATGTCTGTGGGATATTATGAGTTGTGAAGTTGGTGGCAGAGGCCACAGTTCCCGCTGGTGTTCGGTTATGGTATGGGAATGGAGGGGGCTTGAAGCTGGGGTAATGCTGATTAATGCCAAGACGTACATCTGGACCTCTGGGCTTGCCTGCTTCTGAAGCCATGATTTTTATTGTAGTGTACAGTTCTTCAGTGGGATCTTCCTGCTCCTCAATTTCTTCTTCATTACGAATACCATCATCCTTATTAGTCATGGGAGAATCTTGAGGAGACTCTTCCGCACATGGATCAGAGGCCGTGTTTGAAGGGCTGGTCTCCACATCTGCCATAGCTGGGTTGGTGTAGTTCTGCGGCCTCAACTTACCATTTTCAACAACCGCATGTGAGCATGACTGTTTTGGATGCAGGTCCCTCTGATGCTGCTGGAGGTTGCAGAGAAATGCAAATTCTTTGCTACACACAGAACAAACAAAGATCCTACCAACACCATGGAGAGAGGAGCGATGTTCCAACAACGCAGTGGCATTCCCGAACAACTGAACGCAGAATTCACACTTAAATGGCCACTCTTCAGCATGCAATGGGATGTGACAACTAAGCTCCTTAATTGAGTGGAAAAGGTCCTGGCAGACATTGCAAACAAAATTCTTAGCAAATGTCTCCTGATCAGTTTCTACCTCTTTGGAACAATTATCCTGAGGAGGAGGGTTGGATGCAGAATTAACCACAGAAACAGGTGTTTGGTCCTCTTCTACTTTCCAAACCTCTTTTTCAATTTTGAGTAATGATTGCCTCAGTTTAAAGGATTGATCCGATAAGCCTGAGGGGTCAGCCACAGAACATTCTGCATTTTGAGGTTTTGATACAGGAGAATGAGGGGAGTGGTCACTCACGCTCCGTTCTGATGGCACCAGATCTTGACTTCTTGTTTCATCTGTGGAAGCACTTTGGCTTTTCTTAGAAAGACAGTCTAAGTCACCAACACACTGTGGACCTCCACCAGAATCGGTCTCTAATTCTGCTGTCAGAGAGAGAACTGATTCAGAGGTTAGGGAAACAAGCCTGGCTAGCGTTTCTGAATTTGACAAGGAATCTTCTGTGATGGGACTGGGATCCCTTGAAGAGTTTACATCATGAGTGCTCAGTGGCTGACTCGGCGAGCTCTCCACTTCCTCATACTCAGTGGGCCTAGGTGACATTTTTGGCGACAGCAATGGACAATCTGACTGTTGGTAATGGGGGAAAGTAGGGGGTGATGGAACTGTGGGCAGAACAGGTGGTGGCGGCGTAGGAGATGCTAAGATAGATGAACAAGGAGAAGATGGGTTTAGAGTCATGGGGGTCAAAGAAGGTGGAGACGGATGTGCTGACTCTGGAGGAAGCCTTTCAGAATTTGAAACTGGGCTAGTGGGACAGGTGCCAGTGATACTAGCTGGTGAAGCACTGGTGTCAGGGCTTCCTAGAGCCTCCTCCCCTACTGGATTTAGGCCAGCATATTCGCTCATCAACACCTTCTCCAGCATGCTGGTGTTGGGTTTCCTTTTCTTGGTGGCAGACTGTAGTGTCAGGCTTCCCTTTCCGTCAAGGTCAGCTGTGCTCTGCCGATGGACACTCAAGTCCAACACAGATTCTCCAGGTCCTTTGCTAACACTGGGGCTCTTCTGACCGATTGAATTTGACAGGTCAAGAGGCTGCTGATTGCACGAGTTTCCGCCGCTCCTTGAAGCGGACCAATTTTTGAATGAGTCTTTACCCAAGACATCCTTCTCATCATGGCTAGAAGGACTGCAGGTAGGAGACACAGAAAGCTTTTCCAGCTTTGGCACCTTTAGGATGAATGGGGCAACCGATTCACTCCTCAAATTTTCAGAGTCTGGACCTGGGTTTTGCTGTGGCGAGGTGGGTGGGGACCCAGTTCTTCTTTTATACTTTCCAGATGCTCCAGGTAGCGTAGTTACTGATAGGGGAGGAGCCAATCGATGACTGTTTGCAATTAGTGAAACGGCAGGCTTCTGACTGTCTTGGGTTTGCAGAAGCTGTTTAAGCTTTGGAGAAAGGTAAATATTTCTCTCCTTTTGAAAAGCTAGTGTCTCTGTGGATTGTGGTAACAGATTTCCAACTAGGACAGAAGAGGAAGATGACAAAGACACATCGGATTCTGTTTTTATATTTGGTAAAAGTGGTGGTGTTGAAGTTCTCCTCTTACCAACAGCTTGGTTTACGCTTGAAACCAGTTTCACAGCAGACGAGGGAATTTCTGATTTAAAAGCTTGGTTGATTTGCTCAGGACTGATTATTACAGGATTAAGACCAAATAAGGCCGCAGAGCTGGAATCAACTTCAATCACGTCACAGCTACTGACAGTGTTTGTAGGTAATATCTTCCCATCTATGTAAAGACTGAGGTTCTCAGAAATGTTGCTGGAGATGTCCACCATATAATCATCCCGCTCACCCTCATCTTCTGTATCCACACTGGGAACATACACTGTAGGAGGACTTTGACTTGGAGAGCCTTCCTGGAGCGCTGCTGGTTGGCCCTGTTGTATAGTCTGTGTTTCAGGTAACAGCATTTCTTTCCTACGAACACCTTTTGGAAGGAGATGCCGCTCATGGATCCTGCGTTGGTGTCTGCGCATATTTGTGTGAGAACCAAACGCCTTGTTGCAATATTTGCAAATATGAAGGTCTTTAGGTTCCCCATTCTCATCAGCAATAAGCCGATCAGTCTCGGCTGTGGCATCCCTTCTCTGAGCTTCAGCGCTTTGGGAGGGCCCACCGTTTTGTAGTGGACTAGTAACTCTGTCAAGGCTAGATGCATCCTTTGCCTGTACAGGGCTATGCAAGCAAGCAGTTCCAGCAAGAGACCCAGGCTTTTTCTTCACGTTTTCGTGTCTTCGCTCATGTCTGCGCCGGCCGACCTGAGAACCAAAGGATTTCCCACAATAACAGCATTTAAAGATGTGGGTCTGTTGACTTGTGCTGTGTATGTGAATATGACGCTCTAGGCCTTGTTTGGTGGAGAAGTGACGTTCACAGTGCTCACAGGGATAGTTCTGTCCTAAAGTGTCGCCATCAACCTCAGGATCAAGTTCAGCATCAATGTCAGTCTTCAGTGCAGGAGATGCACTTTCAGTATCACACGGAGGGCTAACAGGGCCCTCATCAAGGGTACTGATTCTTAATGGTGGTTCATTCTTCTCCATGTCAGTGGGATGGTCTGAGATTTGCTGGACACAGGACTGCTCTGTGTGTCCCTGGTTCACCTCAACTTCAACAGGGAGTGACTTAAAGTCCTTGGGATCTTTATGCACTGCAGAAGCAATCTCCTGCACAAGCCCCAGAGAGGAAGCAGGCCTGTCGTCTTCCTCATTCACCCCTGCAGAGTAGAAACAAAAATACAATATAAAGCTGAACGCAAAAGCAGCTACAAGTACATTGCTATTAAAGTAACTCTTTAGAAAAAAATCATTATTTATGAAAATCTAAACCTAGCCATAGAGTACTTTTTCCTTCACCTCAGACGCCAAATTTCAACAACTGATACTGACTCTGTGATAGTAGGGCTGGGCAATAACAATCTCAATCGATGAGATTAATATTAGCATGATCATTCTTTGATCAGTTTAGGCATTTTTCATGATCAATAATAATGGCAGAAATTTATAGTATTTAAATTCATTTTAAATGAAGACAAGAAGTTCCAGGGATCTCCCACATATTGATGACAGCTCCCTCAAATTGAATAAAATATCGCGAAAACTAGCACGTGTGTTGCCTGTTCATGTAGCCTGTGCTAGAAAGAGAGAATCCTGATTTCTTTGCTTAGCACAATAAGATTTATATATATAAAAAAAAAAATCAGATTTTAGTGCGGGCAGGCTTTTAACATCTCGAGAACCAAACTTCTGAGCATGGCAGAGGGAAAGTACCCCAAAAACTAAAATATAAAATGCATTTCACCTCAGACTGAAGGTTTGCATTTTTGGATGTCTGGGCTGCTAAGGTACTGGAATATAGAAGCAACGTGATTCATGATTAAACTGATTTAAAAACTATATATATATATATATATAATTTTTGCCATATTGCCCCAGCCCTATGTGAAAATGCACTATTTTAATTTGAATACTGCTCTATTCACACCTTCTTCAGAATCTCTCATCTCTGTGTGTTTAGGTCCACCTGTCTGCTTGGGACACCAGATTCCACCCAAACCAGCCTGTCTGGCTTTTTCCAGCAACTTCCTCCTGGCTTTGGGAAGAGAGACAAGGTTATTTCAAGTCCTTCCCAGTTCTTTTCACAGAGCTTTGTAACAAGCAGCACTCCCATCCACAATAACCTTGTCAATAGGCTGTCAGTACATGTGCACATTTTGACGTACATATGCAGCTGACATTCTGATCTAAAATGAATAGATGTGTAGAAACAGAGTAACCTTAAAGAAGGAGAAGCAACAGTTGTCAATACAACATTCTGTCTATACTGGAATACAGTTAGACAATAGGAATAATACAAAGAAAACTAAACTGACAGCTTTTGCAAATTTTGCAAAAAGTGCTGCTACCTGCTAGTCTGCCTTAAAAAACTGACTTGACCTGCTTCTCCATGTGTTTAACATAAGTGACAATGAAACCCTGCAGCAACAAGAATTTGAGCCATGAAGATGTGATGTAAAGTTAGATTTTTCTGATCATAAATATATATATGCGTGTGTGTCAGTTAGTGTCTCTGGAATAAGGTCATCGGAAGCATCTTCTACAAAGCCTGATTCATGGCACAAACACATGACTTTGGCACACTCAAACACAGGCTACAACAGAGAAAAATCCCCTCCATGGCCCATTTTCTTGACGAAAACCCACCTTAGAAAAGATATTCAAAACGGTCTGTCAGTCTAGCTAAAGAATTTCCTATAAGAGGAAGGGATGAGGTCAGAGTATTATCTGCTCGTGTTACATTATATGATGCATTGACTAGAGCTCAAATTATACATTTTTAAGCAGCTAAAAGAGAAACAATTAACAGATTTTTATGTTCATTTTCAACATGGATTCTGAAGAAAGAAAAAAAAAAAAACATTCCGTCACATGTATGGCATCGTGTCCTCTACTGTCAAACCTGCGGCCGAGCTTCCCGACGGGACGAACGGCGCCTAAAGCTGTGTTTTATTTAGACAGGACTTGGTGTAAACTTACATGGAGCATTGAAACGAGAAACCGGAGCGAGCAGAATCGCTGCATAAAAGATTACTTGGCCAGTTATAAACCCTTGAGCCCGAGTATTTAGAAGAAACGAGTCCCGAGTTCTCCAGTAACAGGCGTGACGAGTGAAGCTGGCTAGTTGTGTGGCTGGTGGAACCCCGACTAGCGAGCCGCAAGGTGAAAGCGCGTCGCTTCAGCTCCTTGTCCTGTAACATTAACTGATGATAAAATATCTGGGTAAATATCTCGTACCAAACCACACCGGTGGATGTACACTGCGCATATTGGATCTAGTCAACCCGCAATCTGGCAGACTTTTCAAACATGGGGCTGAGGCGTCTTCCCCAACATGGGCGAAACGGTGCTGCCGATGTGGCTGGCCGAGGGCAACTCGGCGCACACCGACGGCCCGAGCTGGGCGAAGCTCTCCCGCGGAATAAAGACGACGAATGGTGCAATGGTCGCGGCGATCGGGTCGAGTCGAGTCGATGGAGCCGACCGAGCAGCAGCCTGGAAAGGTCACTCGCTCCAGCACAACTCGGCTCATTAGCCACCTAGCAAAGAGACGCGCAGCCCCCGTCCAGCTTGCGAGTTGTTTTTACGCGTCGGAGACGCCCGTAAACTGCAGAGTCAACTTCGCGAACGGGCCGCCTGACAGCACGCCGCGCTTCCATTCGAAGGCGCAGCGGCGACGTCGGCGAATGTCGACTGGAGGCTAATCGGCTTCACACGCACAGGCTGCAACGTTAGCAGAGGCGGCGGTCCCGGCGCACTTAACGAGCACGACGAACGTTGATACGCGGCTGTGGGCAAAACAAAACGAGCAAAAACAACTAACGACCGCGTTTACCTCGTTTGGCCCGCGGGGAACTTTTCCTACTCGAACTGCTCGCTCGCTCTTCCTCTAATGCAGCTGCTATCTCTGGGTCGTCTTCCCCATTGTACCAGGCCAGCAGCTCTTCCCCGGCTCCGATTGGCTGCAACGAGCGAGGAAAAGGGTGAGGGACCAATCGGAAGCGGCCTTGCTGGGACGAGCGAGGAAGAAGCGCTCGGGCCTTTTCCTGCTTCAGTCACACCGGAGTCCTGCGGAACACTTTGAGATTTACGATTCTGGCGTGCTGGGGAAAAGGTCGTTTTAAACCGGCCTGCACTGCGCGTGCGTTTAAACGGCCCGAAGAATGAGGTCCGAGCTGATCAATGTTCAGTGTGTCAAAAATGGGAAGAACGAGGAAAACGTGTACTGACACCGGAGAGTAACTACTCGGGAGAGCCAGCAGGCGGCGACAGTAAATAAAATGGGAAAAAGTTCTATTAGACAAACGATTCACAGTGTCGCGCATAACCTTGGGCTTTTTGGACCCCATATTTTTTGCACTAGCAGTGGTCTACACTTCAGGGCCAAAACTGATGTGTATAATATCCTTGAATACCAGGACATTGTGCACATCCTGAAATGGAACAAATTCAAGGACAATCCAGGCGTGCTTGAGAAATTCTTAAGCGTTTAAAAAAAAAAAAAAGCACATACTGTTGTCACCTCTGGGTTGAGGGTGGTCCACCACCCCGACAATGTTCTTCCCACAGCTGCTGCCTTGACAGTAAAGGGTTTAACGACGGCTAGCAAAAGTTGGGCGTGGCAAACAGATGGGACGCCGTATGCAACATTACAGAAACAAGGTGCGAATACAGTCTCGGTGTTTCGAATAAAAGCAGTGAATAAAAGCAAAAAAAAATTAAAAAGCATTACATTTTTCATTTACAAAGACTAGGAGAATTAGTTTGACAAAAAAAAAAAGTTAAAAACAGTTAGTAAACTACCCGTAGCACTTTGTAGTAAATGGCCCTGTTGATCTCCAAGGGGAACAAATTCTGTTCTTGAGAAGACCGAGCCCAGTTGACATAGCGCAACCAATTTCCCTTCATAGGGTCCGTCGCATCAATGCACATCCATCCCCTTGTTGGAAAATACACCTATCACAAGCAGAAAGCATAGTCACAAATGACATATTCAGTATATTGCAGCATGCGAACTCACTCAAAGCATTAAGATGTCATTTTTTGAACGTCACCTACCAGCTACAACCTGATAACATTGAAGAATTGTTAATCTTTCATATGAAATTCAGATCTACCGCCTTACCTCCCACATGTATACATTGCTGGTCACCTGGGAACGCTTCTTCCTCTCGCCTATGAAAGGACCAAACCTTTTACCCTTGGGAATGATTCTCGAAGCCCAGACACCTGAGTGGACACCACAGCAGACATCATGAGCAGTGCTGAAATAATGATAGTTATTCCACGCAGAAGTCAGTTCCATGAATTCAGAGGCAGTTTAAAGCATGTCCTGTGTGTGAATAATCTAGATTTTCAACCCTTCTGAATTAATAAAAAGCACCAAAGAAGAGGAATTCAAGTAGTGCATAGGAAATGCTGCAACATCCATGGATGGAACTCATTAAAATGTAAACTTCCTATTTGTTTCCTCCTCTATACAAAAATTTATTTCACTATAATACATTATATTGGCAAATGATGAAGAATTCTTTCTATATAAGATTATATAAATGAATCACAACTGCATATACAGCTATACATCATAATTGACCATTAATGCTCAGTATTTGCCAGATTGTCGGCAGTCTCCAGGGCAACTATTTCTGTTTTCACAAAACACTGCAAACAGGATTGCTTTAGGATGCTCCTTGACTCTAAATGCTTCACACCCTCAATCCTCACTTCTCTTCATGTATACACATAATTGAACGATGGATTTCGGGGGCCAGCCATGTTAAATTTAACAAAACTTAATTTGCACACTTTCTACAACGGTCAAAAGCATTAAGTACTTCAAATTTTAAATGGTGATCTATGATTATTATATTAGCATTTGAACCTTACATGTACTCACCTATACGGTTTCCATCAACAGCCGATGGCCTGAGCATCATGTCCTCGGGCAGACCCTTCCACACATGTGGTGGGATATCATCCAGGGTTTCCAGTGTAGCTCCTGACACGTCCATCAGTTCCTACAAACATATCCTTCCTGTTAAAGAAAGCATTCAACAGTCCAATCGTTCTACGTTGTGGCAATAAAACTTTGAAAAAGAAATAGATCTGTTATATACTGTTTTCGGCGTTGTGAAACTACAGCCAATGCTCAGAACTAGGCTCTAGGTCATTTTAGATTCAGGCAACGTACAAAATATGCCAGATTATTTGTGCACTGCAGAATTATTTGCACTTCAAACACAATATTTAGCCATACAGAATTAGTGTCATCTGTGTTTGAACGGATGTTGCTATTTTTCCCCTCTCATGCAGAAGGACAGAAGATCTAGTGGCGTAACTTGAATACGATGCTTTGTCTGGCAGCCCTCAGGCAAAAAAACAAAAAACAGCTACCTGTAACTTGTGCCCAGCCCACAAAGACAATGGATTACACCCAGATGACTGTACCAACACTTCTTCTGTTCTCTGTTACCCGGGGTATTGCAGTCATTCTCTCAGCCGTGATCCAGAGATTACGTTTAATACTTGCCTTCAATTGCACAGACAAATTTACACGAAACCAGCCAGCGCATCGAATATTTCTTTAACTGGCTCAAAAGCCTTCAGTAAAACAAAAGCAGACATTAATATTTAAGCAGACACGTTTGTTCCCCAGACCCCCCTTCTAACAGAACCAGACGTAGACTTTGTTAGGTTTGAAGGTGACTACTTATGAATGCGTAGTGTGTAGCATGCACCATGCATAAACTGTCTACAGCGGTGGAAGAGTCTGAAAAAGTGTCAATACGGTAATAGAATATATAACGAAAGTGAAAAAGGGGAAGTGAAGTGGTCGTCACTGTGAAACACTGCAGCACAGCACACGGTGACACAATGAAATGTGTCCTCTGCTTTTAACCATCGCCCTTGGCGACCAGTGGGCAGCCATGACTGGCGCCCGGGGAGCAGTGTGTGGTTGCTCAGTGGCACCTTGGTGGATCAGGAATCCTGAATTTGAACCGGCAACCTTCTGATTACAGGGCCGCTTCCTTATCCGCTAGGCCACCACTGCCCCAAAATAAAATACGACAACCGGCAGTGCCAAAGTCTTGAAACTTGAACAAAACAAAAAAACATTACTATGTCCATCACTTCTCATCTTAACACTACTTCCAGGAAAATGTTGGAATGTATTAAAGGTCTGATGTGATTATCGGCTGCTCTCCTATGGAGGCTTGTGGTCACACGTGTTGTCCTTCTGTCCTCCATGACCACACCAGTCTGTAATATCAGAATTTGTCATAAAATAAATATATATTCGTTTATATGATCAGTTTTCAGTTATATCAATTGCAACATAAAGCTAAGGAAGCTGTGCCTTCTGGTTGAGAAACTATTCGCTATTATGGGGGGGGGGGACTGTCCCGTAAATGTATTCGCCAGAATCTTCACCGTCCGGCGAAATCCCACGGAACCCACGGAGGAGGCTGGTCAGGACACCGGCTCTCCGTCCCCGCAGAACAGGTACAAGTTCGCCAGCGGCTCGGAGGACAGGACGACGGAGAGGACTTGGCGTTGAAGAGAAACAAACACCAGATGTATACCTGATAGGTGGTATTAATCACGACGAGAATAAATATAAAGAGGCTTAACTTTAAAACGTATATTCGTTTGATGTCGCCTTTCTGACCCGGTGGACGGAGTGGAGATGGAGAGATGGCGTGAGGAGCCGCCGACACGATCTCCTACACACGTCCCGGCGTGACGGACCACAGAGAGGAGGTGGCGGGGCGCAGTCCTACTTACCTGCTGCTGTTCGGACCGGCACGGTGCGCGGTTTGTTTGGTTTGGTTTTTTTCGCTCTACCTGCTCGCACACGGCTGAAAATGGCGGACGCGGGGCGCTGCGGCCGCTCGGGTCGGAGAACCATCATCACGGGGCAACGCAGAAGCGGGCGCCGGCTGGCCGGATAAAAAGCACTCAGGGACTTTTTTTTTTTTTTTTTTTTGTAGAACAAGTTGTTGATAGTTAATGAAATTTTAGGCCCATGCATGGTTTTAAAACGCCTCATGCCCAGAGTCCTCAAGTGTAAGATTTATTACAGGTGATTTTGAACTCGTGACACGGCCAGAAGGCAGAAGTCCTAGAGTACGGTGCGTATTAAATGTCAATTCATTATTAACATTTTTAAAAAGCTTCAGCAACAAGGTAGTGCATCTGCCACATCACTTTATATATATATTGTTCCTTAAACATTCCCCAAAATTGATTCTAGTGCCGACCCTCTTTGTGAATAGGTTTTTAATAATCATCTCGGAGAGAAAGCCTCAGCACTTTCAGTTGCCTCTCACAATTACAATCACTAATAAATGAAGATTTATTCCTGAATTAAGAAGGAACCTTATTGATTTAGGCAGCCCATTGTGGAGTAATAATAGATCTTGTCCACACAATGGGACCCTGCCAAGTGTAGTGAAACGCTGCAGCACAGCACACGGTGGCACAACGAAATGTGGCAACCTTCAGATTATGGGGCCTTAACTGCTACATGTTGCCCTTGAGGAATTCTTACATTATTCCTTTTCTCTTGCAATTTCACCTCAGGAAACAGGACATGCAAGTAGCCATCTCCCAAAAAGACACTGAAACTTTGGAGTGACAATATAAATATTTAGTACCTTGAGATTGCATTTTATATAATATTGTATACGAAGCCTGAGAACCACAGGAACCAAAATGTATGTGCACAGCATTAAATCTGATCAAACTGTGGTCTGTTTTTTTTTTTTTTTGCTGTGAACCTTTGAAAAGTTGAACAATTGTCACTTGATCACCTCATGACACAAAATAGTATTTTTTAAGTGCTGTATTCAATTTCTGTATTCAAAAATAAATAAATGAACAAATAAAACATACAAATTGACACAGGCTGCTTAATTAAGAAACATAATTCAGTTCTCTACGGTTTTCTAGCTGGGCCTTCCACTCCTCACATCCTTGGCACAAAATAATGTGTTGTCAAACCTTGCCACTTGTACTCCAGTATCTCTAGGCTCAGCTGGTCTGCACTGTCCGTTGTTGCTCTCTCTTCTTTCTCTTACTGTCCAGCAGGGGTGGCCCGTGGTGTCCTGGTGGCTTCCAGCAGCTGATCGGTTCTCAGTCTCCTGGGCAGTGGCTGGGGCTGCTTAATCCTGGCCACCCCAAACAGCACTTCACGTTTCAACTGATTCTACACATTATGTGATTGCTATCAGCTGACAATATGAAAGATTTTGCTCCTCATGCAGCCAAATCTGAATCACTCATCACTCACATGAGTGGGATAACACTCCTGGAACATCAATAATGAGTGAATGTACCGGTAAAATACAGCTGAATTGCTCATATGAGTGGAAGGAGAAAAAGAATAAGTGTGTGTATAGAACAATATAAAGGTGTATATAAAGGAATATATATACACACACTATATTTTACACATATTATTTTAAACACTTTTATGCACTATATATTGCTTGAGTAGCAGTGAATGGCCTAGTGGGTAAGGAAGCGGACCCATAGTGGCCACTGAGCAAAGCACCATCCCCACTCACTGCTCCCCGAACGCCTGTCATGGCTGCCCACTGCCCACCCAGGGTGATGGGTTAAAAGCTGAGGATACATTTCGTTGCAGTGTGCTGCTGTGCTGCAGTTTCACAATTTCAGTCACAAAATAATCATTTGCAATTGGTCACCTCACCTCTCTTTAATACACATGGTAGTGTATTAAAATTACAGGCATAAGACATTGTATAACTACAGGCATTATATACTAAAAATATTTATATTATAGGATATATCACTGTAAACTACTGTACAGCATTAGCACAATAATGGATGGGTGCAGTGTGTGCAGACAAAGTACAAAAAAACAAGGGGGTAAAGTAATAAATAAAAGTATGTATTATAATATTATAGGCAATAAATAAATGCATTATAATAAATGTATTCATATATATATGTCTAACTTCAAAAATATGATTAATATATCTATACAATGTACATTTAATCATTTTAAAATGTGAAATGTATCAAATGTAGGTGGCCTATATGCATATAAAAGGTACAGTCATCAGTAGAGATATTTTTATACAATGTATACTGTACATATTTGCAGTTTACGCTATACATATTATTCATATTGCCAGTGGTGGCCTAGCAGGTAAGGATGCAGGTTTATAAAGGGAAGGTTGCAGGATCGATTCCCGAAGCACCAAAGCACAGTCCCCACGCCCTGCTTCCCGGGCGCCTGTCATGGCTGCCCTCTGCTCACTAAGGGTGACCATGTCTTTGTGTCACCATGTGCTGTGCTTCACAATGAAAATCACTCCAGCCCACTTCAGACCCTTAATTAATTACAAATCAAATGTGCTGCTCACCCACTTTATTTATTGAATGGTTGTCCACCTGCCTCCCTTCTCATCAGGAGAAATTGCTGGGTCCAGATGAAATACCAGGATACCAGCATGTCCTGAAGCTGGCCAATGGGTCATTTACCATCCCAGATTGCAGGAGAGGCAGTGAAGGGGAAGAGAATAAGACTCACAATAAACAGTTTCTAATGCCACCGTGCTCATTTGAAGGAAAGTTTTAACCAGGTTTTAAGCCGGCTCATCTCTCAGCTGGATTCTCGGACTAAACTCAGGGACTACGTAGCCATTGGAGGTGGTGTGGAGCACCTCGAGACAGACCTAGAGACCTGGTTGCAGTTGTTAAGATATAGTATACGATGCATGAGGTTCGTCTTGTGATTTAAATCACTTTATCTGTGTGTTTCAGGTCTGTTGTGAGTTTGCCCTGGAGCAGGGAACTGGCATATTCTGGTATATCCCCGAGGAGACTTCTTTCTCAGCCCAGGTGAGGAGCAACCAAACCCTTCCTCTGCCTCTGTTACTTTAGTCCCCTGTTCCATCCCAGCAGCAGCACTCCAAGGTAGCAACTGTCCCTCTGATTCTGCTGCTTAGCTGCCACCTTGTCCTGGACAACAGCACATTCCCAGGACATCATGCTCATACTGCTCCCACTTTCAAGGTTCAAAGATAAAGCTATATAAAAAGTCAAATGTAACAGACTTGTTTATTTCATATGAACAGTACAAGTCTAATCAGATCTAATTGTTTTACTACATGATATGTTTATTTAATTACAAAAGTAAATTACATTATCTACAAAAAACGTACAAGAACAACTCATGGGTATTTACTCCTAAACAAAATTATATGTTTTGTGATTGTAAGTTTGTAATACAATCTATTAAACACTTCCTTCATGCTTTAGGTTTTAATGCTCTACATTTTGGGTGCATTACTTCTGTTAAGAAAATACAAGACCTCGCACACAAACACACTTTGAAAAATGACACAAGCCTTTTTCTGAGTTATGTGGCGATCCAGAACACATTATCTGTATAAGCAAGCTATAAAATAGAAACAGCGAAAACACTGAACGCTGCACACACAGAATATTAGCACATTAGCATTCTTTTGTACAGGGTTTTGGGTCTAGACTGAGAGCAGCTACTACCTCACTTCATCATCATCATATTCATTGTCTTCTCTCTTTTAGTGAATTCTGTTTCAGCTGGAAGCTAAGAGCAAGCTTTTGCTGGACAAAGCTTCATTGGGAGAGTGCCTTACAGGAAGTGAAATGCGGGGGGGGGGGGGGGGGGGGGGGGGGTGCATGGGGACATGGGTGGGGCTTGCAAGGCTGCCCAATCAGAACTTCCCATGGTGCTCTGCTCAAGGGACACATTTATACAGTAGTTTGTTTTACTGTTAATATTGTGCAGATAAACAACTCATTACAGCCCTGTAATAAAATTTATTAAAAAAACATTCATGTAACAGGATATAAAACGTTAAAAAATTTATCAAAAAATTTATCATAAAAGAAACAGCATTTTAAACGAATGCACAGTCTACGCCGTCCATGTGACCGAGTACCCAGAAGCCCCGGTTAAATACCACCGTTTTTCTGGTCACATTCGTGCTTGCTTCGGCAGCACATATACTAAAATTGGAACGATACAGAGAAGATTAGCATGGCCCCTGCGCAAGGATGACACGCAAATTCGTGAAGCGTTCCATATTTTTTTTTCCTGGAGAGGGACACTAGATTCTCATAACTGTTTACTTTACTTTACTTTACTTTACTTTACTTTACTTTACTTTATTTAGCAGAGTAGAACCGCTGCTCTTCCACATCGAAAGGAGCCAGTTGAGGTGGTTCAGGCATCTGGTCAGGATGCCTCATGGACGTCTCCCTTTATTTATCCAAAGCGACTTACAAGAGGAAGACACCAGCAATTCTCGTTCGATTTCTATAGAATATTGAGTTTACAAACTAAGAGCCCTGATAGGGCTCAACTTGTCAGCGAAGAGATTGTTAAGTGCAAGACGAAGAAAAATGATAATGTATATATACATTTTTGTATTGTTTTGTGCAATGTGTATGCATTTGCGTGTGTAAGTGTTAGATTTGTCTGTAATACTTTTTGAACAAGAGGGTTTTCACCTGCTTCTTAAAGGTGGTGATAGTCTTGGCTAGTCGTGTGGAGGAGGGCAGGTTGTTCCACCAGCCAGGGACAACAACGGAGAACAGAGATGATTGGAATCGAAGACCCCGTGAAGAAGGAATTTTTAGTCTCATTTCATTTGCTAATCTTAGAGAGTGTGCAGGAGTGTAGCTAGGTAGTATTGTATTGATGTAGGAGGGTGCAGTTCCATTTACAGCCCTGTAAGCAAGCATCAAGAATTTGAACTCAATGCGAGCAGCTACCGGGAGCCAGTGGAGAGAGGTAAGAAGAGGTGTAACATAGGTGTATTTTGACTGATTGAAGATGAGACAGGCTGCCATATTTTGGATAATCTGGAGTGTTTTATGGTGACTGCAGAGGCTCCAGCCAGGAGAGTTTGTCAAACTCCAAGGCTTTTTGCAGATGCCGTGGGTGTTAACAGTAGCGAGTCAATTTGAATTGAAAGGTTTTGGGGAATTGTTGCCCGGAAAGATCAGAATCTCGGTTTTGGATAGGTTGAGTTGGAGGTGTCGCTCAGACATCCATTCCGATATGTCTGAGAGACAGGCAGAAATTTTGTTGCTATAGTAGCATCTTCTGGTGGGAATGACAGATAGAGCTGGGTGTCATCAGAATAAGAGTGATAGGAGAAGCCATGTGATTGGATGATGTGACCAAGTGAGCGAGTGTATATTGAGAATGGAAGGGGGCCAAGGACAGAGCCTTGTGCAACCCCTGTGGTTACCCTAGAGACAACAGATGTCTCACCTCCCCATGATACCTTGAAAGTCCTGTCCTGAAGATAAGAGGTGAACCAATCTAGTACGGTTACTGTAACTCCTAAATCAGAGAGTGAGGTGAGAAGAATTTCATGGTTAACTGTGTCGAAGGCAGCAGATAGATCAAGTAGGATAAGGACAGATGATCTGCGGGCAGCTCTTGCAGCACGAAGGTCACCCATCATTGCCAGGAGGGAGGTTTCAGTTGAATGCCCTTTCCTGAAACCAGACTGAAAAGGGTCGAGAAGATCATGCTCGTGGAGAAAAGGAAAGTTGAGCCAGGACTGCTCTTTCAAGAATTTTTGAAAGAAAAGGAAGGTTGGGGATTGGGCAGTAGCTATCCAGTAGAGACAGGTTTAATGTGGGTTTTTTGAGCAGGGGAGCAATGACAGCCTGTTTGAAAGCAGTGGGAAATGTTCCTGTTGTGAGTGAGGAGTTTAAGACGTGTGTCAGAGCAGATACTATGGTGGGCTGTATGGACTGAAGGAGGTGTGAGGGGATTGGATCCAGGGAGCAGGTGGTGGGGTGACTAGACTGGAGAAGTTTAGACACGTCCGATTCAGAGAGGGGAGTAAAGGAAGACAGTGTCCTGGTTTCAGAGGTAACAGCAGGACGGGGTCTGGGGTTAGGCGGTGAGAATTGTTTGCTAATGTCAGCCACCTTCTCTGTGAAGAAGGTAGCAAAGTCTTCAGATGAGAGAAGTGGAGGGGGGAGGGGGGGGATTCAGGAGGCGGTTAAAAGTAGAGAATAGTTTGCGAGAGTCATTGCAGTTGCTTACTTTGTCCTGGAAGTATCTGGTCTTTGCTGTAGTGACAGCAGCAGAGAAGGATTTCAGGAGAGATTGATACTTACTAACTTGAAGCAGGCACTTGGATTTCCTCCACTGCCTTTCAGCTGCTCTAAGATGGGTCCTGTGGCGGCGAACCTCGTCAGAGATCCACGCCGAGGGTGGAGTCGCACGTGTCAGTTTTGAGGTTAGAGGGCAGAGTCTCTTGAGGCAAGATGTTAGTGGGGAGCAGAGGATGTCTGTAGCACAGTTAGGGTCCTGAATAGAGAGGATGTCTAGGGGGGAGAGCTCAGAGGAAACAGCAGAAGACAGTCGAGTAGGGCAGAGGGTGCGGAGATTACGGCGAAATTGTGTTAAGTGTGAGGTGGGTGTGGTGCGTGCCAGGGGGGATAGTCTGAAGTGAATAAAAGAGTGATCGGATAGATGTAGAGAAATGACAGATGTGTTGGCTGTGGAGCATTTGCGTGTAAGTACGAGATCTAGTTATTTTCCAGCTCTGTGCGTTGCGGGCGTGCAGAGAAGTGTGAAGTTGGAAGCAGAGATTAAGTGTTGGAAGTCAGTTGTTTGTGGCTTGAGGAGATCGAGGTTGAACTCTCCTAGTAGCACAAGGGGCAGTTCCTCATCTATAATGGTGGAGAGAGTTGTGTCTAGTTCCTCTACAAAGTTCCCCAGCGGACCTGGAGGACGATATACAGCAACCATGGACATTTTTACTGGGTGTGTAATATTTACTGCATGGAATTCAAAACTGGTTGTTTGAGTAGCAGAAACGGGAGTGAATTTTCACTTGAGCAAGCCTGTGCCCCCTCCCCTGCCAGTGGGGCGGGGGGTATGAGAGAAGTAGAAGTCTGTGGAAAGGGCTGCAGGTGTAGCGGAGTCGTGGGGGCGGATCCAGGTCTCAGTCAGTGCGAGTACTTGGAGGTTTCGTTCTGTTGCAAAAGCAGAAATGACGCGGTAGCGCGAGAGTAGTACCAGAAGTACAGGTCAAATTGTAAGTGGCTACAGGTGCGGTCCACACGTAGTGGAGTTGACTGTGGCTGAAGTCACTGTTGCAGGTAGCCGCTTTTTATCCAGTCTCCTGAAGTGCCGCTAACTACACCTGTTTCACAACTACACAAGAGTGGGCGTGTATCTAGTTCGGGTGAAACTGACGCCGATTGACAACAATAACAATAGCGAAAGCTAATACATTAACTTAGCTCGCCTATTCACGTCACGTCTTCTTAAAAAACAGCTAAGCCAGGACAGAGTCAAAGTTTATTCCCTCACCTCTACAGAGAACCGTGCGAGAAAGATTACAGCTGTGTCCTGAACACTAAATGGTGCTGAAAAACTCCTTGTTACTCTGACCTTGCATATACAGGTCGAAAATTGCATTGTGTTGTGTCAGACTTACTGCCGGCTATGCGGACCAAGCTCTCTCTCCTCTGATGACCCTTAACAAAGGACCATCCTCCGCATACTCCTGGAGCTCCCCCAATAGGTTGCCTCTAGGGACACGGTCATAAGCCTTCTCCAAATCCACAAAACACATGTGGATTGGTTGGGTCCCATGTTCCCTCCATAACCCTAGCAAGAGTAAAGAGCTGGTCCACAGTTCCAAGGCTAGGACAAGATAACATTGCTCCTCCTCAGTCTGAGTTTCAACTATCGACCGGACCCTCCTTTCCTGTACCTTGGAGTAGACCTTTCCAGGGAGGCTGAGGAGAGTGATCCCTCTATAGTTGGAACACACCCTCTTGTCCCCCTTCTTAAAAACGGAGACCACCACCCCAGTCTGCTACTCCATCGGAACTGCCCCCGATGTCCACGCATTGTTGCAGAGACGTGTCAACCACGACAGCCCTACAACACCCATAGCCATGAGATACCAAGGACGGATATCATCCACCCCAAGGCTCCGCTGCAGTGTAGCTGTTTGACTACCTCAGCACCTTCTGCCCCGAGATTGGACACTCCATACCCAGCTATCCCGGCTCTGGTTCCTCCTCGGAATGTGCATTGGTGGAATTGAGGAGCCATGTAGTGATGATTACGAACACATTGTCTGTATAAACAAACTATTAAAAAGAAACAGCAAAAACACTGAACACTGCAAACACAAAACCAATTTAGCTGTTAGCATATTAGCATTCCTTTGTACAGAGTTTGAGCCTGCGGCATTTTCCAAGATTTAGACTGAGAGCAGCTACTAACTCATTTTTTCATCATAATCTTTGTCGTCTTCTCTCTTTAATTGAGTTCTGTTTCAGCTAGAAGCTAAGAGCAAGCTTTTGCTGGACAAAGCTTCATTGGGAGAGTGTCTTACAGGAAGTGAAATGCAGAGGGGGGGGGGGGGGTGCATGTAGACATGGGTGGGGCCTTGCAAGGCTGCCCAATCAGAACTTCCCATGGTGCTCTGCTCAAGGGACACATTTGTACAGTAGTGTGTTTTACTCTTAATATTGTGCAGATAAACAACTCATTACAGACCTGTAATAAAATATATAAAAAAAACATTCATGTAACAGGTTATAAAACGTTTAAAAAGGTATCATAGAAGAAACAGCATTTTAAATGAATGCACATTCTACACCGTCCATGTGACCGAGTACCCAGAAGCCCCGGTTAAATACCACTGTTTTTCTGGTCACATTCGTGCTTGCTTCGGCAGCACATATACTAAAATTGGAACGATACAGAGAAGATTAGCATGGCCCCTGCGCAAGGATGACACGCAAATTCGTGAAGCGTTCCATATTTTTTTCCTGGAGAGAGACACTAGATTCTCATAACTGTGTCCTGAACACTAAATGGTGCTGAAAAACTCCTTGTTACTCTGACATTGCATATACAGGTCGAAAATTGCATTGTGTTGTGTTAAAAAGGATTTTTGGACACATTTACATTTACGGCATTTATCAGACACCCTTATCCAGAGCGACTTACAATCAGTAGTTACAGGGACAGTCCCCCCTGGAGAAACTTGGGTTTCAGTGTCTTGCTCAGGGACACAATGGTAGTAAAAGGGATTTGAACCTGGGTCTTCTGGTTCATATGCGAGTAGTGTTACCCACTAGGCTACTACCAGCCTTATAAACAATCTGGTGGCACTAAAAAAGGACAAAAAAAAGGACAAATCCAGTCCAAATTATAGTTAGTGCCATCTAGTGGAGAAAAAAAAAGTGCTTGTTGCAGAGCAATAGTATGTGCTGTTGTCTTTACCCAAAGCTCATGAGGATTGGGACATAGATCGACCGGTAAATCAAAAGCTTTGCTTTCTGGCTCAGCTCCCTCTTCACCACGACAGATCGTTCAATATCCGCATCACTGTAGACGCTGCCCCAATCCGCCTGTTGATTTCCTGCTCCCTTCCTCCTTTATCCGTGAACAGGACACCAAGATACTTAAACTCCTCCACTTGAGGCAGGACCTCTGTCCCGACCCTGAGTTGGCAAGCCACCCTTTTCAAGTCAAGAACCATGGTTTCAGATTTGGAGGTGCTGATCCTCATCCCAGCCGCTTCACACTTAGCTAAGAATCTACCCAGCAAGAGCTGGAGGTCAGAGCCTGATGAAGCTAGGAGGACCACATCATCTGCAAAAAGCATCTAGTGGAGGAAAAAAAAGTGCTTGTTGCAGAGCAATAGTACGTGCTGTTGTCTTTCAACAAACAGTGGAGATGAAACCATTGTTCAGTTTTTGGAATACTGTGTTGGCGTTTGGAACATTAAACTTCTTGTCTAACGGCTAATTAAATTTTGCCTGATTCCGATGCTTTGAAAAAGCACAGAGTAAACGTTTCACACAAGTAAATGCACAAGGTACAAAACATATCTAATTTTCTTTGTTGCTGAAATAGATTTTTTTTTTTTCCGTCGTTGTCGTCCTCCTCTGCTTATCCGGGTCCGTGTCGCGGGGGCAGCATTCCAAGTATAGAATCCCAGACAGCCCTCTCCCCAGCCACCTCCACCAGCAGGACCCCAAGGCGTTTCCAGACTAGATTGGACATGTAATTTCTCCAACGTGTTGTGGGTCAACCCGGGGGCCTCCTGCCGGCAGGACATGCCCGAAACACCTCTCCAGGGAGACGTCCATGAGACATCCTGACCAGATGACTGAACCACCTTAACTGGCTTCTTTCGATGTGGAAGAGCAGCGGTTCTACTCGTGAGTTCCTACCGAATATCCTAGCTCCTCAACTTATCTCTAAGGCTGCACATGCTAACCCTATGGAGAAAACTCATTTCAGCTGATTGTATCCGCGATCTCATTCTTTCGGTCGTTACCCAAAGCTCATGAGGATTGGGACGTAGATCGACCGGTAAATCAAGAGCTTTGCTTTCTGGCTCAGCTCCCTCTTCACCACGACAGATCGTTCAATATCCGCATCACTGTAGACGCTGCCCCAATCCGCCTGTTGATTTCCTGCTCCCTTCCTCCTTTATCCGTGAACAGGACACCAAGATACTTAAACTCCTCCGCTTGAGGCAGGACCTCTGTCCCGACCCTGAGTTGGCAAGCCACCCTTTTCAAGTCAAGAACCATGGTTTCAGATTTGGAGGTGCTTATCCTCATCCCAGCCGCTTCACACTCAGCTAAGAATCTACCCAGCAAGAGCTGGAGGTCAGAGCCTGATGAAGCTAGGAGGACCACATCATCTGCAAAAAGCAAAAAGCAGACGAGATTCTCCTGCCACCAAACTTGACGCCCTTCACACCACAGCTGTGCCTAGAAATTCTGTTCATATAGGTCACGAACCCTCACTGGGAACAGGTCAGACTTACTGCCGGCTATGCGGACCAAGCTCACTCTCCTCTGATGCTGTGTAGCTGTTTGACTACCTCAGCACCTTCTGCCCCGAGATTGGACACTCCATACCCAGCTATCCCGGCTCTGGTTCCTCCTCGGAATGTGCATTGGTGGAATTGAGGAGCCATGTAGTGATGATTACGAACACATTGTCTGTATAAACAAACTATTAAAAAGAAACAGCGAAAACACTGAACACTGCAAACACAAAACTAATTTAGCTGTTAGCATATTAGCATTCTTTTGTACAGAGATTGAGCCTGCGGCATTTTCCAAGATTTAGACTGAGAGCAGCTACTAACTCATTTTTTCATCATAATCTTTGTCGTCTTCTCTCTTTAATTGAGTTCTGTTTCAGCTAGAAGCTAAGAGCAAGCTTTTGCTGGACAAAGCTTCATTGGGAGAGTGTCTTACAGGAAGTGAAATGCAGAGGGGGGGGGTGCATGTAGACATGGGTGGGGCCTTGCAAGGCTGCCCAATCAGAACTTCCCATGGTCCTCTGCTCAAGGGACACATTTGTACAGTAGTGTGTTTTACTTTTAATATTGTGCAGATAAACAACTCATTACAGACCTGTAATAAAATATATAAAAAAAACATTCATGTAACAGGTTATAAAACGTTTAAAAAGGTATCATAGAAGAAACAGCATTTTAAATGAATGCACATTCTACACCGTCCATGTGACCGAGTACCCAGAAGCCCCGGTTAAATACCACTGTTTTTCTGGTCACATTCGTGCTTGCTTCGGCAGCACATATACTAAAATTGGAACGATACAGAGAAGATTAGCATGGCCCCTGCGCAAGGATGACACGCAAATTCGTGAAGCGTTCCATATTTTTTTCCTGGAGAGAGACACTAGATTCTCATAACTGTGTCCTGAACACTAAATGGTGCTGAAAAACTCCTTGTTACTCTGACATTGCATATACAGGTCGAAAATTGCATTGTGTTGTGTTGTGTTAAAAAGGATTTTTGGACACATTTACATTTACGGCATTTATCAGACACCCTTATCCAGAGCGACTTACAATCAGTAGTTACAGGGACAGTCCCCCCTGGAGAAACTTGGGTTTCAGTGTCTTGCTCAGGGACACAATGGTAGTAAAAGGGATTTGAACCTGGGTCTTCTGGTTCATATGCGAGTAGTGTTACCCACTAGGCTACTACCAGCCTTATAAACAATCTGGTGGCACTAAAAAAGGACAAATCCAGTCCAAATTATAGTTAGTGCCATCTAGTGGAGGAAAAAAAAGTGCTTGTTGCAGAGCAATAGTATGTGCTGTTGTCTTTACCCAAAGCTCATGAGGATTGGGACATAGATCGACCGGTAAATCAAAAGCTTTGCTTTCTGGCTCAGCTCCCTCTTCACCACGACAGATCGTTCAATATCCGCATCACTGTAGACGCTGCCCCAATCCGCCTGTTGATTTCCTGCTCCCTTCCTCCTTTATCCGTGAA
The DNA here is from genome assembly GCF_900700375.1 of Denticeps clupeoides. Classification (NCBI taxonomy): domain Eukaryota; kingdom Metazoa; phylum Chordata; class Actinopteri; order Clupeiformes; family Denticipitidae; genus Denticeps; species Denticeps clupeoides. The sequence continues at coordinate 9,441,040 of NC_041718.1, forward strand.
CAGGACACCAAGATACTTAAACTCCTCCACTTGAGGCAGGACCTCTGTCCCGACCCTGAGTTGGCAAGCCACCCTTTTCAAGTCAAGAACCATGGTTTCAGATTTGGAGGTGCTGATCCTCATCCCAGCCGCTTCACACTCAGCTAAGAATCTACCCAGCAAGAGCTGGAGGTCAGAGCCTGATGAAGCTAGGAGGACCACATCATCTGCAAAAAGCATCTAGTGGAGGAAAAAAAAGGGCTTGTTGCAGAGCAATAGTACGTGCTGTTGTCTTTCAACAAACAGTGGAGATGAAACCATTGTTCAGTTTTTGGAATACTGTGTTGGCGTTTGGAACATTAAACTTCTTGTCTAACGGCTAATTAAATTTTGCCTGATTCCGATGCTTTGAAAAAGCACAGAGTAAACGTTTCACACAAGTAAATGCACAAGGTACAAAACATATCTAATTTTCTTTGTTGCTGAAATAGATTTTTTTTTTTTGTCGTCGTTGTCGTCCTCCTCTGCTTATCCGGGTCCGTGTCGCGGGGGCAGCATTCCAAGTATAGAATCCCAGACAGCCCTCTCCCCAGCCACCTCCACCAGCAGGACCCCAAGGCGTTTCCAGACTAGATTGGACATGTAATTTCTCCAACGTGTTGTGGGTCAACCCGGGGGCCTCCTGCCGGCAGGACATGCCCGAAACACCTCTCCAGGGTGTTACGTCCTGTTAATTTGGGTGTGTTTCTGTTCTGTGTTTTGTGCTGTTTGCAGGTGCCTGGTGATTGTAAATTGAGCCCACCTGTACCTGCTGTGGGACAGAGAGAATAAAAGGAGCCTCAGTTTTCTTTTTTCGGGGCTGCGCTTGCCGTGCCATCCACCCACCTGCCTTCCTACCCTTTCCCTTTGACATCACTTCCGGTTTCCCCTGCGCTTCCCCTAGGAGGCGACGCAACTTGTTGTGTCGGCCTGCTTCGGTGTTTGTCTGTTTTTCTCTGTTTTCCTGTTTTGTTTGCTGTTATTCGTTGTAATTCGTTTTGTATGTATTTCTTCTTTATTTATATATTTAGTAGTTAATAAAATACTTGTTAAAACTATCCGTTTCGTCTTAGTAGGTTTACGTTTGTGTCCTTTCTTTTGTTACGGGCCGGAGCCCCTAGACCGGTTCGTAACAAAATTGGTGGCTTCGTCCGGGATTTGTTCTGTTTTTTTTTCTCTCAGGACAAATTTGATTTATCTTCGGGACATCTGTATTTTTGGGGAAGACTCGCGTTCGACGTTCGTTTGGAACTCTGGTAAGTTAGGCGTCTCCAGCCGGATTTTCGTAATCCCTCCATCGGAGCGCATTTGTTGTTTTGTTGGTTTGTGTTTGGGGATTTTATTTGGGTGGTGTTTTGAAGAGCAACCCCGGGAGGAGCTTCGCGGTTTGTCTCCTGACTGACCACGAACCTTCAATTGGTAACGCTCTTTGAAGAAGCGAAGGTTTATTTAGTGGGAGAGTTAGGCAGGTTTAGGGATCAGAGTTCCCTCACGAATACGTTGTTGCGGTGGAGAAATCGCACGTTTCGCTCCGTTCGCAGTCGGAATTTTTTTTGTGGTGCTGCATCTCGTGTCTCTTGGCAACATGTCGTTGGCAGACGAGTTTATTCAGAGCCCTTCGTACGAACTCCTGTCGCGTTGCACTAAAGAAAATTTGTTGCACATTGCAGAAAACTACGAGATTGAATTAACAAGCGAAGATAAAACGTTGAAGGAATCTCTTTTTAAAGCCGTAGAACGCGCTTTATTGGGCAGTAATGTACTTGCGGCGCGGGACCGAGGGTCCGGCGTCCCCGCAATCTGCAGCCGGTAGCGTCTCTGAAATGGAATTAAAGATGCGCGAATATTCTTTTCGGGAGCGGCAGATGCAATACGAAGCAGCGAAGTGGAGATCTGAACGTGACAGCCGTGCTGTGCGGGAGAAGGAAATTGAGAAGGAGTTGCAGATTCGTAAAATGGAAATCGAATTAGAAGTAAAACGACTCGAGTGTGAGGAACGCGAGAGAGAGCGGAACCGGGAATATGAAAGTCAGCGCGAAAGGGAAGAGCGGGATTTTGCTTTAAAGAAATTAGAATTAGAATTGTCTGCTAGAAAAGACGCCGTAGTTCCGGCGGTGGCCTCTGTTCCTCCCGTGTCGCTGTTACCTCCTGGCTCTGTGTCTCCTCCTCACGTCCCTCCTGTGGACCAGACTTCTTCTGATACAGGTGATTATGGGTTTGATGTGTCCCGTAATATTCGTCTCGTCCCTCCGTTCAACGAACGGGAGGTCGAGAAGTATTTTAGCCATGGAGTCTTTTATTACAGTGTGTGTTGTCTGGTAAAGCTCAGGAAGTTTACTCTGCCCTCACAGTTGAGCAGAGTTCAAACTACAGTACTGTTAAAACTGCGATTTTAAACGCATATGAACTAGTACCTGAAGCATACAGACAAAAATTCCGTCGACTGAGTAAAACTGACCGAATTACATATGTTGAATTTGCACGTGAGAAGGAGAACCTGTTCGACCGCTGGTGTACATCAGAGCACGTTACATCCCGCGAACAGTTGAGAGAGTTAATACTGTTGGAGGAGTTTAAAAACTGTGTTCCTGATTCTGTCGCTACCTATCTGCATGATAGACAGGTTACCACCTTGGCTCAAGCTGCTGTTTGTGCTGATCAGTATGCTCTGACACATAAAAATGTCTTCGTCCCTTTCTCTTCGTCTCCCTCACGCTGCATTCGCTCGCCACCTTCCAGCCCAAAACAGAGCTGGAGGAATTCCAGAAAATCTTCACCCCCCAAAGACCCTCGTGGGTGTTTTTACTGTCATGAGCCGGTCATTTAATTGCTTCATGTCCTCGGTTGCAGAAAAAGAATCTAGCATCGTCCAAATCACTCCCAAAGAAAGTTGGGCTGGTGCACACGTTCACTTCGGAGAACATTATCGATGAGGTTGATCCTGGCTATGAGCCATTTGTATTAAATGGAACGGTATCTCTTACTGGTCGTGTGGAAGATGATGTTGCTATTAAAATTCTGCGTGATACTGGTGCTGCACAATCGTTCATTTTAGATTCGGTTCTCCCATTCTCTACGGAGAGTTGTTGCGATTCCGATGTGCTGGTGCAGGGAATTGAAATGGGGTTCGCGAGAGTCCCATTGCACACTCTGCACTTAAAAAGTGAATTGGTCTCGGGTGTTTTTAGGATTGCGGTTTGTTCTCAGCTTCCAGTGAAAGGGGTTTCCTTTCTTTTGGGAAATGATGTCGCTGGAGGAAAAGTCCTTCCAGTTCCGGAGGTTGTAGACGTACCGATGTTGGTTATGGATGTGGACTCAAGTCTGGCTTCAGTCTACCCTGCGTGTGTCGTTACGCGAGCGCAAGCTCGTAGGTATCAAGATGAAGTTGGGTTATCTGATACTTTTATGTCGTTCGACCCTTCGCCTGTGATTTCTGCGCATGTATCTGAGGAGATGTCCACATGCGGTGATGCTGCAGCTGCTGATGACGTGTGGCTGAGCGTAGATAAAGTGTTGATTGCTGGTGAACAGAAGACTGATCCTTCTCTGGCCCGGTGCCGTACTGCTGCCAGAGAAAGAGGTGTAGTTAACACATCAGCGTCATTTTACTGGGAAGATGGATTTTTAATGCGGAAGTGGATTCCACCACACAGTGAAGATTTGGGGTGGAATGCGGTTATTCAGCTTGTGGTTCCTGCTAAATTTAGAGGTCAGGTACTGGCCGTCGGGCACGACCATGACTTTGCTGGTCATTTGGGGGTAAATAAGACATACCACCGTATTTTACGTCACTTCTTTTGGCCAGGTTTAAAATCTGATGTGGTTAAATACTGCCGGTCATGCCATCGCTGTCAAATAGCAGGAAAACCAAATCAGGTGATTCCCCCTGCTCCGCTCCGTCCCATCCCAGTAATTTCTGAGCCATTTGAGATAATTATTTTAGATTGTGTAGGCCCATTGCCTACGACAAAGTCTGGGCATCGATATTTGTTGACTATTATGTGTGCTGCAACACGCTATCCTGAAGCAGTCCCATTACGTTCACTCAAAGCTAAACCTGTTTTACGCGCACTGATCCGGTTCTTTTCTACGTTTGGACTGCCAAAGGTAGTACAGACAGATCAGGGCTCTAACTTTCTATCACGCCTGTTTAAGGAAGTGTTGAGTGAGTTGTCCATTAAGCATGTGGTGTCTAGTGCTTATCATCCAGAGTCTCAAGGAGCCTTGGAAAGATTTCATCAGACGCTGAAGACCATGTTTCGTACGTACAGTGATGACACTAACGAGTGGGATGATGGGTTGCCACTCTTATTGTTCGCTGTTCGTGAAACACCCCAAGAGTCACTTGGTTTTAGTCCTGCGGATTTGATCTTTGGCCACACCATCCGGGGCCCATTGAAACTTTTGCGTGAGAAGTGGGGATCTCAGGGCAAAGAGAATTCACGGAACATTCTTGATTTTGTGAGTTCATTTCGTGAGCGTTTGCATCGAGCATGTGAGTGTGCACGCAACGCTTTAGAAAAATCTCAGTTAAAGATGAAGGGGCGTTATGACCGTAAGGCTGTGAGTCGGGAGTTCCAGCCTGGTGAAAAAGTGCTTGTGCTCTTGCCTGTTGTAGGATCTGCGTTACAAGCAAGGTTTTCTGGCCCTTATGAAGTTGTGTCTAAACTGAGTGAAACAGATTATGTCATTCGTATGCCTGATAGACGGCGTAAAACTAGAGTGTGTCACATTAATATGCTCAAGTCTTATGTTACCAGGGATGTGGAGAAAGTAGCTGCTGGAGCCGTTCCAGTCGCAGCCATATCCACTGCGGTGATTCCCTGTTACAGTCCTGAGGAGGATGGCCTTACTCTGCGAGACGTTCCTGTGACTTGTGCCCGTCTCCAGAATTCTGAGATCATGTCTGATCTGGACTCGTTTCTGTCACATCTCTCTGATCAGCATGCTTGTGAGATTAAAACTTTAATAGGTCTCTTTCCTTCTTTGTTTTCAGATGTGCCATCTTGTTGTAATGTCCTGTGCCATGACATTGACGTGGGTGACCATGCTCCCATAAAGCAGCATGCATACCGCCTCAATCCCACAAGGAGGGCCGCGATGGCAGCTGAGGTGGCCTATCTTGCTGATCATGGATTAGCAGTGCCCAGTTCTAGTGCCTGGAGTTCTCCGTGCATTCTGGTTCCTAAACCAGATGGCACTCATCGGTTCTGCACTGACTATCGTAAAGTGAATGCAGTCACACGACCTGACTCGTTTCCACTGCCTCGTATGGAGGATTGCGTCGACCGTGTGGGCTCAGCTAGCTTTGTCAGTAAGGTGGACTTGTTGAAAGGCTATTGGCAGGTGCCACTGACACCTAGAGCTGCTGAGGTCTCAGCATTCGTGACGCCAGATAGTTTTATGCAGTATTCTGTAATGGCATTCGGGTTGCGGAATGCACCAGCAACCTTTCAGCGTCTTATGACTACAGTGTTGGCAGGAGTGCCAAATTGTGAGGCGTACCTCGATGATGTAGTCATTCATTCGTCTACCTGGTCTGACCATGTGCAGTCACTCCACACTGTGTTTGACCGCTTGTGTAAAGCTTCGCTCACCCTAAACTTGGCGAAGTGTGAGTTTGCGAAAGCAACTGTGAGTTATTTGGGTAAACAAGTTGGTCAGGGACAAGTTCGTCCCCTTGCAGCTAAAGTAGTAGCCATCTTTGACTTTCCCGTACCAACCACTCAGCGAGAGCTGCGTAGGTTCCTTGGGATGATTGGGTACTACCGTAGTTTTTGTAAAAACTTCTCTGATGTAGTGTTGCCACTGACGAATCTGCTCCGTAAAAACACTGTCTTTGTTTGGTCTGCAGATTGCCAGAAGGCATTTGAACATGCCAAAGCATTGCTTTGTAGTTCTCCAGTTCTTGCTGCTCCAAACTTTAATGTTCCATTCATACTAGAGGTGGATGCAAGTGCTACTGGAGCAGGTGCTGTACTTTTACAAGAAGATGCAAATGGATTTGATCACCCCGTTTGTTATTTTTCTAAGAAATTCTTGAAACATCAACTGAACTACAGTACCATCGAGAAGGAAGCCTTGGCGTTGTTGCTGTCACTGCAACATTTCGAAGTTTATGTGGGATCAACTTCCATTCCAGTTAAAGTGTTTATTGATCATAACCCTCTTGTCTTCCTCACCAGGATGAAAAACGCCAATCAGCGTCTTATGCGCTGGTCTTTATATCTACAAGGGTTTAATTTGGAGATCAGGTACAAAAGGGGCTCTGATAATGTTTTGGTGGACACCTTGTCACGCTCCTACCAATAAATGTTTTTGATCAACAGTAAATGTTGATTTTTAGTGGTGGGGGTGTTACGTCCTGTTAATTTGGGTGTGTTTCTGTTCTGTGTTTTGTGCTGTTTGCAGGTGCCTGGTGATTGTAAATTGAGCCCACCTGTACCTGCTGTGGGACAGAGAGAATAAAAGGAGCCTCAGTCTCCTTTTTCGGGGCTGCGCTTGCCGTGCCATCCACCCACCTGCCTTCCTACCCTTTCCCTTTGACATCACTTCCGGTTTCCCCTGCGCTTCCCCTAGGAGGCGACGCAACTTGTTGTGTCGGCCTGCTTCGGTGTTTGTCTGTTTTTCTCTGTTTTCCTGTTTTGTTTGCTGTTATTCGTTGTAATTCGTTTTGTATGTATTTCTTCTTTATTTATAAATTTAGTAGTTAATAAAATACTTGTTAAAACTATCCGTTTCGTCTTAGTAGGTTTACGTTTGTGTCCTTTCTTTTGTTACGGGCCGGAGCCCCTAGACCGGTTCGTAACAAGGGAGACGTCCATGAGACATCCTGACCAGATGACTGAACCACCTTAACTGGCTTCTTTCGATGTGAAAGAGCAGCGGTTCTACTCGTGAGTTCCTACCGAATATCCTAGCTCCTCAACTTATCTCTAAGGCTGCACATGCTAACCCTATGGAGAAAACTCATTTCAGCTGATTGTATCCGCGATCTCATTCTTTCGGTCGTTACCCAAAGCTCATGAGGATTGGGACGTAGATCGACCGGTAAATCAAGAGCTTTGCTTTCTGGCTCAGCTCCCTCTTCACCACGACAGATCGTTCAATATCCGCATCACTGTAGACGCTGCCCCAATCCGCCTGTTGATTTCCTGCTCCCTTCCTCCTTTATCCGTGAACAGGACACCAAGATACTTAAACTCCTCCGCTTGAGGCAGGACCTCTGTCCCGACCCTGAGTTGGCAAGCCACCCTTTTCAAGTCAAGAACCATGGTTTCAGATTTGGAGGTGCTTATCCTCATCCCAGCCGCTTCACACTCAGCTAAGAATCTACCCAGCAAGAGCTGGAGGTCAGAGCCTGATGAAGCTAGGAGGACCACATCATCTGCAAAAAGCAAAAAGCAGATGAGATTCTCCTGCCACCAAACTTGACGCCCTTCACACCACAGCTGTGCCTAGAAATTCTGTTCATATAGGTCACGAACCCTCACTGGGAACAGGTCAGACTTACTGCCGGCTATGCGGACCAAGCTCACTCTCCTCTGATGACCCTTAACAAAGGGCCATCCTCCGCATACTCCTGGAGCTCCCCCAATAGGTTGCCCCTAGGGACACGGTCATAAGCCTTCTCCAAATCCACAAAACACATGTGGATTGGTTGGGTGAACTCCCGTGTTCCCTCCATCACCCTAGCAAGAGTAAAGAGCTGGTCCACAGTTCCAAGGCTAGGACAAGATAACATTGCTCCTCCTCAATCTGAGTTTCAACTATCGACCGGACCCTCCTTTCCAGTACCTTGGAGTAGACCTTTCCAGGGAGGCTGAGGAGAGTGATCCCTCTATAGTTGGAACACACCCTCGTGTCCCCCTTCTTAAAAACGGAGACCACCACCCCAGTCTGCTACTCCATCGGAACTGCCCCCGATGTCCACGCATTGTTGCAGAGACGTGTCAACTACGACAGCCCTACAACACCCATAGCCATGAGATACCAAGGACGGATATCATCCACCCCAAGGCTCCGCTGCTATGTAGCTGTTTGACTACCTCAGCACTCTTCTGCCCCGAGATTGGACACTCCATACCCAGCTATCCCGGCTCTGGTTCCTCCTCGGAATGTGCATTGGTGGAATTTAGGAGCCATGTAGTGATGATTACGAACACATTGTCTGTATAAACAAACTACTAAAAAGAAACAGCGAAAACACTGAACACTGCAAACACAAAACCAATTTAGCTGTTAGCATATTAGCATTCTTTTGTACAGAGATTGAGCCTGCGGCATTTTCCAAGATTTAGACTGAGAGCAGCTACTAACTCATTTTTTCATCATAATCTTTGTCGTCTTCTCTCTTTAATTGAGTTCTGTTTCAGCTAGAAGCTAAGAGCAAGCTTTTGCTGGACAAAGCTTCATTGGGAGAGTGTCTTACAGGAAGTTAAATGCAGGGGGGGGGGGGGGGGCATGTAGACATGGGTGGGGCTTGCAAGGCTGCCCAATCAGAACTTCCCATGGTGCTCTGCTCAAGGGACACATTTGTACAGTAGTGTGTTTTACTTTTAATATTGTGTAGATAAACAACTCATTACAGCCCTGTAATAAAATATATATAAAAAAACATTCATGTAACAGGTTATAAAACGTTTAAAAAGGTATCATAGAAGAAACAGCATTTTAAATGAATGCACAGTCTACACCGTCCATCTGACCGAGTACCCAGAAGCCCCGGTTAAATACCACCGTTCTTCTGGTCACATTCGTGCTTGCTTCGGCAGCACATATACTAAAATTGGAACGATACAGAGAAGATTAGCATGGCCCCTGCGCAAGGATGACACGCAAATTCGTGAAGCGTTCCATATTTTTTTCCTGGAGAGAGACACTAGATTCTCATAACTGTGTCCTGAACACTAAATGGTGCTGAAAAACTCCTTGTTACTCTGACATTGCATATACAGGTCGAAAATTGCATTGTGTTGTGTTGTGTTAAAAAGGATTTTTGGACACATTTACATTTACGGCATTTATCAGACACCCTTATCCAGAGCGACTTACAATCAGTAGTTACAGGGACAGTCCCCCCTGGAGAAACTTGGGTTTCAGTGTCTTGCTCAGGGACACAATGGTAGTAAAAGGGATTTGAACCTGGGTCTTCTGGTTCATATGCGAGTAGTGTTACCCACTAGGCTACTACCAGCCTTATAAACAATCTGGTGGCACTAAAAAAGGACAAAAAAAAGGACAAATCCAGTCCAAATTATAGTTAGTGCCATCTAGTGGAGGAAAAAAAAGTGCTTGTTGCAGAGCAATAGTATGTGCTGTTGTCTTTACCCAAAGCTCATGAGGATTGGGACATAGATCGACCGGTAAATCAAAAGCTTTGCTTTCTGGCTCAGCTCCCTCTTCACCACGACAGATCGTTCAATATCCGCATCACTGTAGACGCTGCCCCAATCCGCCTGTTGATTTCCTGCTCCCTTCCTCCTTTATCCGTGAACAGGACACCAAGATACTTAAACTCCTCCACTTGAGGCAGGACCTCTGTCCCGACCCTGAGTTGGCAAGCCACCCTTTTCAAGTCAAGAACCATGGTTTCAGATTTGGAGGTGCTGATCCTCATCCCAGCCGCTTCACACTCAGCTAAGAATCTACCCAGCAAGAGCTGGAGGTCAGAGCCTGATGAAGCTAGGAGGACCACATCATCTGCAAAAAGCATCTAGTGGAGGAAAAAAAAGTGCTTGTTGCAGAGCAATAGTACGTGCTGTTGTCTTTCAACAAACAGTGGAGATGAAACCATTGTTCAGTTTTTGGAATACTCTGTTGGCGTTTGGAACATTAAACTTCTTGTCTAACGGCTAATTAAATTTTGCCTGATTCCGATGCTTTGAAAAAGCACAGAGTAAACGTTTCACACAAGTAAATGCACAAGGTACAAAACATATCTAATTTTCTTTGTTGCTGAAATAGATTTTTTTTTTGTCGTCGTTGTCGTCCTCCTCTGCTTATCCGGGTCCGTGTCGCGGGGGCAGCATTCCAAGTATAGAATCCCAGACAGCCCTCTCCCCAGCCACCTCCACCAGCAGGACCCCAAGGCGTTTCCAGACTAGATTGGACATGTAATTTCTCCAACGTGTTGTGGGTCAACCCGGGGGCCTCCTGCCGGCAGGAAATGCCCGAAACACCTCTCCAGGGAGACGTCCATGAGACATCCTGACCAGATGACTGAACCACCTTAACTGGCTTCTTTCGATGTGGAAGAGCAGCGGTTCTACTCGTGAGTTCCTACCGAATATCCTAGCTCCTCAACTTATCTCTAAGGCTGCACATGCTAACCCTATGGAGAAAACTCATTTCAGCTGATTGTATCCGCGATCTCATTCTTTCGGTCGTTACCCAAAGCTCATGAGGATTGGGACGTAGATCGACCGGTAAATCAAGAGCTTTGCTTTCTGGCTCAGCTCCCTCTTCACCACGACAGATCGTTCAATATCCGCATCACTGTAGACGCTGCCCCAATCCGCCTGTTGATTTCCTGCTCCCTTCTTCCTTTATCCGTGAACAGGACACCAAGATACTTAAACTCCTCCGCTTGAGGCAGGACCTCTGTCCCGACCCTGAGTTGGCAAGCCACCCTTTTCAAGTCAAGAACCATGGTTTCAGATTTGGAGGTGCTTATCCTCATCCCAGCCGCTTCACACTCAGCTAAGAATCTACCCAGCAAGAGCTGGAGGTCAGAGCCTGATGAAGCTAGGAGGACCACATCATCTGCAAAAAGCAAAAAGCAGACGAGATTCTCCTGCCACCAAACTTGACGCCCTTCACACCACAGCTGTGCCTAGAAATTCTGTTCATATAGGTCACGAACCCTCACTGGGAACAGGTCAGACTTACTGCCGGCTATGCGGACCAAGCTCACTCTCCTCTGATGACCCTTAACAAAGGGCCATCCTCCGCATACTCCTGGAGCTCCCCCAATAGGTTGCCCCTAGGGACAGGGTCATAAGCCTTCTCCAAATCCACAAAACACATGTGGATTGGTTTGGTAAACTCCCATGTTCCCTCCATCACCCTAGCAAGAGTAAAGAGCTGGTCCACAGTTCCAAGGCTAGGACAAGATAACATTGCTCCTCCTCAATCTGAGTTTCAACTATCGACCGGACCCTCCTTTCCAGTACCTTGGAGTAGAACTTTCCAGGGAGGCTGAGGAGAGTGATCCCTTTATAGTTGGAACACACCCTCTTGTCCCCCTTCTTAAAAACGGAGACCACCACCCCAGTCTGCTACTCCATCGGAACTGCCCCCGATGTCCACGCATTGTTGCAGAGACGTGTCAACCACGACAGCCCTACAACACCCATAGCCATGACATACCAAGGACGGATTTCATCCACCCCAAGGCTCCGCTGCTGTGTAGCTGTTTGACTACCTCAGCACCTTCTGCCCCGAGATTGGACACTCCATACCCAGCTATCCCGGCTCTGGTTCCTCCTCGGAATGTGCATTGGTGGAATTGAGGAGCCATGTAGTGATGATTACGAACACATTGTCTGTATAAACAAACTATTAAAAAGAAACAGCGAAAACACTGAACACTGCAAACACAAAACTAATTTAGCTGTTAGCATATTAGCATTCTTTTGTACAGAGATTGAGCCTGCGGCATTTTCCAAGATTTAGACTGAGAGCAGCTACTAACTCATTTTTTCATCATAATCTTTGTCGTCTTCTCTCTTTAATTGAGTTCTGTTTCAGCTAGAAGCTAAGAGCAAGCTTTTGCTGGACAAAGCTTCATTGGGAGAGTGTCTTACAGGAAGTGAAATGCAGAGGGGGGGGGGGGGTGCATGTAGACATGGGTGGGGCTTGCAAGGCTGCCCAATCAGAACTTCCCATGGTGCTCTGCTCAAGGGACACATTTGTACAGTAGTGTGTTTTACTTTTAATATTGTGTAGATAAACAATTCATTACAGCCCTGTAATAAAATATATATAAAAAAACATTCATGTAACAGGTTATAAAACGTTTAAAAAGGTATCATAGAAGAAACAGCATTTTAAATGAATGCACATTCTACACCGTCCATGTGACCGAGTACCCAGAAGCCCCGGTTAAATACCACTGTTTTTCTGGTCACATTCGTGCTTGCTTCGGCAGCACATATACTAAAATTGGAACGATACAGAGAAGATTAGCATGGCCCCTGCGCAAGGATGACACGCAAATTCGTGAAGCGTTCCATATTTTTTTCCTGGAGAGAGACACTAGATTCTCATAACTGTGTCCTGAACACTAAATGGTGCTGAAAAACTCCTTGTTACTCTGACATTGCATATACAGGTCGAAAATTGCATTGTGTTGTGTTGTGTTAAAAAGGATTTTTGGACACATTTACATTTACGGCATTTATCAGACACCCTTATCCAGAGCGACTTACAATCAGTAGTTACAGGGACAGTCCCCCCTGGAGAAACTTGGGTTTCAGTGTCTTGCTCAGGGACACAATGGTAGTAAAAGGGATTTGAACCTGGGTCTTCTGGTTCATATGCGAGTAGTGTTACCCACTAGGCTACTACCAGCCTTATAAACAATCTGGTGGCACTAAAAAAGGACAAAAAAAAGGACAAATCCAGTCCAAATTATAGTTAGTGCCATCTAGTGGAGGAAAAAAAAGTGCTTGTTGCAGAGCAATAGTATGTGCTGTTGTCTTTACCCAAAGCTCATGAGGATTGGGACATAGATCGACCGGTAAATCAAAAGCTTTGCTTTCTGGCTCAGCTCCCTCTTCACCACGACAGATCGTTCAATATCCGCATCACTGTAGACGCTGCCCCAATCCGCCTGTTGATTTCCTGCTCCCTTCCTCCTTTATCCGTGAACAGGACACCAAGATACTTAAACTCCTCCACTTGAGGCAGGACCTCTGTCCCGACCCTGAGTTGGCAAGCCACCCTTTTCAAGTCAAGAACCATGGTTTCAGATTTGGAGGTGCTGATCCTCATCCCAGCCGCTTCACACTCAGCTAAGAATCTACCCAGCAAGAGCTGGAGGTCAGAGCCTGATGAAGCTAGGAGGACCACATCATCTGCAAAAAGCATCTAGTGGAGGAAAAAAAAGGGCTTGTTGCAGAGCAATAGTACGTGCTGTTGTCTTTCAACAAACAGTGGAGACGAAACCATTGTTCAGTTTTTGGAATACTCTGTTGGCGTTTGGAACATTAAACTTCTTGTCTAACGGCTAATTAAATTTTGCCTGATTCCGATGCTTTGAAAAAGCACAGAGTAAACGTTTCACACAAGTAAATGCACAAGGTACAAAACATATCTAATTTTCTTTGTTGCTGAAATAGATTTTTTTTTTGTCGTCGTTGTCGTCCTCCTCTGCTTATCCGGGTCCGTGTCGCGGGGGCAGCATTCCAAGTATAGAATCCCAGACAGCCCTCTCCCCAGCCACCTCCACCAGCAGGACCCTAAGGCGTTTCCAGACTAGATTGGACATGTAATTTCTCCAACGTGTTGTGGGTCAACCCGGGGGCCTCCTGCCGGCAGGACATGCCCGAAACACCTCTCCAGGGAGACGTCCATGAGACATCCTGACCAGATGACTGAACCACCTTAACTGACTTCTTTCGATGTGGAAGAGCAGCGGTTCTACTCGTGAGTTCCTACCGAATATCCTAGCTCCTCAACTTATCTCTAAGGCTGCACATGCTAACCCTATGGAGAAAACTCATTTCAGCTGATTGTATCCGCAATCTCATTCTTTCGGTCGTTACCCAAAGCTCATGAGGATTGGGACGTAGATCGACCGGTAAATCAAGAGCTTTGCTTTCTGGCTCAGCTCCCTCTTCACCACGACAGATCGTTCAATATCCGCATCACTGTAGACGCTGCCCCAATCCGCCTGTTGATTTCCTGCTCCCTTCCTCCTTTATCCGTGAACAGGACACCAAGATACTTAAACTCCTCCACTTGAGGCAGGACCTCTGTCCCGACCCTGAGTTGGCAAGCCACCCTTTTCAAGTCAAGAACCATGGTTTCAGATTTGGAGGTGCTTATCCTCATCCCAGCCGCTTCACACTCAGCTAAGAATCTACCCAGCAAGAGCTGGAGGTCAGAGCCTGATGAAGCTAGGAGGACCACATCATCTGCAAAAAGCAAAAAGCAGATGAGATTCTCCTGCCACCAAACTTGACGCCCTTCACACCACAGCTGTGCCTAGAAATTCTGTTCATATAGGTCACGAACCCTCACTGGGAACAGGTCAGACTTACTGCCGGCTATGCGGACCAAGCTCACTCTCCTCTGATGACCCTTAACAAAGGGCCATCCTCCGCATACTCCTGGAGCTCCCCCAATAGGTTGCCCCTAGGGACACGGTCATAAGCCTTCTCCAAATCCACAAAACACATGTGGATTGGTTGGGTGAACTCCCGTGTTCCCTCCATCACCCTAGCAAGAGTAAAGAGCTGGTCCACAGTTCCAAGGCTAGGACAAGATAACATTGCTCCTCCTCAATCTGAGTTTCAACTATCGACCGGACCCTCCTTTCCAGTACCTTGGAGTAGACCTTTCCAGGGAGGCTGAGGAGAGTGATCCCTCTATAGTTGGAACACACCCTCTTGTCCCCCTTCTTAAAAACGGAGACCACCACCCCAGTCTGCTACTCCATCGGAACTGCCCCCGATGTCCACGCATTGTTGCAGAGACGTGTCAACCACGACAGCCCTACAACACCCATAGCCATGAGATACCAAGGACGGATTTCATCCACCCCAAGGCTCCGCTGCTATGTAGCTGTTTGACTACCTCAGCACTCTTCTGCCCCGAGATTGGACACTCCATACCCAGCTATCCCGGCTCTGGTTCCTCCTCGGAATGTGCATTGGTGGAATTTAGGAGCCATGTAGTGATGATTACTAACACATTGTCTGTATAAACAAACTATTAAAAAGAAACAGCGAAAACACTGAACACTGCAAACACAAAACCAATTTAGCTGTTAGCATATTAGCATTCTTTTGTACAGAGATTGAGCCTGCGGCATTTTCCAAGATTTAGACTGAGAGCAGCTACTAACTCATTTTTTCATCATAATCTTTGTCGTCTTCTCTCTTTAATTGAGTTCTGTTTCAGCTAGAAGCTAAGAGCAAGCTTTTGCTGGACAAAGCTTCATTGGGAGAGTGTCTTACAGGAAGTTAAATGCAGAGGGGGGGGGGGCATGTAGACATGGGTGGGGCTTGCAAGGCTGCCCAATCAGAACTTCCCATGGTGCTCTGCTCAAGGGACACATTTGTACAGTAGTGTGTTTTACTTTTAATATTGTGTAGATAAACAACTCATTACAGCCCTGTAATAAAATATATATAAAAAAACATTCATGTAACAGGTTATAAAACGTTTAAAAAGGTATCATAGAAGAAACAGCATTTTAAATGAATGCACAGTCTACACCGTCCATGTGACCGAGTACCCAGAAGCCCCGGTTAAATACCACCGTTCTTCTGGTCACATTCGTGCTTGCTTCGGCAGCACATATACTAAAATTGGAACGATACAGAGAAGATTAGCATGGCCCCTGCGCAAGGATGACACGCAAATTCGTGAAGCGTTCCATATTTTTTTCCTGGAGAGAGACACTAGATTCTCATAACTGTGTCCTGAACACTAAATGGTGCTGAAAAACTCCTTGTTACTCTGACATTGCATATACAGGTCGAAAATTGCATTGTGTTGTGTTGTGTTAAAAAGGATTTTTTGACACATTTACATTTACGGCATTTATCAGACACCCTTATCCAGAGCGACTTACAATCAGTAGTTACAGGGACAGTCCCCCCTGGAGAAACTTGGGTTTCAGTGTCTTGCTCAGGGACACAATGGTAGTAAAAGGGATTTGAACCTGGGTCTTCTGGTTCATATGCGAGTAGTGTTACCCACTAGGCTACTACCAGCCTTATAAACAATCTGGTGGCACTAAAAAAGGACAAAAAAAAGGACAAATCCAGTCCAAATTATAGTTAGTGCCATCTAGTGGAGGAAAAAAAAGTGCTTGTTGCAGAGCAATAGTATGTGCTGTTGTCTTTACCCAAAGCTCATGAGGATTGGGACATAGATCGACCGGTAAATCAAAAGCTTTGCTTTCTGGCTCAGCTCCCTCTTCACCACGACAGATCGTTCAATATCCGCATCACTGTAGACGCTGCCCCAATCCGCCTGTTGATTTCCTGCTCCCTTCCTCCTTTATCCGTGAACAGGACACCAAGATACTTAAACTCCTCCACTTGAGGCAGGACCTCTGTCCCGACCCTGAGTTGGCAAGCCACCCTTTTCAAGTCAAGAACCATGGTTTCAGATTTGGAGGTGCTGATCCTCATCCCAGCCGCTTCACACTCAGCTAAGAATCTACCCAGCAAGAGCTGGAGGTCAGAGCCTGATGAAGCTAGGAGGACCACATCATCTGCAAAAAGCATCTAGTGGAGGAAAAAAAAGTGCTTGTTGCAGAGCAATAGTACGTGCTGTTGTCTTTCAACAAACAGTGGAGACGAAACCATTGTTCAGTTTTTGGAATACTGTGTTGGCGTTTGGAACATTAAACTTCTTGTCTAACGGCTAATTAAATTTTGCCTGATTCCGATGCTTTGAAAAAGCACAGAGTAAACGTTTCACACAAGTAAATGCACAAGGTACAAAACATATCTAATTTTCTTTGTTGCTGAAATAGATTTTTTTTTTTGTCATCGTTGTCGTCCTCCTCTGCTTATCCGGGTCCGTGTCGCGGGGGCAGCATTCCAAGTATAGAATCCCAGACAGCCCTCTCCCCAGCCACCTCCACCAGCAGGACCCCAAGGCGTTTCCAGACTAGATTGGACATGTAATTTCTCCAACGTGTTGTGGGTCAACCCGGGGGCCTCCTGCCGGCAGGACATGCCCGAAACACCTCTCCAGGGAGACGTCCATGAGACATCCTGACCAGATGACTGAACCACCTTAACTGGCTTCTTTCGATGTGGAAGAGCAGCGGTTCTACTCGTGAGTTCCTACCGAATATCCTAGCTCCTCAACTTATCTCTAAGGCTGCACATGCTAACCCTATGGAGAAAACTCATTTCAGCTGATTGTATCCGCGATCTCATTCTTTCGGTCGTTACCCAAAGCTCATGAGGATTGGGACGTAGATCGACCGGTAAATCAAGAGCTTTGCTTTCTGGCTCAGCTCCCTCTTCACCACGACAGATCGTTCAATATCCGCATCACTGTAGACGCTGCCCCAATCCGCCTGTTGATTTCCTGCTCCCTTCTTCCTTTATCCGTGAACAGGACACCAAGATACTTAAACTCCTCCGCTTGAGGCAGGACCTCTGTCCCGACCCTGAGTTGGCAAGCCACCCTTTTCAAGTCAAGAACCATGGTTTCAGATTTGGAGGTGCTTATCCTCATCCCAGCCGCTTCACACTCAGCTAAGAATCTACCCAGCAAGAGCTGGAGGTCAGAGCCTGATGAAGCTAGGAGGACCACATCATCTGCAAAAAGCAAAAAGCAGACGAGATTCTCCTGCCACCAAACTTGACGCCCTTCACACCACAGCTGTGCCTAGAAATTCTGTTCATATAGGTCACGAACCCTCACTGGGAACAGGTCAGACTTACTGCCGGCTATGCGGACCAAGCTCACTCTCCTCTGATGACCCTTAACAAAGGGCCATCCTCCGCATACTCCTGGAGCTCCCCCAATAGGTTGCCCCTAGGGACAGGGTCATAAGCCTTCTCCAAATCCACAAAACACATGTGGATTGGTTTGGTAAACTCCCATGTTCCCTCCATCACCCTAGCAAGAGTAAAGAGCTGGTCCACAGTTCCAAGGCTAGGACAAGATAACATTGCTCCTCCTCAATCTGAGTTTCAACTATCGACCGGACCCTCCTTTCCAGTACCTTGGAGTAGAACTTTCCAGGGAGGCTGAGGAGAGTGATCCCTTTATAGTTGGAACACACCCTCTTGTCCCCCTTCTTAAAAACGGAGACCACCACCCCAGTCTGCTACTCCATCGGAACTGCCCCCGATGTCCACGCATTGTTGCAGAGACGTGTCAACCACGACAGCCCTACAACACCCATAGCCATGACATACCAAGGACGGATTTCATCCACCCCAAGGCTCCGCTGCTGTGTAGCTGTTTGACTACCTCAGCACCTTCTGCCCCGAGATTGGACACTCCATACCCAGCTATCCCGGCTCTGGTTCCTCCTCGGAATGTGCATTGGTGGAATTGAGGAGCCATGTAGTGATGATTACGAACACATTGTCTGTATAAACAAACTATTAAAAAGAAACAGCGAAAACACTGAACACTGCAAACACAAAACTAATTTAGCTGTTAGCATATTAGCATTCTTTTGTACAGAGATTGAGCCTGCGGCATTTTCCAAGATTTAGACTGAGAGCAGCTACTAACTCATTTTTTCATCATAATCTTTGTCGTCTTCTCTCTTTAATTGAGTTCTGTTTCAGCTAGAAGCTAAGAGCAAGCTTTTGCTGGACAAAGCTTCATTGGGAGAGTGTCTTACAGGAAGTGAAATGCAGAGGGGGGGGGGGGGGTGCATGTAGACATGGGTGGGGCTTGCAAGGCTGCCCAATCAGAACTTCCCATGGTGCTCTGCTCAAGGGACACATTTGTACAGTAGTGTGTTTTACTTTTAATATTGTGTAGATAAACAATTCATTACAGCCCTGTAATAAAATATATATAAAAAAACATTCATGTAACAGGTTATAAAACGTTTAAAAAGGTATCATAGAAGAAACAGCATTTTAAATGAATGCACATTCTACACCGTCCATGTGACCGAGTACCCAGAAGCCCCGGTTAAATACCACTGTTTTTCTGGTCACATTCGTGCTTGCTTCGGCAGCACATATACTAAAATTGGAACGATACAGAGAAGATTAGCATGGCCCCTGCGCAAGGATGACACGCAAATTCGTGAAGCGTTCCATATTTTTTTCCTGGAGAGAGACACTAGATTCTCATAACTGTGTCCTGAACACTAAATGGTGCTGAAAAACTCCTTGTTACTCTGACATTGCATATACAGGTCGAAAATTGCATTGTGTTGTGTTGTGTTAAAAAGGATTTTTGGACACATTTACATTTACGGCATTTATCAGACACCCTTATCCAGAGCGACTTACAATCAGTAGTTACAGGGACAGTCCCCCCTGGAGAAACTTGGGTTTCAGTGTCTTGCTCAGGGACACAATGGTAGTAAAAGGGATTTGAACCTGGGTCTTCTGGTTCATATGCGAGTAGTGTTACCCACTAGGCTACTACCAGCCTTATAAACAATCTGGTGGCACTAAAAAAGGACAAAAAAAAGGACAAATCCAGTCCAAATTATAGTTAGTGCCATCTAGTGGAGGAAAAAAAAGTGCTTGTTGCAGAGCAATAGTATGTGCTGTTGTCTTTACCCAAAGCTCATGAGGATTGGGACATAGATCGACCGGTAAATCAAAAGCTTTGCTTTCTGGCTCAGCTCCCTCTTCACCACGACAGATCGTTCAATATCCGCATCACTGTAGACGCTGCCCCAATCCGCCTGTTGATTTCCTGCTCCCTTCCTCCTTTATCCGTGAACAGGACACCAAGATACTTAAACTCCTCCACTTGAGGCAGGACCTCTGTCCCGACCCTGAGTTGGCAAGCCACCCTTTTCAAGTCAAGAACCATGGTTTCAGATTTGGAGGTGCTGATCCTCATCCCAGCCGCTTCACACTCAGCTAAGAATCTACCCAGCAAGAGCTGGAGGTCAGAGCCTGATGAAGCTAGGAGGACCACATCATCTGCAAAAAGCATCTAGTGGAGGAAAAAAAAGTGCTTGTTGCAGAGCAATAGTACGTGCTGTTGTCTTTCAACAAACAGTGGAGATGAAACCATTGTTCAGTTTTTGGAATACTGTGTTGGCGTTTGGAACATTAAACTTCTTGTCTAACGGCTAATTAAATTTTGCCTGATTCCGATGCTTTGAAAAAGCACAGAGTAAACGTTTCACACAAGTAAATGCACAAGGTACAAAACATATCTAATTTTCTTTGTTGCTGAAATAGATTTTTTTTTTTGTCATCGTTGTCGTCCTCCTCTGCTTATCCGGGTCCGTGTCGCGGGGGCAGCATTCCAAGTATAGAATCCCAGACAGCCCTCTCCCCAGCCACCTCCACCAGCAGGACCCCAAGGCGTTTCCAGACTAGATTGGACATGTAATTTCTCCAACGTGTTGTGGGTCAACCCGGGGGCCTCCTGCCGGCAGGACATGCCCGAAACACCTCTCCAGGGAGACGTCCATGAGACATCCTGACCAGATGACTGAACCACCTTAACTGGCTTCTTTCGATGTGGAAGAGCAGCGGTTCTACTCGTGAGTTCCTACCGAATATCCTAGCTCCTCAACTTATCTCTAAGGCTGCACATGCTAACCCTATGGAGAAAACTCATTTCAGCTGATTGTATCCGCGATCTCATTCTTTCGGTCGTTACCCAAAGCTCATGAGGATTGGGACGTAGATCGACCGGTAAATCAAGAGCTTTGCTTTCTGGCTCAGCTCCCTCTTCACCACGACAGATCGTTCAATATCCGCATCACTGTAGACGCTGCCCCAATCCGCCTGTTGATTTCCTGCTCCCTTCTTCCTTTATCCGTGAACAGGACACCAAGATACTTAAACTCCTCCGCTTGAGGCAGGACCTCTGTCCCGACCCTGAGTTGGCAAGCCACCCTTTTCAAGTCAAGAACCATGGTTTCAGATTTGGAGGTGCTTATCCTCATCCCAGCCGCTTCACACTCAGCTAAGAATCTACCCAGCAAGAGCTGGAGGTCAGAGCCTGATGAAGCTAGGAGGACCACATCATCTGCAAAAAGCAAAAAGCAGACGAGATTCTCCTGCCACCAAACTTGACGCCCTTCACACCACAGCTGTGCCTAGAAATTCTGTTCATATAGGTCACGAACCCTCACTGGGAACAGGTCAGACTTACTGCCGGCTATGCGGACCAAGCTCACTCTCCTCTGATGACCCTTAACAAAGGGCCATCCTCCGCATACTCCTGGAGCTCCCCCAATAGGTTGCCCCTAGGGACAGGGTCATAAGCCTTCTCCAAATCCACAAAACACATGTGGATTGGTTTGGTAAACTCCCATGTTCCCTCCATCACCCTAGCAAGAGTAAAGAGCTGGTCCACAGTTCCAAGGCTAGGACAAGATAACATTGCTCCTCCTCAATCTGAGTTTCAACTATCGACCGGACCCTCCTTTCCAGTACCTTGGAGTAGAACTTTCCAGGGAGGCTGAGGAGAGTGATCCCTTTATAGTTGGAACACACCCTCTTGTCCCCCTTCTTAAAAACGGAGACCACCACCCCAGTCTGCTACTCCATCGGAACTGCCCCCGATGTCCACGCATTGTTGCAGAGACGTGTCAACCACGACAGCCCTACAACACCCATAGCCATGACATACCAAGGACGGATTTCATCCACCCCAAGGCTCCGCTGCTGTGTAGCTGTTTGACTACCTCAGCACCTTCTGCCCCGAGATTGGACACTCCATACCCAGCTATCCCGGCTCTGGTTCCTCCTCGGAATGTGCATTGGTGGAATTGAGGAGCCATGTAGTGATGATTACGAACACATTGTCTGTATAAACAAACTATTAAAAAGAAACAGCGAAAACACTGAACACTGCAAACACAAAACTAATTTAGCTGTTAGCATATTAGCATTCTTTTGTACAGAGATTGAGCCTGCGGCATTTTCCAAGATTTAGACTGAGAGCAGCTACTAACTCATTTTTTCATCATAATCTTTGTCGTCTTCTCTCTTTAATTGAGTTCTGTTTCAGCTAGAAGCTAAGAGCAAGCTTTTGCTGGACAAAGCTTCATTGGGAGAGTGTCTTACAGGAAGTGAAATGCAGAGGGGGGGGGGGGGGGGGTGCATGTAGACATGGGTGGGGCTTGCAAGGCTGCCCAATCAGAACTTCCCATGGTGCTCTGCTCAAGGGACACATTTGTACAGTAGTGTGTTTTACTTTTAATATTGTGTAGATAAACAATTCATTACAGCCCTGTAATAAAATATATATAAAAAAACATTCATGTAACAGGTTATAAAACGTTTAAAAAGGTATCATAGAAGAAACAGCATTTTAAATGAATGCACATTCTACACCGTCCATGTGACCGAGTACCCAGAAGCCCCGGTTAAATACCACTGTTTTTCTGGTCACATTCGTGCTTGCTTCGGCAGCACATATACTAAAATTGGAACGATACAGAGAAGATTAGCATGGCCCCTGCGCAAGGATGACACGCAAATTCGTGAAGCGTTCCATATTTTTTTCCTGGAGAGAGACACTAGATTCTCATAACTGTGTCCTGAACACTAAATGGTGCTGAAAAACTCCTTGTTACTCTGACATTGCATATACAGGTCGAAAATTGCATTGTGTTGTGTTGTGTTAAAAAGGATTTTTTGACACATTTACATTTACGGCATTTATCAGACACCCTTATCCAGAGCGACTTACAATCAGTAGTTACAGGGACAGTCCCCCCTGGAGAAACTTGGGTTTCAGTGTCTTGCTCAGGGACACAATGGTAGTAAAAGGGATTTGAACCTGGGTCTTCTGGTTCATATGCGAGTAGTGTTACCCACTAGGCTACTACCAGCCTTATAAACAATCTGGTGGCACTAAAAAAGGACAAAAAAAAGGACAAATCCAGTCCAAATTATAGTTAGTGCCATCTAGTGGAGGAAAAAAAAGTGCTTGTTGCAGAGCAATAGTATGTGCTGTTGTCTTTACCCAAAGCTCATGAGGATTGGGACATAGATCGACCGGTAAATCAAAAGCTTTGCTTTCTGGCTCAGCTCCCTCTTCACCACGACAGATCGTTCAATATCCGCATCACTGTAGACGCTGCCCCAATCCGCCTGTTGATTTCCTGCTCCCTTCCTCCTTTATCCGTGAACAGGACACCAAGATACTTAAACTCCTCCACTTGAGGCAGGACCTCTGTCCCGACCCTGAGTTGGCAAGCCACCCTTTTCAAGTCAAGAACCATGGTTTCAGATTTGGAGGTGCTGATCCTCATCCCAGCCGCTTCACACTCAGCTAAGAATCTACCCAGCAAGAGCTGGAGGTCAGAGCCTGATGAAGCTAGGAGGACCACATCATCTGCAAAAAGCATCTAGTGGAGGAAAAAAAAGGGCTTGTTGCAGAGCAATAGTACGTGCTGTTGTCTTTCAACAAACAGTGGAGACGAAACCATTGTTCAGTTTTTGGAATACTGTGTTGGCGTTTGGAACATTAAACTTCTTGTCTAACGGCTAATTAAATTTTGCCTGATTCCGATGCTTTGAAAAAGCACAGAGTAAACGTTTCACACAAGTAAATGCACAAGGTACAAAACATATCTAATTTTATTTGTTGCTGAAATAGATTTTTTTTTTTGTCGTCGTTGTCGTCCTCCTCTGCTTATCCGGGTCCGTGTCGCGGGGGCAGCATTCCAAGTATAGAATCCCAGACAGCCCTCTCCCCAGCCACCTCCACCAGCAGGACCCTAAGGCGTTTCCAGACTAGATTGGACATGTAATTTCTCCAACGTGTTGTGGGTCAACCCGGGGGCCTCCTGCCGGCAGGACATGCCCGAAACACCTCTCCAGGGAGACGTCCATGAGACATCCTGACCAGATGACTGAACCACCTTAACTGACTTCTTTCGATGTGGAAGAGCAGCGGTTCTACTCGTGAGTTCCTACCGAATATCCTAGCTCCTCAACTTATCTCTAAGGCTGCACATGCTAACCCTATGGAGAAAACTCATTTCAGCTGATTGTATCCGCAATCTCATTCTTTCGGTCGTTACCCAAAGCTCATGAGGATTGGGACGTAGATCGACCGGTAAATCAAGAGCTTTGCTTTCTGGCTCAGCTCCCTCTTCACCACGACAGATCGTTCAATATCCGCATCACTGTAGACGCTGCCCCAATCCGCCTGTTGATTTCCTGCTCCCTTCCTCCTTTATCCGTGAACAGGACACCAAGATACTTAAACTCCTCCACTTGAGGCAGGACCTCTGTCCCGACCCTGAGTTGGCAAGCCACCCTTTTCAAGTCAAGAACCATGGTTTCAGATTTGGAGGTGCTTATCCTCATCCCAGCCGCTTCACACTCAGCTAAGAATCTACCCAGCAAGAGCTGGAGGTCAGAGCCTGATGAAGCTAGGAGGACCACATCATCTGCAAAAAGCAAAAAGCAGATGAGATTCTCCTGCCACCAAACTTGACGCCCTTCACACCACAGCTGTGCCTAGAAATTCTGTTCATATAGGTCACGAACCCTCACTGGGAACAGGTCAGACTTACTGCCGGCTATGCGGACCAAGCTCACTCTCCTCTGATGACCCTTAACAAAGGGCCATCCTCCGCATACTCCTGGAGCTCCCCCAATAGGTTGCCCCTAGGGACACGGTCATAAGCCTTCTCCAAATCCACAAAACACATGTGGATTGGTTGGGTGAACTCCCGTGTTCCCTCCATCACCCTAGCAAGAGTAAAGAGCTGGTCCACAGTTCCAAGGCTAGGACAAGATAACATTGCTCCTCCTCAATCTGAGTTTCAACTATCGACCGGACCCTCCTTTCCAGTACCTTGGAGTAGACCTTTCCAGGGAGGCTGAGGAGAGTGATCCCTCTATAGTTGGAACACACCCTCTTGTCCCCCTTCTTAAAAACGGAGACCACCACCCCAGTCTGCTACTCCATCGGAACTGCCCCCGATGTCCACGCATTGTTGCAGAGACGTGTCAACCACGACAGCCCTACAACACCCATAGCCATGAGATACCAAGGACGGATTTCATCCACCCCAAGGCTCCGCTGCTATGTAGCTGTTTGACTACCTCAGCACTCTTCTGCCCCGAGATT
This sequence comes from Denticeps clupeoides, assembly GCF_900700375.1. Lineage (NCBI taxonomy): Eukaryota > Metazoa > Chordata > Actinopteri > Clupeiformes > Denticipitidae > Denticeps > Denticeps clupeoides. The sequence continues at coordinate 9,466,021 of NC_041718.1, forward strand.
GGACACTCCATACCCAGCTATCCCGGCTCTGGTTCCTCCTCGGAATGTGCATTGGTGGAATTTAGGAGCCATGTAGTGATGATTACGAACACATTGTCTGTATAAACAAACTATTAAAAAGAAACAGCGAAAACACTGAACACTGCAAACACAAAACCAATTTAGCTGTTAGCATATTAGCATTCTTTTGTACAGAGATTGAGCCTGCGGCATTTTCCAAGATTTAGACTGAGAGCAGCTACTAACTCATTTTTTCATCATAATCTTTGTCGTCTTCTCTCTTTAATTGAGTTCTGTTTCAGCTAGAAGCTAAGAGCAAGCTTTTGCTGGACAAAGCTTCATTGGGAGAGTGTCTTACAGGAAGTTAAATGCAGAGGGGGGGGGGGGCATGTAGACATGGGTGGGGCTTGCAAGGCTGCCCAATCAGAACTTCCCATGGTGCTCTGCTCAAGGGACACATTTGTACAGTAGTGTGTTTTACTTTTAATATTGTGTAGATAAACAACTCATTACAGCCCTGTAATAAAATATATATAAAAAAACATTCATGTAACAGGTTATAAAACGTTTAAAAAGGTATCATAGAAGAAACAGCATTTTAAATGAATGCACAGTCTACACCGTCCATGTGACCGAGTACCCAGAAGCCCCGGTTAAATACCACCGTTCTTCTGGTCACATTCGTGCTTGCTTCGGCAGCACATATACTAAAATTGGAACGATACAGAGAAGATTAGCATGGCCCCTGCGCAAGGATGACACGCAAATTCGTGAAGCGTTCCATATTTTTTTCCTGGAGAGAGACACTAGATTCTCATAACTGTGTCCTGAACACTAAATGGTGCTGAAAAACTCCTTGTTACTCTGACATTGCATATACAGGTCGAAAATTGCATTGTGTTGTGTTGTGTTAAAAAGGATTTTTTGACACATTTACATTTACGGCATTTATCAGACACCCTTATCCAGAGCGACTTACAATCAGTAGTTACAGGGACAGTCCCCCCTGGAGAAACTTGGGTTTCAGTGTCTTGCTCAGGGACACAATGGTAGTAAAAGGGATTTGAACCTGGGTCTTCTGGTTCATATGCGAGTAGTGTTACCCACTAGGCTACTACCAGCCTTATAAACAATCTGGTGGCACTAAAAAAGGACAAAAAAAAGGACAAATCCAGTCCAAATTATAGTTAGTGCCATCTAGTGGAGGAAAAAAAAGTGCTTGTTGCAGAGCAATAGTATGTGCTGTTGTCTTTACCCAAAGCTCATGAGGATTGGGACATAGATCGACCGGTAAATCAAAAGCTTTGCTTTCTGGCTCAGCTCCCTCTTCACCACGACAGATCGTTCAATATCCGCATCACTGTAGACGCTGCCCCAATCCGCCTGTTGATTTCCTGCTCCCTTCCTCCTTTATCCGTGAACAGGACACCAAGATACTTAAACTCCTCCACTTGAGGCAGGACCTCTGTCCCGACCCTGAGTTGGCAAGCCACCCTTTTCAAGTCAAGAACCATGGTTTCAGATTTGGAGGTGCTGATCCTCATCCCAGCCGCTTCACACTCAGCTAAGAATCTACCCAGCAAGAGCTGGAGGTCAGAGCCTGATGAAGCTAGGAGGACCACATCATCTGCAAAAAGCATCTAGTGGAGGAAAAAAAAGTGCTTGTTGCAGAGCAATAGTACGTGCTGTTGTCTTTCAACAAACAGTGGAGACGAAACCATTGTTCAGTTTTTGGAATACTGTGTTGGCGTTTGGAACATTAAACTTCTTGTCTAACGGCTAATTAAATTTTGCCTGATTCCGATGCTTTGAAAAAGCACAGAGTAAACGTTTCACACAAGTAAATGCACAAGGTACAAAACATATCTAATTTTCTTTGTTGCTGAAATAGATTTTTTTTTTTGTCATCGTTGTCGTCCTCCTCTGCTTATCCGGGTCCGTGTCGCGGGGGCAGCATTCCAAGTATAGAATCCCAGACAGCCCTCTCCCCAGCCACCTCCACCAGCAGGACCCCAAGGCGTTTCCAGACTAGATTGGACATGTAATTTCTCCAACGTGTTGTGGGTCAACCCGGGGGCCTCCTGCCGGCAGGACATGCCCGAAACACCTCTCCAGGGAGACGTCCATGAGACATCCTGACCAGATGACTGAACCACCTTAACTGGCTTCTTTCGATGTGGAAGAGCAGCGGTTCTACTCGTGAGTTCCTACCGAATATCCTAGCTCCTCAACTTATCTCTAAGGCTGCACATGCTAACCCTATGGAGAAAACTCATTTCAGCTGATTGTATCCGCGATCTCATTCTTTTCGGTCGTTACCCAAAGCTCATGAGGATTGGGACGTAGATCGACCGGTAAATCAAGAGCTTTGCTTTCTGG